>NC_067282.1:184058239-184378061 GCF_020740795.1 Apus apus | reverse complement strand
GCCACAGTGCGGTCCAGGGCTCCAGCCTGGTCTCAGTAGGCAGTAAGACCCCGGGCACTGTGTCAGCCCTGGCTGCTTTCTGCTTTCTGCGAGCTGCCTCCCTTGCTGGTCTGTGCCCTCTTAGCAGTGCTTCTGTCACCTGGCCTGAAATGCAAATGCCAGCTAGGTGTCTTAACAGATCTGAGGAGCCTGTACGCATAAAAATTGTTATTTTTGGATTAAAAGCACCCTGTAAAGGTAGCTATATGATCTTCATTGCCTTGGTATGTAAGATCCCTATGCTATTGATCCTTGTATCTACCTCTGATAATGTTAAGCATTTCCCTCTGTCAGAGATGAAAAGCTTCTGGGGTGATGATGTGCCTGAGGAAACATGAGAGACAATAGCAGAACAAACTGGATCCAGGTGACAGCCCAGCCTCCTAGCCGGGGGCATGGCCTTTGTTTGCTTGCTGCATCACATGTCCTTCTGGGTCTGTAGTGAAGTACCGTGGCTCTCTGTTACCTCTTAGAATTCTGACTTGAGCTCCGACTTGAGCTCCAAAAATGTCTCTCAACTCCATAAGTGTATATGATTGAAAAAATACTGGACACTGATTAGGGGATCAGGATGTATGATGTCATTCTTAAACTGACTGAGGTTTTTTTTTAAACCTCTGGGCTTTACTGTTCTCCCTTCCTCTACTGAAGTAATGTTCTCAATTTCACAGCTAGTTAAGAAGCTTCTAATTTCCAGCCTAGGCATGTCCATAGTCTGTCTCTCTCAATTTCTTCTTGTGTTAACATCCTGGTTGTTTAGTAGCCCTTTTGTCTTGCTGCTGAGAGAACCAGATGATCAGAGTAGAAGTGACTTTGAGGAGTTTAATTCAGTGTAGAATTTTATCCTGATTGTTTTAATGGACCTATTGTGCAGAGTTTATGTAGGGAGAGATATTGGAAGTACTTAAAAAACATCAATGTAGAGATCCTCCCAGATCCACTCTTTCATAGGTAGCTATTCTACCATCTCAGAGAGTGCAGCCAATTGCAGCATTGGTGCATCCCACTTTTGGAATACTTTATTTGACTTTAATGTGTCAGCTTTTTTAAAAAAATATGTAATAAAAGTGTAACAGGATAAAAATTGGAGTATAGCTTAGTACCTGGTTTTATATTTATTTCTTCAATGGCCCTGAGTGTTTGAAAAACCGAAAGTCTCTGATTAAGTGTCTAAGTAGTGGTTTTCTGCTGCCTACACTTTCAATATACAGGAAGATGTCCTATCTGCGTGAGGGTAGGGAGGCTCTACAGAGAGACTTGGATAGATTAGATTGTTGGGCTAATGTTAATGGTCTGGGCTTCAACAAGGGCAAATGCTGGATCCTGCACTTGGGCCACAACAACCCCAGGCAACGCTACAGGCTTGGGGAAGTGTGGCTGGAAAGTGTCTGGCAGAAAAGAACCTGGGGGTTCTAATCGACAAGCGGCTGAATATGAGCCAGCAGTGTGCCCGGGTGGCCAAGAAAGCCAGTGGCATCCTGGTTTGTATTAGAAATAGTGTGACCAGCAGAAGTAGAGAGGTGATTGTCCCTCTGTACTCAGCGCTGGTGAGGCCACACCTGGAGTATTGCGTCCAGTTTGGGGCGCCTCAATTCAAGAGAGATATCGAGGTGCTGGGGTGAGTACAGAGGAGGGCAATGGAGCTGGTGAAGGGCCTAGAGAATAACTCTTATGAAGAATGCTTGAAGGAGCTGGAAATGTTTAGTTTGAGATAGAGGAGGCTGAGGGGAGCCCTCATCAGTCTCTACAACTACCTGAAAGGTCATTGTAGAGAGGTTGGTGCTGGTCTCTTTTCATAGGTAATGAGCAACAGAACAATAGGGAATTGATTCAAGCTGCAACAGGGTAGGTTTAGACTGGACATTGGGAAATTTTTTTTCACAGAAAGAGTGGTTAGACACTGGAATATGCTGCCCAGGAAGTCACCATCCCTGGATGTGTTTAAGGGTTGTTCGGATGTGGTGTTGGTGGATATGGTTTAGGGGAGAACTTTGTAGAGTAGGGCTGATGGTTTGACTCAGTGATCCCAAAGTCTTTTCCAACCTGAATATTTCTGTGATTCTATGATTCTATGAAAATAAGAAGAACCTGAGATCATCGAACACTTAAAAAGCTTTGCTCTGTACAAACCATTGCATGACTGTAGCCCAGTTCTGTAAATAATGGAACTTATAAAGATTTTTTTCCTGTAAATTTGCATCTTTATATTAATTGACTTTGGTGTTAGTGAAGGAACAAGATCTTATCAAAGCTTTTCTGGCAGATATTTGATAAGGATTTTTGTTTCTCTTTATCACCACATTTGTACTGCCAGGATTTTTTTACAGGTGAGCTGCAGGTCTGTCTTTTCTTCCCATCATCTAATTTAAAAGCATCTTGATAAATATTATTTAATATTTTTCAGTCTGTTAGCCAATTGGGAAGTGGTGTACAGTAAGATTGCATTTTTCTTAATTCTATCAGAAGCCAGGCTAAGAAAGTTATATTCACAATTATGTTACCAAACAAAGCTGTACTAACAACCAAGGAACCATGTTGATCAACACCATCCAAGGTGTATTCCCATTCGGTCTAAACAATGCCAGGGCAGGATTTTGCCTGACACTCAGATCAGCTCTTCCCTGCCATAGAGTGTGTTTGGTGCAGTGCAGCCCTTGGCGTGGCAGCTGACATGAAGGAACCACTATCTTTGAGTAATTGCTAGGGTACTGTGAACATCTCAGACCTGTGTTATTTGGCTGTTTTGACAATTTTTGAGCATTAGAATTTTTTTTACTTCTTTTTAATCACTAGAAGGACTATAAACTATATCCTGTGCCTAAACAGTTAATCACCATAAAATGCTACTGTGGTTGTGACAGGGGATATAATACACTGAACACACATGTCTCTAATATACTTTTGGCTATTGTTGGTGATGTTGAGGTCTTACACCTTTTGCCTTGTGATGCCAGCAGGGCTCATTTTAAATTTAAGAAGTGTTTCTGGGGAAAATGGATAAAACAATTTTATGGCAGCAGAGGTAGTATTATTGTAGTGAGTATTTTTGAGACAAACTCTAAATAAGCAATGCAAAACAGTAGAGTCAGTGTAATTTGTAAGGTATTTTGGAAGATAAATGTTTGCTTGATTCTGAATTATTAGTTTAACCCTCCGGATGTTCGTCTTAAAACACTTTATTGAAGAAATAGTAATATAATGTAAGCGCACTTGGATCCTGTTTTGGATTCTGCATATGCCTTCAGGTGCAGAATAATTTCAAGTGCAGAATAATTTCAAACAATTGAAATGAAGAGGCAGTGTAATGAGAAGGCTCTCTTAAATTATGCAGTTCTAGTGTTCTTGCTCCCAAGATTTTGTGTGTGTTGCAAGAAGCTTGCAAACTGTGTTAAAGCAAAATGGGATGATTAAGGAATATGTAGGTGGGTGTAAAACTTGCCCAGAAGAAATCCAGAAGAAGGGACGAGTGGACACTGGAGTGGAAAGAATATAAAGTGAAACATGTAAGTTCTGGTTGTACAGATTAAACTATCCTGGGGGCTGTTTTTCATGTTATATGATGATCACTTTTATAAAACCTTATGCAAACTCATCTGAAATGCTGGAGAGTTTTGCATGTGTAAGAGAAGGAGGATTTAGCCCCATATGGCTTATCACTTTGATCTTCAAAGGTCAATTTCGTATTGCTGAGCCAGTTCTACGTAAGTCCCCAATTAATTAGGAAGATAAAACACTTCTGTTAGAAAAAAAAAAAGGTGCATCTGCTCAGTGTTACTTTTCTTGAAACAGAGAAATTAATGACTGCAGACAAAACAATATTTCCCATTGTGTTCCCTCTGCCCTTACAGAACAACAATAATGCAGAATACTCCCTCACTAGCTATTTTGACTTCTCCATCAACTAGCCTCTCTGAATGTCTACAATAATGGATGTAAGTCTTGCCGGTAGAGAACATTTTTTTCTTTGGTAGGAAGAAATTAGATTATCCTTAGCTTTTTGTATAACATCTTTCATGTAAACTACATTCCAAAACACATTATAGAGTGAAAGCAGCCACAAAAAAAAAGAAAGTAAAAAGTAAAATAGAGAATACTAGCTATAGACAAGGGAGAAAATGAAATCTGAAAAGAAATAGTATGTTAATGAGATAGGGTATCAATTTCACATGACAGAAAAGGTATTCACACCTAGAAATTATAACAATGAATGAAGAAGCAGAAAGGCCCCGATTAGATGAGCTGACGAAGAAGAGAACTAATAATATCTTTGGTTGAATTTGCTGTATGAATTGAAATCTGAGGATGCAGCTGACAAGTCTCTTCCCACTACTTTGCAATGCTCAGGTGATTTCTGTGGAGGGATGGAATAAGCCTGGCTAAACTTGTTTGTTTGTTTGGTGGTTTGTTTTTGTTTTGTGTGTGGGTTGTTGTTTTGTTTGTTTTATTATTTTTTAAATTCATATAGGGAAGCCATTTTATCATTTTTAAATTGCTAATACTCTGAATGCTCTTTCTTTTTCTTTTTTAATTTCACTCCTATAGCATCAGAAATCAATGAAAAGTTAGCCTGCTCAATCTACATGTGAAATAAAAAATGCTACTTTTTACAGATGGAAGGGGAAGAGGTTAGGATTCTTCAGAGATGCTTACAGCTCAGCTAGAAACATTCTCAATCTTTTGACTGGAATGAGAACACAAAACCATTGTTCCTGCACAGATCGCTCTCCCACATGGCTTTGCATGCCAAGTGAATGCAATAGAGTGTTGTTAGCAGACATATTTTGCTTGTAACAAGCTGAGAAGTTGCATTTTGTTTATGTCAGACTGCAGATACTTGGGCCTTAATAAAGCCTCTGCAGGAATCCTCTTGCACTGCAAGTCAACTTGAAGCAGTGGCCTGAGCAATAATGCTGCAGATTTAAGACCCCTTCAGCAGGGGTCTTATGTGCACATTACTTCAGATGTATTCAGAATCCCACAGATGTTCACATGCTGGGAAAAGATCAAGTAAGCAAGGCAGTTTGAGATTTATAATACCACTACTGTAGACTTCTGAAGGAATGGTGTAATGTGTTCCTAATTTAAGGCTTGAATGTTCAAGAAGAAAACACTGTAGAGCATTCTGTGAAATCAAGACCTTTGGTTTCCTTTGCCCACAAAATGTATGGGGAGGAGTAGAGGAGATCCAGGAGGATCAGAAAAGAACATTCAGAGTTGAACTGAGCTCAGCTTGTTGCTGTATACTATATGATTTAATCTAACCACAGATATTTCAAATAAAGGGTTTCTAATTGCTTTAAGAAGGCATTTACAAAAAATATTTGGTTGTAATAGGAATTTGCTAAATATTATTATATAAATTATTGTTAAAATATATATTAAAATTTTGTGGCAGTAATACAAAGATAACTTGGATCTTGAATCAGTTAATTCCTTGGGTTTTGATCTTTTGTATATTGCATATTACCCAGGAATGCAGGGGTAAAAAATGAGTTCCTAGATGCAAATAATTTTGTATTATGTTAATGTTACAATGATGAATCAAAGTTAATTTGATTTGTATGGCATTTTTCCACACACCTACTCATCTTGGAGGAGAAACTTATCTGCCTTTCCACCTACATAACAACACAAGGTGCCTGGTCTTAGATAAAATAAACTCCTGGTGTTGATATAGTTGCTTGGATAGATAGATTTATTGTGTTCTGAGTAAATGGGATGAAACACAGAAGAAAATGTGTGCTGTCCCAAGGATGGGTTCAGAAATCCAAAATGTCTAAACCTATCCTTACACTTTTCTTTCACCTAACATTAGCAGGCCAATTTTTGTTTTGTTTTGTTTTGTTTACAAAAAAAAGTAACTAAATTACTTCTCTTTAGGATTTGTCACCGTATTGGGAACTCCTTTTTCCTAATATCATTAGTTGTTCTAAACTGTGATGAACCTAAAGCAGGGCCTTACTTAAAGTAAGAAGAGGGTCTTACTTTCACCCTCCTTTCTTTAAAACATAGCTCTCTGAAAAGTGTTTTCTGTTATTAGTTAACAGACTTTTCAACTGAAGTCCAGATGGTAGAATTTGGCCCGAACTTCAGAGAGCTGTAGTTGTGCATTGTATACCATAAGGTAGTGAGTAGTTGCTAATAAAATGGATGGGTATCTCAAACACAGGGATATTTCAGAAATCAAGTCATGTTGCTTCCTTCTGACAACACAGTCCTCTTAAATGCCATGCTAGAATCACAGTTGATTAAATGTCTGTGCAGCATTTATTTATTTTATCTTAGGCAGGCAGGCAAAGCTTATGAAACTGCCATGGAAAACCTTCCTGGTTTCAGTGATGGAGCAGTTTATGCTGTGGGACTAGTTAAACAAAACTTTTTTTACCCTTTCTTTCAGAGGAGTATCAGCTTTAGGGAAAGGGGCAGCAGTGGGTAACAGAAGACTGCAGAAACAGTCTCTGACCTTGACCCACCTGAACAAGTTGGGTTTTCTGGTTCCAGGCAGATTTGGGATGTTTGCAAGGCAGGTCCCCTGCTGCTGTGGTACCTGTCTCCTAGCAGGAGGAGGCTGGTCTGTGGCTGTCATTCCTGAAACTTCTGGCTGCACCTGTGCCGTATCCTACTGGAAGTCAAGTTTGTGCTTGTCTCTTCGGGAGGAGCTAACACCAGTTCCTTTTGATGCAGGTCCCATGTGCAGTGGGACCTGCTTCCAGCCCACTCACCCATAAAAGCCAGCTGCAGTGGTGTCTGCATGGTTATTAGGTAGAAGCAAAAGCAATGAGAACAAATGCTCTGCCTTAATTTTTGCATTTAAAATTGGACAAACTTACTAATTTTAGCTTTTTCTCTTAAGAAATAAAGAGAAGCAACAGACACGGTTATTTCTACTTCTTATGGCTAAATCTTCACAGTTCATTATGCTGCACTCCGTGTCTGTGTTGCTGTTACGCTTTGTATTGAGTGGAAGGCATTTATCTTACTGTGTAGTCACTTTGGATTCTCATGAAGACTTTACATCACCTTCTGCTTTCCTTTATTTTATTTCCTTTCCTATGGTTATTTATCTGAGCACTTTTTTGAGGATGAGCCTACTAACAGAAGTAAGATATAACCCAAAGAGAAAAGAACCTGTAGACAAGGAATTTTGTAAGATACATTTACTGATAAATTGGTGCAAAGATGTAATGATATAAAATCATAAGGTACATGTACAGTAAATGGTGCTGAAGCAAATGAGAAGCACCTTTTAATTAAAAGGACAACCAGATTAATTATAACATTTGAAACAGTTAATCCTGATGCTTTGGAAACACCCTTTGATCAGTGGCCAATGAAGGGTTTCACTTCCAGTTTTTTTTTCTGAAGTGTATTAAGAACAAGATAAATAACTGTGCGTATTTCATATCTTTAACCTTTCTACATTTAAAAAGGGTTTTCTTTATCATAATTTAATGCAAGCCTTGGATAAATTCGATCAATCCAGTTTTAGATATTGCACATACCTGTTCTTTGGATACAGTATTACAACTAAAAGTGTCCATGTGCAAATGAGAGAAGATAATTTGTGCTTTCAAATTTGGGTGTGTTTCAGGGTGGTATGTTCAGCATACAAGGAATATACAGAAAATTTGCCTTGCTCCTTGAAGAAACTATCATTTAATATCTTAAAGAACAAAGAGTATAGGAAATAGGAAAAAAAAAAAATAAAAGGGCTAGAAAATGCTTTTTAAATCCTAAATAATATAATCAGCTGATCCAATTGATGTCTGATTATGTGAACAATACTGAGAGTAGTCTGGACTGAGAAAGCAAGCTGTGAAAGTCATACTAGGAAGGACAGCGAGCAGGGAGCTGCATTCACAAAGCTGCAAGCAAATACATTGTGATACCATATTTCACCCAGTTTCCAGCTGAAGGGATGCTTTAAAGGAACGTACTTACATTTAATTGTGTTCTCTTCTAAATAACTTATCCATGAGCAAAGCTTCTGCCTAACCCTATAAATTACTGGTTGCATTATGCCCTGGAGTAGAAGAGTTCACTGCCCTATAAAATTGTTTTCCTTCTATCTACTGTAGCATAGTTCGTTCTCATTTTTCACATAAATATCTAATAAACATTCCAAACTATGAAAAATGAAATGCTTTCAGTGACTTCAGTGGGAGCTATGCAGTATGAAATGGGACTTCTAGAAGCAAACAATGAAATTGGCAAACTCAGATCAGTAACCAGTTTTGTCTTGTTCAATTTATTGTTATATGATAGAATGATAGAATCATAGAATGTCTTGGGTTGGAAGGGACCTTTAAAGGTCATCTAGTCCAACCCCTCTACAATAAGCAGGGACATCTCACACTAGGACAGATTCCTCAGAGCCCCATCAAGCCTGACCTTGAATGTCTCCAGGGCTGGGGCCTCCAGCAGCCCTCTAGGCAACCCATTCCAGTGATTCACCACCCTTATATTGATGAACTTTTTCCTAATGTCCAACCTAAATCTGCTCTTCTCTAGCTTAAAACAATTGCCCCTGTCCTATAGTTACATGCCCTAGTGAACAGGTCTTCCCCAGCCTTCTTATAGGCCCTTCTCAGGTATTGGAAGGTCTCTATAAGGTCCCCCTGGAGTCTTCTTCAGGCTGAACAACCTCAACTCCCTCAGCCTGTCTTCATAAGACAGGTGCCCCAATCCTCTGATTATTTTTGTTGCCCTCCTCTGGACGTGCTCCAACAGTTCCACATCCTTCTTGTGTTGGGGTCTCCAGAGCTGGAGACAGCACTCCAGGTGAGGTCTCCCAGGGCAGAGTAGAGGGGCAGAATCACCGCTCTCTATCTGCTGGCCACACTTCTTTTGATGCAGCCCAGTTGGCCTTCTGGGCTGCAAATGCACATTTGTGGCTCATGTCCAGCTTTTGATCCACTAGTACCCCCAGGTCTTTTTCCACAGGGCTGCTCTCTACCATGTCTTCCCCCAGCCTGTATTCATATCTCCGGTTGCCCTGGCTCATTTGCAGAAACCTGAACTTGACCTTGTTGAACCTCATGAGGTTCACCTGGGCCCATTTCTCCAGCTTGTTCAGGTCCCTCTGCATGGCATCCCATCCCTCTGGCATATTGACCACACCACCCAGCTTGGTGCCATTGCTGAGGGGTGTCTCAATGCCACTGTCAATATCATTAATGAAGATACTAAACAACACTGGTCCCAGTACAGACCTCTGAGGGACACCACTTGTCACTGTTTTCCATCTGGACATTAAGCCATTGACCACTACCCTCTGGATGCAACCATGCAGCCAGTTCCTTATCCACTGAACAGTCCACCTATCAAATCCATATCTCTTCAACTTAGAGAGAAGGATGTTGTGTGGGACTGTGTCAAAAGCCTTGCAGAAGTCCAGATAGATGACATCCGTAGGTCTTCCTTTGTCCACTGATACAGTCAGTCCACTGCAGAAAGCCACTAGGTTGATCAGGCAGGATTTGCCCCTGGTAAAGCCATGCTGGCTGTCCTGAATCATCTCCCTGTGCTCCATGTGCCTTAGCATGTCTTCCAGGAGAATCTGTTCCATCATCTTCCCAGGCATAAAGGTGAGGCTGACAGGTTGGTAGTTCCCAGGGTACTCCTTTCTACCCTTTTGAAAAATGGGCATAATGTTTCCTTTCTTTCAGTCACTAGGGACTTCACCTGACTGCCATGAATTTTCAAATATCATGGAGAGTGTCTTGGCAACTACATCAGTCAATTCCTTCAGGACTCTGGGATGCATCTCATCAGGTCCCATAGACTTGTGTATGTTCAGGTTCCTCAGATGGTCACGAACCGTGTCTTCGCTTACCGTGAGAGGGACTTTGTCTCCCTGGTCTCTGTTCTGTGGGCCATCAACTTGAGAGCTGTGACGAGAAGGGTTGTCAGTGAAGACTGAGGCAGAAAACTTGTTGAGAATCTCAGCTTTCTCCTCATCTGTTGCTACTAGTTCACCACTGTTGCTCATCAGGGGGGTACGCTTTCTTTAACCTTCCTTTTCTGGTTTACATACCTGTAGAAGCTCTTACTGTTGTACTTCACATTCCTTGCCAAGTTCAGCTCCAGCTGCACCTTGGCCTTCCTGAGCTCATCCCTGCACAACTGGGCAAGGTCCCTATACTCTTCCCGTGATACTTGTCCCTGCTTCCACTGCCTGTGTAGTTCCATCTTGCCTTTCAGTTTGACCAGCAGATCAATACAATTATTCTAGACGTATGGGAAAAGTTTTCTTCAGCATCTCATATGAGAACTCTACCTTAAAACAATGCAGTTACTGGATACTTGCCAACAGAAATAGATGTAGGACATCACTGTATTTAAATATATAATAAAAACAGTTCAAATGTAAGAATAAGATCAACTGTCAGACCATTGTTAAAAAGTCACAAAGATGTCTGAGATATTCTGTACATAGTATTTTGAATAATTCATAAAAAAATAGGTTTCTCTTGATTCCAGAACAAGAAATTGCTTGTCAGATATATCTGATCTTTGATTTACATTGTCCTAGAAACTAAAGAACCTGTTACTTCTAAAAGACTTTCATGCAGCCTTTAGAGATGTACATATATGTCTGTACATTCTGATTCTTGCATGTTTTGTTTTTCTTGGCCAGTTTTCTGGGGTCCATGAAAAAATCTGTAGACACACATAGGAGGATTTAAAAATATGCCTGCAATTTTAGAGATACTTCAATACCCTAAAAAGCTCCATAGAAATGCATCTAAATATACTTCTCAGATCTGTGCATAAATGAAGGGCAAAACAGTGATGTGTGTGTATGACGGATGGGACCACCAGCTTAACTAGAAGATAAAGCTGAAAAGTACATTCAACATTGAAAGACTTTGTCATGGTATATTAGGAAAAAATGATGACTTTTGGAGCTTAAGCCTGTAATAATGGAGGAAAAAAAAAAAGGAACATTTATCTTAGGTACTGTGAAGTTTAGATACAGTGCTGTTGAGGGAATCCCTGAAACATCTAACCTAGCTTTTACCTCTGTTCTAGTGGACTAGATGTATTAACTGAGAAAAATTCTATCAAGGACCTTTAATGAGCATAAACACACCTTCTCTCAAAAAGCCCTCGAGCTGTAGATTATTGAAGGCTGGGACAACGTGCCAGCACGTTTACTCTGTTCTTATGCTCTTCCATTATGAGTCATAGCCAGAAAAGGGACTATCAGGCTAGATGAACGTTTGGTTAGCCCCATAATGGCTGTTCTTCTGTAGAGATTCCCTTGCAACTGGAAATCCAGTGACGTCTGTTAGCAAGATTAAATTAAACTAACAGCTGGCAAGGAACTTTCAGCCACAAATGTGGAAAAAAGAGTAAATACTCTTCCAAATAAAAATATCAAACCAAGTCCTTTGGAGAAGATGAAAAAAGGACCCTTTCCTGTCATACAGAAAATTTTATTAGAAGGGAAACATTTTGTCCATTTTGACAGAATAATAATATGCCTTTTTCCTAGTACCTTCAACAACAAACAAAATGAAACAAATAATTTATTATTAAAGCTTATCTCATTTTCTTCATTAGTTATCAACAAACAGGTGTTTGCTGCTCCTACTTGATCTGAGAAGTGCTAGTGAGAGTGTTCTATGACATTACTGTGAAATAAACCAGGGGATGAATTTATGTTTAAGCTCCACTTTAACTGTTCAGGTACATGCTGTTTTCATATAATGAACAGGTTTACTTTCTGATAGAGAGACAGAAATCTGCATACCCAGTCTGAGATTAGAGTACTGTTTTTTCAGTTACATCCTCTCTGGAAAAACAATTTTAAGTGAGTGGTTTAAGTCCCACTGTACTGGTTTGTTCTTGGAAATGATGACCCTGGCATTGTTGACAGAAGTACCTGAAGAGACTTGGAGAGAGATTTTGACAGATATTCTGAAAATAGTGAGAGTGTGCTCAATGGAAAATTATGAGGGGACTTGTGGCATAAGTAAAATATTTTCTTGCTATTCACTAGATTTAGCATTTCAGAGAAGTTGGGCTTCTTTGTGGCTAGCTGTGAGAATGAAATCTAAGTTATCTGTTAAGATGTTATCTTGTTTCTCATATTTACAACTCTGGCAGGTAACCTTGTGCTGTGCTTGCTTTTGATAGATACTTGCCTGTTTCATTGCAGTGCCTCTGTTTGGGGGACTTAGGCTAACTGTGTATTCACCAGTGCCATAAGCATCATTTCACTGTCCCTTGTTAAAAACTGGACAGAATCTGTTTGCTTTGATTTTGAATCATGCACTCACTATGCCCAAGTTGAGCTTGGCTTGCAATGCTGATCTGGGACATATAGCTTGGAGCAAAGCATAGTAGTGCTGTGAGAGCAGGAATTAAATTTGGGAAGTTCCATGTGAGATTGCCTCCGGACTTCTATCATTGGCAATATTCCCCCTCAGCTTCTGAAGGGCTGACTTGAATCTAGTAACCACACAGATGGTTAAAGGTGATTTCTAGGACAATAGTATAACATTTTCCAATAAATAATCAGACAATGCCAGGGAAGCTGATCAATGGCTAATCCTATGGCACATAGCTTAGCACTCTGAAGGTAATTTTATCCATATATGTTGTTACTCCAAACATGTCTGTAGCATTGCAGTTGCTGGAGTCTCTTTTAGTACATGGCAGAAATATTTCCTTCATTAAATATTTTTAGGTTTTGCTACAACTGTGATGATGGTGAGGAGACTAAGAATTCCTCTTTTGTGTCACGTAAGACAGTGTAGGACAGTATCCTTCTCATGGGACATGGAGGGAGATATAGTAGGAGACAAAGACGTAGGCTCCATGCAGCACTGTACATGTTTTGTGGGATTTCTCATCTGGAGGGAGTTTCCAGAGCTTAACGCCATGTTAGGAATGTATACATTGGCTTGGTGATAGGAGGCTAACAGAGATGCTGAAGACCCTTCGTCTCCATTTCTGCTCCTTTGCTCCCTACCCACTGTAATCTCATACTTCATGGCTTTTTATATGCAAGAGATAAACCTTAAAGCAAGAGAATAAAAATTTCACAGGGGAGGAAAAGACTGTGAAAATATGAATGAGAAATAGCTGGACTTTGGTCACTAGGATCACTATGCACAGTTTACTTGATATGGAAAACCTGCCAATAATTAGTGTTTTTATTCATCAAGATGTAAAGTAACCTTGTGAAAAAGGCTATCCCAGGCTAGTAATCAGTTTTACAAAAACTCAAATGAGTTCTATTTGGACACTGACATCCTTAAATATTGACCTGAGGAGCCCAGATCTGAAGGCTGAAGTTGGAGCATGCTTGCACACTGTACTCAGGTGTCTGGTATGGCAAGTAGCAGACCTCATGTGCACATGCCACAGTGGAAATGCACAAGCATAGCAAGTTCACTGTGCCTGAGTTGTCCTCTCGTCTTGTAGAGAAATATTGTACACAGGGGCTATCATTAGTGTTATTCTACAGTTCACCTCTCTTTTTTCTTTCTCCCATATTCCTTTAGTTTTCAGTTTTTAGCTACTCTGTGTTCTAAAATAAGTCAGTCCATCTGTACAGAAGACAAACACATGAAAAGAGAGGGCAGAAATTGTGCTCTTCAGGACTGTAGGTTTTGGGTTTTTTTGCTATTGAAAATGATTTCCTCTTGCTCCTCCATCTTTCCAACAGCCTAAACTTTTGAAATGGTGGTAAAGGCATTCCTAATGAAACTGCCTTTTTTCAAATACTAAATTCAGTGAAACTTTGTACATCTTTGGCCAAGTGTGATCTTTCTACAGAAAATGTAGTCTTGAAGTTGTGGTATTTTGACTACTGTCAGAATTCAAAATTGGAAAAAGTTAAAATTTCAATATTCAAATTTATATTAACTTTTATTGAACTATTCTGGTATTTGAAAACAGGTGTTTGATTTGAATATTTTAATGCAAGTCCCAAGCTAGCTTTATTATGGAGAATTTGGAAGAGCTGTGCTTGTTCTTCTACTCTTTCTCTTGGCAAAAGTATATTTCGCTGATGAAACTTATTAAATAAGAGCAAGAAAGTCTAGAAAATAAAGGGTTAATACATACTGCATATTTTTTCACTTCAAAACTTGATAGTGTTTAATCAAGCATTGCAAACAAAGGTATAGTCTTACTTTAGCACTAGACATTTGCAGAAAGTTTCTATCTGTACGTTACACAAAACAATGAGCAACTGTAGCACAGCTCACCAGTCCTTACTTGCTTTGTTATCTACCCTTTGTCTTCTATGTTATCTTCATTTTTTATCTTCCCTTGCTACTTTCATCAAGTAATACAGGATGGTTTTTTAGTTATTGCAATGTGGAGTTTCTTTCTAATGAGTCCATGGACATAATCATATGTCTTATTAAAGATACAACTCAGAGTAAATTGAAGTACCTTCACTTTCCCTCTGTTACATCTTTTGACAGATTTGATGGGCAATACATTTCAGGATGAATTAATTTTGAAAACATGTATTTTTGCATTTTTCTTTTATAATGAGTGAGATATAAGTGCACCATGGATAATAGATTTTTGTCTGGTATAATTTTTGATACCTTTTGGGAAAAAGGAAAATCTAATGAAGGATACTTAATAATGTTATATGTGATAGAAGAGTTGTATTAAATTATTGACACAATGTGATCAGATGAGTAGCATGGACATAGAAAAATCTTTCAGGCTCTTGATGAGTTTTTTGATTAAAGTTCTATGTGGAAACTAGATGCACATTAAAATAGGCTTTAATTTCAGTTAGTATTAGCAGCATAATGCTGTCCACCGCTGTGCAATGTTCAGTAAAAGTAATTTAGTGATTTTAGCAGGTTTTTGTGTAATTAATTTTGGGATTTTTTTTTTTTTTGCTTCATGGTCTACAAAATGTGGTGGATCTACCATATGTTTAATTAAAAAGGAATGAGTTTCAGACATCTTTTGTCAGTTACTAGAGAGCTTCAGTACATAAACTATCAGGAAGCAAACATTTCCTTCCACTTCTTTTACATCTAATTGTGATTTCCTGTATCACAGCTATTATTTACATAAAAGGAGCTGGGTCTGTATTCTTCTAATTCTAAAAGATTAATATTTAGGCAGAAACAAAGCCAGAAGAGCCTAGTAGAATAAACAAGGGTACAGCTCTGTGGCAAGGATTGAGCTGTGGTCTAACTATCTTCCCAGCATTTGATCCTGTTTTCTATGTCCTAAGCCTTTGCTGACTTACAGACATTGCTTTCATTCATTTGATAGCTACATCAGTAAATGTATCCAGATTTCCCTTTTTACTGTATTGTACTGTTAGCAGATTTAATTCTGAACACGGTAGCATTCACTCATCTGATGTCACTGAGCAGCTTGGTTGAGGTTGACCGCAATCCATATATTCTGCCTGAGCCTTTCCAATTTTGGCTTAGGAGAGCAAGAGCAATTCTTCCCAGCAGATGCCATTCTTTACAAGGGCTTTTACGTTAGCTGCGCACTTTGATGGAACTGGCAGGTTCTCCCGTTTCTTCCTGCATGCATAATAGCTTTCTCCCCATGTTTTTCCTTCTTTGATGTTAGGTAGAGCCTTTGTTCCTTTCAGAATGTTAGTGAGAGTGAAGCTGTGTTTGTACCATCTGAAAAAAGTTAACTGCTGTCCTAGTACAACTATTGCCAGACTGCATAAAAGCAGACTTTGATCCTTCTTGCTGCTTGTTTCCCAGCAAAGGAAGGTGGTTTGTTGCCACCATTATAGAAGTAGTGGGAATAGGCCTGAATCAGATCACTTATTGATCCTCCTATCCAGAATCTTTAATCTGAATCTAAGCCTTTTTTAGTGATTCCACTTAGAGTTGCTACCTGTATTCTTACTGAATAAGGTCTCTAATCTTTTCTGAATAAGAATACTTAGCAGACATATGTACTTTCTGAATAATTTACAAAATAGGATTAATTCAGAAGATGAAACTAACATTTGTTTCCTAAAACTAAAGACATATGTGAGTAATTAGACCTGTAGTAAAAATAAACTGCTGTATTTCTGCATTTATTTTATATGTACATAGATTATACCTTTCATCCAAGAACAGGTGAAGTGCCTTTTCAGCATTTATTGTACTCCAGAATTAAAACAATGATGTGTTTTTACTCTTTTTCCATAATTTCTACATTGTTTTTGCATGCCTTCAAGCAGACTAACACATGTTCAATTTGGAAGCTCTCTTCTGTTGCATACACGGTTCTTCTGAACACTTTTCTACTTAATCCTTCAGCTCTAAGTTCTGCACAAGTTGTTGTATTTGGAAGAACGAGGGAGCTGGATCTCTGTTTTTGATGAAAAAGGTGTAACTAGTTTCAGTTGTAAACTGAAGTTAGAAAAATTTAACGTATGAAAAAAACTTTGGTTTTTTTTCAGTAATGAGGAACTTCTACATGGGTATGGCCTCTCATTCAAAATCCTGGTATAAAAAAGGTTAAAAATACAGCCTTTGACAAAGATTCTGATCAGCCTTTGGTGTGAAGAGACCAAGGTAGATGAGGACAATTGTCTCTTTGAGCTTGAAAATATTTTCTCTTTTAGTCTAATCAATTAAAAGAGCTCCTCGTGTATGATGTGATCTCTGTAAGACTTCCATGACTAGGAAGAGAACTTGTGCCTGCATGGCTGAAGTCAGTGTTGCTTTTGATGACAATTTCCGTGAGAAGAGATGAGACAATTTGAGCACGAGGCTGTGAGTGAGCACTCTAGCAACATTAGCATGGGCATAACTTTAGTTTAGGCATGTTCTATAAAGCATTTAAGCAGGAAACCCTGTTACTATGCAAAGTTTTGTTGTAGGAGATTGTGATTCTGTATTGTATTTGCTTTCTGGTGGCTAGACTTACCTAGACTTACCTTTCTCTGCCAGAAGTGATCTTTTCTTGGTTTTCATTACAAATTTGGGTTTACAATTTCAAATAGAGAAGACCACAAATTTATCTTTTCTCAGTTTCAGAAAAAAATTAGCTGAAACTTCCTTTTTTTTCCTCCCTTCAGGTTGGAGACTGTTTTTTGAACCTCAAATTCAAGCTCAAACATTGATAATCAAACTCAGACTCATCTTAATCAAACATAAGTAAATCTTTATATGCAAACTCTTTAATTTTTGATAGTTCAAATCATGAGAAAGTAATTTACAACTGGAGGTAACCTAAGCTAAATAACATGTCTAATTTTAAGAATAATTTAAGAATAATTCCCTCATACTAGACTGTTTGATATGAGGAGTACTTAAAGAAAGATGGAAAATACTGCTTTTGACATCAACTTTCTGGAAGACAGCAAAAACCAGAAAGGGATCCCAGTGAGTACAAGAAATCTATGTCTGTTTTATGACTGCAAAGAAGAATGTCTTCACTTATAAAAGCAGACCAAAAAGTTTCAGAATGAGAACATTAATCACAGCTGCTGTTTTTCTTAGAAGGCATGATTAAAAGTCAGGTTCTGCTTCTTAAGTTCAAAGGAAGTGACAGAAGGCAATCTCTGAACAACACGATAGCAGTAAGAAACATGCAAGGAAAAAATAGGACACCAGCCTACCATTAAAATCAGGTGATCCAGGACAACTTAACTGAAAATAATCTTTTATATCACTGATAAAATACTTCAATTACACAGGGCAGGGAGTGGAATGAAAAAAAATGTTAAAGCAAAGATCCCCATAGGGAATAAATTATCCTCAAAGAAGAAAGGTTATATTTATTTAGAAAGAAATGTTTTTACAAAATCCAGCCCTTCTTGTGGCGGGGTTTCTTTTCCTGCCTAAATATCATTATAAGGACTGCCAGAAGCTCCCATGTCAGCTTCATGATGCTGAGTACAGGCATCAGGGATTCTGACTTCAGCTGATAGTGTTCGGGAAACATCTTCTCCAGTGGCATGGCAGGAGAACACTGCACCTTGTAAATGGCATCTCATGTCTGATGGTGACAACCAGGAGACAGAGAGCAGTATGCTGTACAGGGCTGTTGGTAATGCATCTCTTAACGTTGCATTAGGTTTTAACCAAGAACTTTGAAGGATGTGGCAGTTGGCACCATTCGTTGACTGTGCTTGGAAGTGAATTGGCATTTTTTTTATGCATGACCCACCTCTAGAATTTTTTGAAGCAGACATTTGCATCCAAACTCCCTAAAACATCAAATCCAAATTTTTACTGGTACTCAGGCCCATTAATACTGAGAATTTTAGAGAAATGGAGATAAGAATTAAGGGCCATATCCTTTCAGAGAAAAATATCTGTTGGGTAGATTAGAACTGATGTTACCTTAAAAAATAATCTGAAAATATTTTAGAATTTAGGCATTAATGAAATGTCTTTCATAATGCATGTTTTCCTGATCTTTAGAGAAGGAAAAAAGCAACATAAAGAGGGTCTCCTTTCCTCATTACAGATGTATATAGCATCTAGCCAGAAAACAGAAAATAGCTGTTTCTATTTTCATGTTATGCCTCTGCAAGTTTTAAATCTGCAAGTAGGAAGAACCACATTTCCACAGGGGAAGATATTCATACCCACTGTGGTGATAAAAAAAGACATAGCTGTGAAAGCATTGCAACAGCTAACTGTAGTAAATGTAAGTGGAACCTAATTTCAATGGTATTCTTTCGGCCACAGATACTTTTGAAGTTTGACTGCGTGTTCTGTGTCACTTCTGAACTAATTATACTAGTTGTTCACAATAGTGAGGAAAATTCCTCTCTCATAATTCATTCTTTTCAGTCTTTTTTTCTTTTTTTACTGTATGAGTATGTGATTTTTACCCATTCATAAACATCTCTACTACAGATGGATTTTTCTTTTAGCCTCTCACATTCTGGAATGTGAATGTTGGCTTTCATTTATACAAATAGCACTGAAAAGTCACAAGATGAAAAATGTGTTGTTTGTGAGTTGTGGTTTTTTTGGTTTTTTTTGTGATGGTGAGAATATTCCTTTCGGTTATTTTCTGTCAGATGCTGGTGTTAATGGGAGCTGTTCCACTACATTCAGAAAAAAGAGTTTTTTACTGTTCAGAATGGAAGTATAAAATAACAGATCTCTCTTGCTTCATGTCACCTTAGAGACAGACTCTGATGACTGAAGCCAATAGCCAGTGGTCTCATATGGAGCCAGAGCTGTTTTTTTTCTTTCTTCCTTTTCTATTTTAGAATTAACATCTGCTTTGCCCATGAAGTGTCTGTGTGAGTACATGTGTTTGTGAAATATGCCTGGCTGTACGCTTGTGAATACATATAGGAGTATTAAAAAAACCCACAACAACCCTGTTGTGTCCTTTCATGGTTTCACTGAATGCCTTTTTTTTTTTTTTTAATTTTTCAAAAGAATGAATAAAAGAAGACATGGCAAAAAACAGCTGAAAGCCTTTTCTAAAACAGTAAATGAGACTTCGAGGTCTTAAAGGCTGTTAGTTTTGAGTAGAAAAGCTCTTGACTGTATCTGATGTGTTAGTGAAAAAGCATCACTGACCTGCTTCTGCATTATGACCTTTGTCATAAAAATTAAGGGATTTTGAGAAGAAGGAAACAAGATACCAGTGTATGGGCTCAAAATGCAGACTGTTTTTTTCTGTTAGAAGACTATAACAAAATCTGTCAACCTCCATTGCGTTTTAGTGTATTGGATACCAAATGCCATTTTTTTCCATTCAGAGTGAAGTATTATTTAAATTATTTAATTGATTATTATTTTTTTTTTATTATTACTTCACATCAAGAAGTATTGCCAGTATTGGCTGAAGAATTAACTGTCTTTGCAAGAGTAACTGAATTGTTTGCTGGGTACTTAATGATTCTCTGAGGAAACGAAAAGCCGCAAGAGTTCAGGTGACTTCAGCAGAGGAGGTATACTGGAATGAGATTTTATTTAACTGGATTTGGACACCAGTAGCAGTGGAGGTGCCATGGCATGGACTCCACTGGGAGCACAGAGATCTGTAAAGCAAACACTGAAGTCCATATAGCTACATCAATGATCCCATGGTTTCTTGGGGTAGTTAAGTAAAAGTAGCTCTGGAAGCAATGCATGGTTCTTAGGCATTAAGGAGACATTTACATTTTTAAGACTTGTGGCTTGTGACATTGGATCTTCAACTTGTAATTATAACTTCCTAGGGGTTACTCTCTTGACTCATACTCTAGAAATTGTTCTTAAGAACATTAGGGATACACAAAAGGATGGCAGCAAGTTGTTTGTGGGTTAAATAATAATTCCAACCGAAACCACTCTATAATTCTATGATTCCTATAAAAATGGAAGTCCCAGGCAGAAAAATCATTTATGTTATTTTTCTTTAACATTCACATTTCTTAGCATCCAAATTTATCAAGTAATTAACTGTGTGCTGGTTTGGTTTGGTGGGTTTTTTGGTAGCAGGTAAAGGGCCCCAGGACTGGCTCCAGGAAGAAGCTGAGAAGCTCCCCCGCTCCAAAACCAGACAAGGAGCCATTAGAGGGACAATAGATGCACCTCAGGGATTAACATACAAAACCACTGAGATAACACCTGAGCAGAGCGAGCGCTTAAAAGAAAAAAAGAAGAGCTGTGCTGGGAAAGCAGAGTGGTGCTGGTGGTTGGTGAGGAAGAAGGGGAAGAAGGTGCCAAGAAGAAGATTCGTTGCAACCCATGGCGAGATGGCAGCTGTCCCCCTGCACTCGTGGAGGAATGTGGTGGAACATTCCCTGAAGGTGCCAGGAGGGGTGAACTTGGCCAGTGGACTTGGATTTTGTGGCCAGAGGATTTGCTGCCTGTGGACTCCGATTGCACAGCTTTGGAAGACCCCAGTGCCAGGGGAGTTGGCTGTTCCTGAAGGAGCCTGTGACTGTGAGAAGCCCAGGCTGGAGCAGCTCCGGACCTCGTGGGAAGGACTCATGAAGGAGAGGTTCATGGAGGACTCTCTCCCATGGGAGGGACCCCGTGGAGAGGCAGAGAAGGACTGTAAGGAATCCTTCTTCCTGAGGAGGATGGCGTGGCAAGAACCATCAGCCTGTGAACTGACTCTAAGCCCCATCCTCTGTCCCCCTGTGCCACTGGGGGGAAGGAGGGAGAGAAACCGGGAAAAAAGTGATTTGGACCCGGGAAGAAGGGAGGGGTGGGGTAACATATGCAGGCACTGCTCTGTGTGTTGTCTGTGTCCTGTGTGTGTTTAGTGTGAAATTAAATTCTTACTTTTCTCCAAGTTGAGTCTGTTTTGCCTGGGACCTTAATCAGTGAAGAACCCTCCTTGTCATTTGTCTCAACCCATGAGCTTTGTCCTCCTCATCCCAGAATGTGTGTGTGGGGGAGGTGTGGAGTGAGCGACCATGGGGCTGTTCCTTTGTTGTCGTGTTGGGCCCAAACCATAACTGTCATCTCAAAAAGAAGGTGTTCACTAGGTCACAAGGCTATTTTGATTTTTGTCAGCGAAAGTGTGGAGCATCTTGTTTTTAATATCTCTAACAGTCTTCATGCTGAACCAGATTCCTAGCAATTAGAACAGACTTTTAATATAACCAGATCTAGGTTTGCTGGACTCTCAATATGACCAGGGGAAGGACTGGAAGAAGAGGAGAAATAAAATTGTCTGGTTTTCCTCATGTTTCTTGCATCACATGATGTTTTCAGAATTGTGCAGTCTCCTGTCAGACAGAAGCTGCGTCTGCTTGTGACAGCATCCTGTGTGCCTCACAGGAGAGTTTTTTACTGGTGCTTCTCTGAGTCTCTGACATCTCTTCCCGTACTTGGAATAAGAACGTCTCTGCGTTCACATATTTCTGCAATGTCTTTTGGAAACTGTCCACAGGCCTGCCTTAGTATTTTCTCAGCCTAGTGACCAGTCACGTATAATTCATCTTAAAAAGAAGAAAGTGTATACGTGAAGGCAGCTGAAAAAGTCCTGCCAGATAGGACCGGCTCCCAGATGTGCTCTGGCTATTTGTCTGGACCTTTTTCAGAAACAATGTGATTTGTGATGAAGCTGCCATGAAATAATTGACTTGCAGTGATGAATGCTGAGTCAGGTGGGGTATGTCTTCTTATTCTAAGAAACATAACTTGTCAAAGCAAGCACATAACTTCAGGCCTTCTGCTTTTACAGTGGTAGGGCAAGGTATATAAGTGGGGAGATAAAAAAGTTTAGAGGGTAACCTAGTTCTGAGTAGTATGGTTGTGATCCCGACACTGAATATGATTGAAGGGAGAACTGTCTTGAGCTTTTTCAGTACAAAGACAATGCCCTTTCTTGTGTATCTTACTAGTTGGTCCATAATGTAATGCTGGATCCTAGCCAGGGTGGGAGACAATGTGGTCCTTGTGTTTAGCTTGGTCTTTCAGGGAAAGAACAACCCCACTTACCAGTGTAGGTTGGGGACTGACCTGTTGGAGAACAGGGTAGGGAACAAGGACCTGGGGGTCCTGGTGGACAGAAGGGTGACCATGAGCCAGCAATGTGCCCTTGTGGCCAAGAAGGCCAATGGCATCCTGGTGTGGTTAGTAGGCCAAGGGAGGTTCTCCTCTCCCTCTATTCTGCCTTGGTGAGGCCGCATCTGGACTATTGTGTCCAGTTCTGGGCCCCTCAGTTGAAGAAGGACAGGGAACTGCTTGAAAGAGTCCAGCACAGAGCCACAAAGATGATTGAGGGAGTGGAACATCTCCCTGATGAGGAAAGGCTGAGGGAGCTGGGTCTCTTTAGCTTGGAGGAGAGGAGACTGAGGGGCGACCTCATCAGTGTTTACAAATAAGTGAAGGGCGAGTGTCTGGAGGACAGAGCCAGGCTCCTTCTCAGTGATGACCAATGATAGGACAAGGGGCAAGGGTTGCAAGATGGAGCACAGGAGGAAAAGGTTTTTTATTCACTGTGGCAGAGCACTGGAACAGGCTGCCCAGAGAGATTGTGGAGTCCTGCTTCTCTGGAGACATTAAAAACCCACCTCTATGCATTCCTTTTTAACCTACTACAGGGGATCATGCTCTGGCAGGGGGGTTGGACTAGGTGATCTTTTGAGGTCCCTTCACAGCCCTAACATTTTGTGATTCTGTGATTCTGGGATTTTTGTTTCACTTTTTTATTGGTGAAATCATTGTTGTAAGAGCATGAAAAGAAAGGAAGGAGCTTACTGATCCAGAGTACTGATGATATCTTAAAATCTACCATTGTTTTGTGTAGTGATAACCAGTTTCTCATAAACTGTGTAATACAGAGCACTTGTAAGGAAGCCAAGCCTAGCATGAAACAGTTTGTTTAAGATGTGATTTTTATGACATCTCAACTCAAAAACATAATATTGTAGATCAGGTCTGCTTATGTCCCTGCTTTAAAAACATGCGAATTACCAGCTGCTAACTGTGGTGCAGAGCAGCTGGACTGAGCCCCTGGTTGTAAGTGGGGCAGCTTCCATTGTGAGCCTAATTTACAGCTCCCACCTTTGCTCTCCTTCTCTTCATTGTCCCCTGGCCCCAGGTGCTGGGTAATCACACTGGATAGCTGTTAGGTGGGGACAAATGAATACTCATCATCACTGGCACACTGCAGTTTATATTAACTGTTTTGTTCCCCAAATGAAGCTCTGAGATGACTCATACAACCTTAACTTTACAGATCTAAACACAGGTAAAATAGACTTAGCACAGTTTGGTGCTGAGACCTTCCCCCCATCCCAGCGTAGCTGAAGAGCTAATTTCTGTCAGTGCTATATTACTGTCTTTAACAATGGATATAAACCCTTACTTTAATCTCCTGTGTCACAAATGAGTTAGGGACTTGGTACAACAGGGTGAGTGCAGTTACGAGTATCTTCCTACTTGAGCTACCTGAAATGAGTCTGACTCCCTTCTTGGTCTCAGTAACAGCCTTTAGTGCAGCCCTCTCTGAAGGCTGTTTATAAGTCCTTTTAATTGACCAGGTATGAATACAACATTTCCTTTTCAGTAAGAAGATAGCTCTAACTTCCTCGTACAAATATTACATTAATTGTAATTTTAGCCAAGGGGAAGGTAGGCCAATGTGGTTTTTTTAAGTACATCCCTAGACAATGAAAGATAACAAATATTATGGAAACCAGCAACATGGACAAGCAGCCGTCATGCCAAATCAGTCAGAAATACTGACAGGGCGAAACATGTTGACAGTATTTATTCTTATGGTTCACAGCCATAAATCCTCCAGGGGCATTAGGTGCCTGAACCACCTGACCTTCATCACCTCTACAGTAGGTACTAAATCCACCAGTAACACATTTGAGACATCTGTTCTCAAACCCTATTTCTTCTTTATTTTGGGAAATCTCTCTCTTGTTCACACTTCATAAGATTATCCTAACTACTGTCCTCAAAACCTGTCCTCTTAGTATCTCTTCTAGCTCTTTCAGAGGAATAATTGTTCCTTATTCAGTTTGCTGGCTCCTGTGAATCCTTTTCCTAGAAACTCATTTCTCTCTGTGCCTGGGCACTTAGCCCAGGCTGTAGATTTTAAAGGTAGCCAAGTGCTGAGAGGTGAGACACCATAATGTTTCAAGTACCTTTGTGGATCTAGCATTTCATCATTAGCTGAAAATTGATACTCTGTTATTTGTTTGAGCAACAGCTGTATATGCAATATATAGATAAGGGTGTATGGAAAGTGTTTTGTGTGCTGGAGATAGCTTACACAATTCATTATAAATGTAGCAGCAAGGCTGGAGTGCATTTTATTTTCTCTCTATTAGTACTTAACGCATTCTTCAATGTAGCGATGCTACGATGCACAGTGCAGACATGATTGAACTTGCTGCTCTAGTGATGGAATGATGTTTCTTCTACACCATTTTGACTGAAAATAACTTATTTTTAGGTACAGCAGCTTTTCATTGCTTGATAGCCATTCCACACAGATTGTAGATGGCTGTATACAGTGCATTATATATATGCATTTTGTAGTATTTGCATTTGAGTTTTATGTGTAAAGAATGCTTTTTTCCTAAGGGCCATTGCAAGTATAGAAATGGTTGAAAAATGCACTCTTAAAATGTATGAGGTAACAAATTATTCCTTTATGTCATTTTTTGAGGATCTTTCATGCCTGAATGACTTTGGGGACATTTGAGAGCTTGGCATTGTTTCTCAGTTTTTCTTTTGTAACAGTGAATTGCTGATTGTTCAATTTACAGGATGTTTGCTAAATATTTCTCTTGCATTTCAGCCCTGTTACTTGAGAAAGAGGTTGTACTAAAAGACTTTCTGAATGTCTATCACAATAGCTTAATATCAGTTTAAAAAAGAGGCCAAAGCTTTTCATAGTCCAGTGTCTATCTTTTCATTACTGGATTGTCAGAGATAACCTGGTGAATGTGAGGCTCACCTGCTATATGGGCTCAGCTGTTGCTATTGGCAAATTAGTGGTTCATGATAGGGAGCCAGGCTGCTCACAAAACTGTGGAGAAATGTGTTGCCAGAAAAAGACACTGTATTCCATTTTAAAGCAGATAAGAATAAATTATTTATGTTGTCTCTTTATACTATTTATAGATGGAAAGAAATATGTACAAACAATTTTTGTTAGAAATGGCAGATGTTATGATTTAAAAATATTATTTCTTTCATGTAAAGCAGGGAAGAAGTCAGGATAAATCTACACTGTAGTATTCATCTCTCAATCTAATAAAATAATAATGTAACATTCAAGAAATTGATGCATAGCTGAAAAAGGTGATATGTTTGCCTGTGACTAAAACTGGTTTATTTAATTTGAAAGCTATTATTTTTCTACTTGCAGTTGATAATTCTATGCTTCTTTTATGCCATTCTAACCTTGTTTCAAACTTAAGATCTGCCAGTGCAGAGAACTATTAAGGTAGATGAGATTCTGCAAAAGCAGAAGAAAATCCTATAATGAGTCCCAAGCATTTTCTAAATATTACATGGAATGGAATGGAATGGAATGGAATAAAACAGAAGTGTTTTATTTGGAAGGGACCTACAATGATCATCTTGTTCAACTGCCTGACCAATTCAGGGCTGAGCAAATGTTAAAGCATATTGTTAACGGCATTGTCCAAACGCCTCTTAAACACTGACAAGCATAGGACAGCCTTGAAAAATTCCCACTCACTCTTTAAGTAAAAGAAATTTTAAAAGTTTCATAAATACCTTTATTTTGCTGGTTTTTTTGCATAAAGATTAAATACATTTGGCTTAAGAAAGCTAGCACAAGACCTCTGTATCATCTTCATGTAGATCTCCATCCCAATCTGCGTCTGCCTGGATGTTTATTTTTGTTCAAATCGTATCACTGACAGTGTGTATCAAACTAATTTGTGAAGTACTTTGAAGAAACAGAATGTTGACATTTTGATAAAGAGTACAAGACTGTTGAGGATATTGGAAAGCCTCCCCATATATAACATAGCCATCTAGCTGTGACTTTAGTTGTCTTACTACCTTTAAAACATAGACATGTATATGACCCAAATGATCTTACACATCAGAAAATAAATACCAGCATTCATTAAAAATAGAACAGCTATTCTAAAACACATTCTTCCTCACTCTAAAGGCAATTTTCAGTATAGAAGTGTTTAGATGCATAGATGCAAAATTTATCGTTTACTTTGCCTTTGTCTAGTAACATGTCCCTTTTTGTTAGAAATAAACATTTTCTAATTTTCTTAATTTTCTGTTTTTATTAATGATTAAATTATCCATAAGTGGCTCTTATTTTGGGAATGACAACATGCAAGAGCAACTATTGGTGGGAGTTAGATATACCAATTCAAATCAAGCAATGATTCTTAAAGAAAAAATAATTCAAATAAACAAACCGGCACACAAACACAGAAAGGTCATCTATGATGTAGGAAGTTGGTGCCAATCAGGACTCGGTGCTTCATGAAACAGGCTCAAGGAATTTCTCTCCTCATGTGCTCAAACATAGGTGACAGTGTCATAACTGGGAAGTAGAGATTCCCCTGAACCAGTATATGAGAGCCATGAGAAACCACCGAGTTTCTGTAGAAACCTGCAGGGCAGGTAAAATATAAAGATTTACATTAGCACTTTCCTCCTTCTGTCAGGAAGAGATACAAATACCTTCTCTGAGTTTGTGTTCATTTGCTGTTTGGTAATGTAGAATATTCAATGACAACTTAAAACACCTTAAATAATTAAGACAACTTAATTAAGAATGTCATAATAAAAATTAGAAGTGATCTGTATGTATTCATTTGTAAGACAGCTTTTCAAGTTCTCTCCTTGATTCTGTAACCACAACATTTATTGTTAACCTTTTACTCTCCTCTGTAGAGAAAGCAGATGTGTGTGATTGCACCTGCTACCACATTTTGCAAATAAAATAACTGAAATTGACAAGGCTGGGTTCTCAGCTGTCAGAAATTGGGAGGGGTCTGTGGAACTCAGTCCAGCTGAGCTGGAGTGTAGTGCTTGATAATCTGTCTCTTATTTAAAATTTTATATAAAAAGATAAAGTAACAGATAAGTCAGTTATACTCTTTAGTGCAGCATTAAGCCTTTAAGTTTGTACAGTGCATATTTCAAAAATATATATATAAGGTTACTTTAGGCTGGACTGCTGTATCTCAGATTAACCCCTTGCTTTCTTTGCCTGTCTGGATTATCTAAATTGTGTATAATTAGAGTGTTAAAATTATTTTTTTCCTTTTAATTTTTCTCAGGAGGTGTTTGCATTGCTCAGTCACTCAAAATCCCTCGGGAACCGAGACCAGGAGAATTTGAAAAGATCATCAAGCGCTTGTTGGAAACTCCAAATGCTCGAGCAGTGATCATGTTTGCAAATGAGGATGATATTAGGTGCCTGTTTCTCAATTTTGTGTATTGAATGTGTTTCTCTTCAGAGAGATGCTCCATTGGCTGCTGCAGAATAGATTAATGCAGGAGGTGTCAGATCTAATGACATGTCAAAATTACGGGAAATCTGGTGGTACGAAATTGAGTTGCAGTTACGTAACGCGTGGGTCCTTTACTCTGTGGAGATCTAACCTGTTGCTAGTTTCTAAGAGTGCAGCTCCAATAGATTGTTATTTTGTGACTAAAAAGGAAGAAATAAGTAAGAATGCTAGAAAAATGTGGCTAAATATGAAACAAATTAACTCCTGCGGTAATGTATCTTGAGTTTGCTACAGCTGTTGTTGAATATGCTTTAGACTGTGAAAGCTATTGACTAATTGATTAGTGTGAGCTAATTTATGCATAGCCAGAATTAATACTGTGGATTCTCAAATACTTTGTAAATGCAGTTTATTTAATTAGTAATTTTTTGTGTTTTGCAGGAGAATACTGGAAGCAGCCAAAAAAGCTAATCAGTCGGGACATTTCCTTTGGATTGGCTCAGATAGTTGGGGGTCAAAAATTTCACCAGTTCAGCAGCAAGAGGAGATTGCGGAAGGAGCAGTAACTATTCTGCCTAAAAGAACATCAATAGATGGTAGGAATGCACATGGCACAAACTCTCATTTTCTGACAATATTCAAGCACTGTAGTCCGTAACAAAATATTTTTTAAAAAATATTTTTTAAAAATTGGGGAAAACTGCAAATAAATAACTTGAGTTAGCCTGTTCCAATATTCAATTGACGTCTCCGCTGAGATGAGAAGATGGTGAATCTGTAATTAAGCGATCTTATTATTGTCTAATAACCAAAGAATGTGTAATGTAGAGTTTATTATCCACAGACTGGTGGCTGTTTGAAACAAAAAAAGGGATTACCAGATAGATGATAATAAGTAAGCTTACTCTCCTGGGAGGAGATGAATCTAGGCTCTTTGCTCTCCTAAGCTTATTTTAAGAAGCCTCTATATATTAACAAAGTTTCTGACTTGGTGTGTGAAGTGGAAGTTGTTGTTTGAATGACCTTATTCCTGGGAGGGTTCTGGAGGTAGTAATTTCTCTTACTGTCTGGGTAAGTACTCAAAACTGGTACCTGATCAGAAAAACTGGGCACTATTGATAGTTGGAGAGTTTAACCACACAGAATCATTTGTAAAGGGCTTAATCCAGGTGGTATGTTTGGGTCATGATTTCATTATGGGTGCTGTGTTGTAGGGGTAAGGTTGGTGCAGAATCTGGTCAGGTTTATGCAGGAATCTTTAGTTTCTCAACTCGGGTCGTTATAAACATATAAATAGCAGAATCCTAGGTGTCCTGGAAGCCTTCTGGTTCAACAAAAAGGTACGTGGTGATTTCAGGTGACCTTGAAATGCAAATTCTTTGGATCACAGTCTTTGACTAAGTGGTGATTATAGTTTGTCCAATTTCTTGTAGGCATCTAAATCTTTGAGTCATCTGTATATTAAAAAAATAAGTTGTTTCCCTAACCGTCTGCATTGCATTTTTTAAATTATAAAATTCTGTGAGATCTTTAGAAACTCTTTAGCTCTGTAGGTATTTAAAAATACCTTGATCTACAGCAAGTATGGAATAATAATAAATATGCTATTTTTTAATGTTTACTTACTACTCTGTTATATCTTGTTATATTAGTTTGTACCTAGGACTTTTTCTTGTTCCTTTATTTATACAAAATATGTTTTTATCTTGAAATGACCTATTTTTATACTGTGTCTTATTGTAATGTTTGTTTTTTTTCTTTTACTTCTTTTAACTGTAGGATTTGATAGATATTTTCGGAGCCGAACGCTTGCTAACAATCGAAGAAATGTATGGTTTGCAGAATTTTGGGAAGAGAACTTTGGATGCAAGTTAGGATCACATGGAAAAAGAAATAGCAATATCAAGAAATGCACAGGTAACTGTGAAATTAAAACATTATCTGTAAGTTTTTTATTGGAGTGCAGAAAGTAATTGCTTTCTGGTGATCACTCTTCTGGCTCCCTTTGATACTCTAATGCAGATTACTGTGTTGTAAGAAGAGTGTGACTTTTTTTCTCAAAGCTAAAGAAAATATTTATTGGCAATATTTGAGTAATTCAGTAGTCAATTTGCACAATCCAATGATAGTACAGATTTTGTTAAAGACCTATGACTGTTGTTCAATTCCATTCATGATTTCAGTGACCTCCACTCTCACCCCATCTATAGTTGTCAATATTTTTTTTTTGTTAACAGGCACATCACAGTAATTATCATACTTTTATCCTTGAAGTATATACAAAGAAAATTAAATTTCTGTTTAAACTGTTGAGGCCTTGATGATAGGTCAAGCAGTGAACTCATAATTATTTTATAAACTGTACTTGGAAATGGAGTAAAAATCAAATCACTATGTCCTTATTACTTGTCCTTATGATAAAAGAACAGGATTTTATATTGTATTATGAGGTGAAAAGTCTCTGTGAAGTTTGAGCAAAAAGTATGTAATTGGCACTGTTCTCAAACCTGCTTGCTCAGGCATCACACCCATACACAATGGCCACATCAACTAATATAGCAGTCACATCAGTAGTGCTGAGTTTCATCTCACCTATGAAATATTGGCTTTTTGCTGTTCCTTTCAGAGTTGACTACCAGATTGTTACCTTTAGTCTTCTGTGACTACAGATGGATGTTCATGCTAATTTTTGTATAGGTATAGTTTTTGCCCAATGTCAAGGCTACCAGTGTAATTTCCTGGATTGCCACCACCTCACACCAGCAGTACTTGTAATGACCACCATTTCTCTTTTGTTTGTTTGTTTGTTTGTTTTCCTGTGGATGTTTTCTCTCACCATCCACATGAAGTATGAGCATTCCAGGGTTTCTGGCTGTCTGGTGACACTCTTCATGCAGCCTTTGTCATGGGGGTGCGCTTCTGAACTTTCTAGAAACAAAATGTGCATACCAGCATCACACTTCTCCTGGGTTTGTCAGGCAGTGTGGTCTCCAAGCACATGAACTCTTAGCCCAGCACTTCTGAAGCATCATGTTTGTTGTATGTGGCCTGTGCCATTGATTCAAAGATTTACTGCATTGTGCTTCGCAATGCACAGATAAATTTCACACAGAGATATGAGCCATGTATACGCTCTCTGATTTCAACAGTGATGCTTTGTTTTCTATGTTTTATCACATATTCCACAAAAAAAGCGTGATACTCAGTTTCTCACTGAGCTAAATGATAGTTCACTACCCTAATCCTTTACTGCTTAGTCTTAATTCATATAGCAGTGAGTTGTGGCTGGGAACAGCTTATTTTGTTTTTTACTATTTTAAGTGTTAAATAGTGGGGTTTTTGTGTGTGTTTGTGTTTTTTTGTTTTTTTGTGTTTTTTTTACTTAATGTTCTTCAAGTGATATGAGTGGTTTATGTGCTGTAGTTTGGGAAACTCTAAATGTTACTAAATATGGTTGCATGACTTGTCCCAGACTCATCACATCTGTCAAACAAAATTACCAACTGAAAAGTAGTGTATAAAATGCATAGGTCTTATCTTGATAGATTCAAAGTAATTTGAGACTTGAAATGGATATCCATATGTTTCATGGTACATGGTCTGCTCTCTCTGTGCCTGAAAACACAAAGAAAACAACTTCTGCACCCAGAAAGTAAACATAGTAGCAAGGGATGGGATTAAAATCTGGGCAGTCTCCTATGAAGGTTGCACGTGTATTTTCACTTGCAGGGAAAAAATCTATTAAATCCTTTGCAAGCAAGGGTATCTACAAGTGATAGGATCCTTGACTAAAACCACTTTATGGTGGCTTCCTATGATGGAATTTAGCAGCAGACCTAAAATAAGCCGACGATTCTTCATAATCCCTATGCTTATGTAATTCGAATGTAAAGGGTTAGATAACAAAAATAGCCTGTTCCTTATAAGTAAACTGAATCAAGAGATGACAGTGGAAGTTCAAAATAAACTTCCTGTGATTTAAGGAGAAATGCTAGGTGGAAGCTGTCAGTCTAGACCTAGAGAATTAAAAATGGCATCTTGACCCTCCCCAGTTCTATTGGCATGGCCTCCTGTGGACAAGAGAGGCAGCAATGAAATCCCGGCAGCTTCTTCACAGAGTCAGTCTGCTACGGCCTTCTATGTCTGCTAAAAATTAAAGGGAAGAATATCCCACCCATGAATCTACCTTTCCCTCGAATGGCCAAAGACTTCACTTAATCTCCAAGTCTGCCCTGAAATAATGAGGGTAAATAAAAAAAATTGAACAAAGCTCTGAATTTCAATAAAGTTATAGGAGCTGTTGCATTTAGTTGTATAATATTGGAGTCTTTGATCCTCGGCCTATCCCAGTTGCCATTTGTCCTTCCTGGGGGTTTTCTCTGAGCCTTTATGTGTACTTTCTTGGTCATAGATTTCAGCTCAGTTCTGAAAAAGAATGAATTCCTAGCTATTGTAGCTCTTCTAGACTTGAACACTGACCTTAAAACCACCATTTATCCTAATTTCCCCTTATTTTATCTGGGCACTGCAGATAATAAGACCATCTTTGTCTGTTGCCCACTAGGCCAATGTTTTTAGCATGGCAATAGCTGGTGGTAAACTGAAAGAAATAAAAAAGCTTGAGATACAGACAACCTAAAAATCTCCTTCTCCAAAAATATTAAAAGGCAAATTGATAGGTATAAAGTTTTCTCAGGCTCAAGATGTGTTTTGTTAAGCATTCTTGTTTATCTTAGCTAGGAAATACTGGAATCATTTTCTCATATGTCATTTGTAGTTCTCAGCAACAACAAAACTGATACCCTTGCTCTCTATTTAGTTGTTATCTGTTCATAGCTTTAAATTTTTAGTACTTGCAGTAAGGATGTGTTACCAATGTAATCCAGTTTTAAGCCTTTTTTTTTTTCCCTGTGGAGAGACTAGAAAGTGCTTAATAGCAAAAGATGTTTTTCTGTTTTCTTTTCCATGTGAGATCAACAGTCCTTTTAGCACTCTAATTCCTGAAAGAGATTTCTTCTCCTTGTTCAAGGTTAAGAATTACAAAAGGGCATATGCCTTGTTATTTCCTTCTGTTCTTATGCATTACTGATTGTTATAGTCTAGTGTTTTAACGGCTTAAACAGCTTATTTAAAAAAATCTGCTGTTTTAAAACTGTGGAAAAAGCCTGTTTACTTGTGGTTTCTGTTGCTTCTTATTCCTAAAAGAATGCTTGCTTTGGAGGTACATAAAATAATGTTACTAAGTTTTCCTGATCATTTGCTTTCTGATTTTTGCCAGTTTACAGAAAGCAACCATTTGGTAAACTTTTGACAAAATAATTGCTTTGCCACTATTGATCTGCAACTAGCTCTATGTGTCTGAATGTGAGTGTGCATTGATCATATAATCAAGATTAGACTAGTTAATTGAAACATATTAGCGATTTTTTTATTCTGACCTTTTTAGAATTAAAAAAAAAATAAATTGAATAGGGCCATTAACTTGAAACAGTAATTTAGTGACCACCGTTAAACTGTTTTAATCAGAGAAAGGGAAAGGCATTCGCAGAGAAAACTAGTTTGTGTTACTAAAACAAAATGGAAAAGAATGAAACACTGCAAGGATCAAACTGATTGTAGAGCTTACATGAAGCCTCACTCGACATATTTATTCAGTGTGCAGGTTTTCTGTATTCAGAAAGAAGATCTTTAGTGATATGTATCTCTCAGGGATATTCAACAGCCTTTCTTTAGCACTGGAATCTCTTTGTGGGAATGAAAATGAGGAAATGAGAAGTTTTTCACTCATCCCTGTGCCCCAGCAGAGAATTTTAGACAGAGGCAGTATTAAACCTTTGGTTACCTACATTATTCAAGAGGAAGTGTTTGCACCATGGTTGCAGGTGATGGAAAAGGCAGTATGCCTCTTGCTCTACTTCAAAGTAAACATCCATTCCCTCAGCTTCCCACTTGAGCCCACTGGTGGTTCAGGTTTTTGGTAGCTGAAGATTTAGCGTTACATAGAAAGATTGTAGACTAATCAGAATTATTCCTGGTGTTGGGTTGTTTACTTCAGCTCTTGGTTGTTGCTCTATTCATTGTAAGTCCCACCTTAATGTAGGTTTCTAGACCTTGTGTTTCTTAAGAAATGTACAAAAGTGTTAATACAAAGGTATGAAAATATATCCCAAAGTACTCTTTGCATTGAATCATGGAGTTGACAATATGCAACATCACTCTTTAGAATACCTAAAGCACTGGGTTAGAAAAAGAAAGTATTAATAATGAAGAGGTAAGGAAGAAGACTAAGAATTAGATGAATTATATGCAGATTTGCTTCCATTAACCTCACATAATGTTAATATTTTATTTAATTCAGACAAAAAATCCTGAATTCCTCTTTACATATATGTGTGAGTACACATGTAGATACTTGTGTTTGCATGCATAAGCAGCTAGAAATCTAACAAGTAAAGTTGCTTACTGGATCATGTTTTAATGTGTACAATGGTAGCCCTAAATTCAAATCTGATGTAAAATCTAGTTCCATTGGGATTTTTCTGGATTTTCCCCATTGCATCCCTTCAAGGCATGCATTTATCATAATATTTACAGTCTTTGAACAGCAAAATGTGGCCCTTCAATAAAACCTCAACAAAACCATTAAAAAAGCTCCTTCGTGCACATCCCTGCTGAAGTAGTCTCTCCGCCCTGTTTTGCGTGGTTAGCATTTTAACTACTCTGCAAACCTAATCAGCCTTTAACTGCCTATAATGACTGACTACACTGCTAAAAATAAAGATGGAAGAGTTTTCAAAAGCATATAGAGACTTGCATAAATTAGTCTAATTTCAATTTGCTCTGTCAAACTGAACTATTAGTTTCACTGAAAAAAATCATGGTGCGGTATAATAGACATCATGCATACCTAGCAATTTTTCAGATACATTATTTCATTGTTTTCTCTTAACTAACCTCTTAAAAAAATACAGTTGCACCTAAAGACATTTCCCAATTTCAGAAGTCTGTGTAGTCAATTCCAAAGAAAAAGCTGGTGTCTGAGAATGGTGACATCCTGCCAAAATTAACAAGACTGAAATACGGTATTTCTCGTGCTGTACATCAGGTCAGAAACTTCATGCCGCATTCTCTCCTGATGGGGAAGAACTTACAGGCATGAACCTTGCTATCTCTCTGCATTCGGTGTCTGATAGATTGATAAGCAATAGATAAACATAGCTTAAGGTATGCTTGATTAAGGTAGACATATTCACTTGTTTTACAAAGGGCCAGTTCTGTCTCTTATTCCAGGAACTGCAGAATTTCAGATTACTGTTTGATTCCAGCAACTGCCAATGTGCATAAGTATTCCTCAACGTGTCTCAGAGATGTCAAATCAGGGGACCTGACATACACTGAGCATTCACCCATTTAGTTGTTTTTATTTCACTTACTGTCATCCTTTTTGTTATTACACCAGTTGTTAGTATTTTGAAATCTCTCTATAATATATCCAGTAGAATATCACTTCTCAGTCGTGTTGTCAAAACTTAAATTTACCTACAACACATGTTGTTTAAAAGAGCTTCTTACTCCAAAATGAAGAAGAAATTGTATTCCAGAGAGGTCTTTTGTTTCTCTATAATTTCATTCATAAATAGGAATTCAAATCTGTTTTTCTGTCAGGAAACATGTCAATTTTAGATTTACTGTTTTACAAAGTTATGAGTCACATTCCACTGCACAATCATTTAAACAGAGTATCTTGCCATTTTAGATTTGTTACATTTGCTACCAAGCTGGTTTACTAGTAATTCTAATGCAAGTAACTTAGGAGACAAGAAATTCTTATTCCAGCTCAGAGCCTCTGCAAAATGCCATAGCCTAGTGAATGAACTGTTGCTTTACGTACAATTTTGTGTGAGTTCTGGAAGTACACCTTCTCAAGTGTAGCCTCAGAAAACTTAACCAGCATTACTTATGATGTAATTTAGGTGTCACACATTTAGGAATGTTCACTCTACATGTTACTTGCTCCCGGGAGAAAAGAAATGTACTCTTTCCACTACCAGCCCAGCCACTTTGGACAGATATGGGTAGGACGGGAGAGTTGATAGTTGAAGTACTGTGTGCTGTTCTTCATAGGTTGCTCTTCTGGTCTGCTACAGACACTTGCTCTGAACAGGAAGGCAACTTCTGAGGATATCCTTCTTCAGGCAGAAAATATATTTGTTGCTTTCCCTTCTGAGCAAGTTCTTGTAATCCTACCTTGGGAGAGGACTGGAAGAACAGTTTTAATTTTGTATATAGGTCATCTGTGCTCTTAATTCAGGTATTTCAGGTTACAGTGCTTGAACTATATTCTTCATTAGAATAAGTAGTGCAATAAAAATAGTTTAGGTCTTCGAAAAGAACTATTAGCTGCGTATTGTTCAATAGGATGGTCCTCTCATTGTAACCCCATAGGAGGTTACTCACCCTTCAGACCTGTTCACCACTGTCCAACCACCATTCTGTAAACTAATCTGGTTGAGGATTTTTGAGGTGAAACTTCATTGCCCAGACCAGGAGTAGGCATGTTAATTTGGTTGCAAAGGTTCTTCCATATTCACAAGTAGTGCTTCATGATGCTTATTTTCCTGGTCTGTTGTGTAGTGGGGGATACCAGCTGGGTGGAGAAAGAGTAACCTTGGTGAGGTACCTTCTTCCCCAGGCAGACCAGATGCCCTGAAACTGTGAGAAAGTGTGGGCACTCAGGACATTTAGTTCAAAAAATCATCCAAATAAAATATGAGTGTAGCTGCACTCAAGGGACTGAGCAGATAGAGCTGAAGAAAAGTGCACCCCACCACCCCAGTGTTTTCAAAGTCTGTATGGTGAGGGAAATCAACTGCTCATGACACTGAGCCCTTTAAGTCCAAAAGATACAGAGCCTTGCAAATACTGGAATACAGAGTGGCAGATTAGTAAACTGTTGATTAAGAACTTTCCACAAAACAGCCTTTTCTCTGTTAGTTTATACTTAATTTACAGGATAGCAACATGTTAAAACAAATATGAGCGTAAGGGAAAATAAAATGATAGAACAAGGGGAATTATTTAATATTTCTATTGTCATCTTTCTACTGATTAATTCAATTTTATATTTAAAATTTTAACATTATTATGATGATAGACACCACTAATATCCCAAGTAAATCTATTTTTTAATAATCATATCAATTTTATTATATATCATTAGTATAGGTAAACCAAATAGTTTCATAATTTCATGAAGCAGCAAGGAAAATACCTAGTGTTGGACTGCTCTTAGAACATTTTCAATGCATTGAATAACTATTTACCTGTGAAATGCCCCTGATTTATAAGTAATTGCTCACCTTTTGTGGGCAGTAGTTCAAATTGGTCATCTGCAAACAGATGCAGATGCTTTTTAATCTACAGAGTGGAATTTTATTGCAGAAATAGATCCAGCAAAATCAATAGGGCATAAATAATGGGCTCTAGTATAAATCAGTGTAGAATAGGAGGTCAGAAGTTGGCTTTTAATGCATAATTATATCAATTAAAAGTACCAATTACAGTTTAATATTTCTAGAATATTATTTGTACCCTATATTTGAGATAGGTGTTTTTGTATGGAAGATTCTTATGAAAGGTCAGGTAGAAGCACAAGTGTCCCCAGTTTGTGTTGAAATCAGTGTGCAGGGGAGAAGAGGTATATTTGTTACACTGAACTGACACTGGTTTAACTGCATGGCTGGACATAATGATTCTGACCCAAATTCTAGTTCTGGACTAGTGCATGCTCAGGGTTTGCAGGATTGCCCTTGGGTGGAGCTCATGAGGCAGGATTTACTTAATTCTTTAGCTGCTGGCAGGTCACCTCCATGTATCTTAGTAAGCTGCTTAGACTGGTATGACTTACCCTGTGAGAATGCCCATTTCTCTTTATGGACTGCAAATAGACCTAGATAACTAATTTGGATGAGGTGTACCACTTTTAGATTTCTCAAGTCAAGTGAAATGAATCCCATTCCACAGTTGCGTGGATGACCACCTTCTCAACAAAGTAATCTGCTTTCCCAATTCATGTAAGATCCTGGTGATAACTCTGATATTTGCTTATATTAGTTATGTCTACATTACTTACAAGTTTAGAGGTAATTTATTGTCTTTATGGGTACTTTCAGAGATAGAAAATAAAGGGAAGGTATTATGTGGCAGTCATGTCTATAGATTATCAGCAAATATTCCTCAGATCTGATTGTGACTATTTGTCTATGATAATACCAGAGATTTTCAGAATTTCTCTTTGAATGACTTAAAATATTTTAAAGAGACTAATTGACAAAGGTTTGTATTTCAGGTTTATATTTAGGCTTTGTTTAAAAATGAAATGTTTCATTGTTTTGGCCAAGATCTTTTTATTCTGTCATGATATAATCCTAGGAGACAGACAAATTAAGGCTTTAAAATCTTAGATGAATCTACATAATTTACATGATCTATCACAGAGACAAAAGCAGGTGGTGCTGTGATCTATCGGGCTATGTACCCTGTGGAAAAGATTACTTTTAATTTATGAAAGTGATATGGTGGGTAAGGTGTGCTTCCACTAGTGGTATCTTTAGCTGCATTGGTAAACAATGGGTGAGTAATGCTGTGGGTTTTTTCTACTGTATATTCAGAATTTACTGAAGTTTTGGCAGCCAAGGATGGGCTTGGTTGATTTGTTACTTAGTTAAAGATAGTGAAAGGCAAGGTCTCTCTACTACATGTACTCCACTAGACCCCACAAAATAGTAAGACCCAAATGCCTTCAGAACCTCTGCAGTTGTGGGGCTGGTGGTGTGCTGGGGCTATGGTCTATCATGTTGTTCAGCTTTCCGTTGCTTCAGATCTGTTCCCTTCCTTTCCATGTGCTCAAGTGTAAATTGTTTGGGCCAGAGCTTGTATTTTTCAGGTTTATTTTTTTCAGTGGTGTTTTCCTGTTCTGTTCTTTCAAGCAAAGAAGAAGAAAAATTAGTTGGCGTTTGCACATGTTATAAACCTGTTCAGAGGAGTCCAGTGGAATTTAAGCACCCATGAGCCGTGTTTGGCTTAGAAAATAAGGGTGCTTTTTCACTCTCAGTGTTCATTTCTGGTTATTGGTAAACTATTCTCTGAGCTATACCCTTAAAAGAGCAGTTCTTGAGAGACTCTGAGATAGATAAAAATTATTCTCTCATTTTGAAATGAACAAATCATTTCCAGCACCAGAAGCACTTCAAGGTTAACATTTTAAATTGTCTCTTCCTGTGACTTTTAAAACTACAGCAAACAAGAAACAAACTAATTTTATTCCTTTTACATTTTGAAAAAGATCCTGAGGTTCAAAAAGTGTCTCAGAGTGAATTGGCTCAGATTGATAGACTAAGCTTTGCAATTCACTGAACCTTCTTGCAAATTATGTTACTTACGATACCTGAAAATATAAAAACAGGCGATGTGTATAGATTACTGTAATAATTATTTTTTAACTTTTTGGACAGAAATATTAGCATTTGCCAAAAGGCTACAGTAGAGAAAAGCATTTTTCAAAATTGAATAGTAGGATTATGAGAGAAAAAAGCTGTCGTGTTCTGCATCCCACTTAAAAGTATGTAATGTTCCTCAAATTCTAGATAAAAACTACCAAGAAAGAGCAACATACAGACCACAAATTAACTATTGACTTTGTAATTAGTAATTAGAAAAGCCCAACAAACCCAAGATCATGAATGGCTTTCACAGAATTTGGAAAGAGAAAAGGGAGCTAAGTTTGCTCTGTAAGTTGCTCATTATTTACTGGTAGAGAAAGCACACACATTCAGGGGTTTAATTCCTGTAACTCACTGCTTTTATTGTTTAATTAGACTTTATATATATCATTCTGACTTTTCTGCATTTAGAGTTGGAATTAAGTAGGAAGAAACATGCTCATCAACTTCTGACACCTTTCCACTGGATTTTAGGTGAAATCTGTAGTTGCAGCAGTGTTTTAAAACAGTCGAAAAAATAATTAAAGGGAGAAGAATTAGTTTGCGGTATTAGATTGTACAAATCTTCATGTCAGCTAACAGAACTGGAAGTGAGCATATAAAGGTACCTTACATTTGCAATTTCTGTGTGCAGTGGGATAGCATGGAATGTAAAGACAACCTGCAGGAAAAAGGGCAAATAAATCTACAGACTATGCTGTAGCTTCTTCACTTCTTCAGCAGAACTACCTATTGTTTGGGTGTCAGCTTCATGGTAAAACTTTCCTGGCACTCTCTGTTAAACACTGTTCTTCTACACAGGTGGAAGAATTTTATCCCATTTTATCTGAACTGTTTTCACTAATGCCTCTCTGAAATGTAATTTATGATGATAAAGGAAACAGGGTTTGGAACACAAGGCCAAAGATTTTACAATATAGTTGCACAGAGATAAAATACAAAGGATATCTTCAGTGCTGTACATGACTGTTTCTTTACTGGCATAAAGAGTTATGAGATTTTAGAGCATATGGCTCCACAAAATGAGAGTAATAACTTGATTTTTGTGTGGAAATCACAGAAAGGTCAGTAATCAAAGGCTGAGTAAGGTAAGAAAAGCTTTAAAGGAATGATCAGAAGGGGAGCTGTATTGCTTTTCACTTCACAAGGCAAGAGTTTTAGATCTTAAAAGAGGGATGAAAATAAGCAGATCTTTATAGGCAGGTTGCACAGAACATTGAAATGGAGACAAGAAGTTTGAACATGCTATGTAAAGGGTAACGAGCCAAGATTTTGTCCTCAGAAATACTAAATTCTAAAATTCTCTAGTATCAATGAAAGGAAAAGTGTATGTGGGAGGGAATTTCATTGCATATTACTCCTTGAAATCTCTTTTGGTTTGCTATTATATGCTTCTATTTTCCACAGTTTTTTCAGTCTTATGAAAAAAAGAATTAAAGTTTCCTGCAGCCTCCTTCACTGTAATATTGAATCATGTTGGCTTTTGGTTTTAGAGCCTTAAAGATGAAGGCTATATGTTTACTACCAGTTATATATTTGACAATAAAAAAAGAAAGTGTGCTTTTAGAATTTGGATGGTTCTTTTATGACCTTCCTTTCCTTTTATAGTGCTCCTTTAAAACAAATAAATAAACCAACCGTTCCTAGATATTTTTTCTTGTTTTATTTATTATTTTTCTTCTTTTTTTAGAAATGTGCATCTGAACATATTTTGATCATGATTACCAAGGTGCTCATTTATAGTCTTCTCTGGAATTGGCTCTGGTGCACTCTTCCAGATAAAACCCAATATCCTTTCAGTTCTTGAGATTCTCTGCTTGTTAATGTTTGTTGCTTACAGTATTTGGCTGATGCTTCTTTATGGTATTTACCTGCCTGAAATGCGACTATCTGAAGTTTCAAATTATCATGTTTTCTTTTTCTTCAGTCTCTGTAACTTTCTGCAGCATTTAATTTCCCTTACTGCTATTGAGCCTGAGTGGCCAGAACCATAATCCTCTCAGTCTTTCTGATCACTCAATGAGCTCAGTTCTGTGGCACTTGTTGATAAGGTTAAATTTAAACTTCTTGCTTCATCTCTTCTCTAACATACGGTGTTAACCCTGTACCTGGTCTGATGTCATTTTTCATTCATAGACATTTGGTTCATGGTGTTCGAATCCATAACTCTTTTATAAGACTAGGTACATTAATCCCTTTATTAAAGCATTTTTACTTTTTTTTTCTTTTTTTTTTTTGTTTGTTTGTTTTCCAAAGTCATCCTTAGTTCTTATTTGATGGCGACAAAATTATATTATGATTGAGCATTTCAGGTGTAATTATGCATTCAAACAGTTTGCTGTGCAGTGTTTAGAAATGTAGCTCCAATCCTGCAAGGCAGACTGTACAGGGCCCACTTACGCATCTGTGCAGGACTGCACTGACCGCCGTAGCATTTCATAGATGAAGTTAATAATGATCTTGGTGACACATAGCATGTCTTAAATATTTTTTCTAATCATGTAAAAACATTCCATAGCCAGTTCCACAAATAAATAATAATTTTAAGTGCCTGTACTTTGCCTTCTTACGATATCTCCCTAGAGAGTAGGTGGTTATTTGAAAAAATGCATTCTTAATACTTTTCACTGGTCGTATTTTCTGTTCTTCAGTTTTGCATGTGATTCATTTTCTGATCAAAGGATGATAACAGAATCCTATTCTCTGTTTTTTGACATCCATTCAGATCTACTCTCCAGGGAGTTCTATTTTTAAATATTACTAGTGTTAAGCATGCATGTGTATATGGCTAGGTATGCATTTATTCTCCTTTATAAAATCTCCTTTCCCTCCACCTTAATTTCATTGTCATTCCTATCTGTATGCAAGTTCACAGAGGATACTTTTGGAGCAAAATATTTTGCCTTTTCCGTTCCCCCATAATTTCTCTAATCCTTGTATTACTGATCTTCAGTTCAGCATAGAACTCTAAGCAAGAGGGAGTTAAGTCAGAGCAGGCTGCCTGGAGAAAGGGGAGCTGAAGCTGTGGGAGCTGTGACTTGAGGCTTGGCCTCTTGGTGTTGACAAGTGCTGGTGGGCCACAGGGAAATTGTTCCCGATCCCCTTTCCCTCATTCCTAATCTCAGATAATATATTTAAACCATTCAAGAAAGCTGAGCATTTCCAATGACTGCTGTTACACATTCAGGACCTATTTCAGAAAGTGGTTAAAAATTACAATAAGGGTCAAAACCTCTATTCTAAATTCAGAGTTCAGGAAATCCTCTTGAGAAGTAGAACTGCAAAGAAGCTAAATCTTCTATTTCAAAAAGGATTTTGACATTTGGAATTGAAATTAAACCAGATCATTTTAACATTCAAAGCAATGGAGAATGAAACTTTCTTCTTCCATTCAATAACTATAACGTATTATCTAAAATAGAAGTCAAATGCATGTAATCAAAACTTTCATATCATAGAATCGTAGACTCATAGAGTAGTTTGACTTGGAAAAGACCTGAAAGATCATCTAGTTCCAACTTCCCTGCCATGTGCATGGACAGCTCCCACTCAACCAGGTTGGTCAAAGCCCCATCCAACCTGACCTTGAACACTTCCAGGGAGGGAGCATTCACAGCTTCCCTGGGTGACCTGTTCCAGTGTCTCACCACCCTAACACTAAAGAATTTCCTCCTATTGTCTAAAACAAATCTCCCCTCTTCCAGTTTAAAACCATTACCCCTTGTCCCATCACTACAAGCCATTGTAAAGAAACCTCCTCCCCAGCTTTCCTGTAGCCCCCTTCAGATACTGGAAGGCTGGTATAAGGTCCCCCTGGAGCCTTCTCTTCTCCAGTCTGAACAACCCCAGTTCTCTCAGCGTGTCTTCATGGGAGAGGTGCTTCAGTCCTCTGATCATCCTCGTGGCCCTCCTCTGAACTCTCTCCAAGAGCTCCATGTACTTCTTGTGTTGGGAGCTCCAGAACTGGACACACTACTCCAGGTGAGGTTTCAGGAGAGCAGAGTAGAGGGGAAGAATCACCTCCCTTGACCTGCTGGCCACATTTCTTTTGATACGAAGTGCACTCATTTCAATTGTCCGTGTCACTCACAAAGATGTTAAACAGCACCAGTCTGAGTACTGACTCTTGAGGAAGGCCATTTGTCACTGGTCTCCAGTTGGGTATCAAGCCACTGACCACAACTCTTTGAGTGCAACCATCCAGCCAATTCCTTATCCACCAAGTGGTCCATCCATGAAATCCAGATCATTCTAATAGGAGACCAGGATGTTATGTGCGACAGTGCTGAACGCTTTGCACAAGTTCAGGTAGATGATGTCAGTTGCTCTCCCCTTGCCCACCTATGCTGTGATCCCATTGAAAACACCAAATTTGTCAGACATGATTTGCCCTGGGTGAAGCCATGCTAGTTGCTACCTACCACCTCCATGTTTTCCATGTGCCTCAGCAGAGCCTTCAGAAGGATCTGCTCTATGATCTTGCTGGGCAGAGGAGAGACTAACTGGCCTGTAGTTCCCCAGCTCTTCCTTTTTCTCCTACAGTGTGTGGATCTTCCTTTCCCCAGTCCTTGCCTTTGCCTTCGGCAACTTGGGTGGCCTGGCCAGAGCCCTTGCTGGTGAAGACTTAGGCAAAAAAGTCACTGAGTACTTCAGCCTTCCCCATATCCCATGACCATGTCTCCTGTTTCCTTTTGGAGATAGTGCACATTTTCCCTAGTCTTCCTTTCGTCAGCAGTAGAGGCTTTTCTTGTTAACCTTTGTGTCCCTGGCCAGATTTAATTCTATCTGGGCTTTAGCTTTCCTAACCTAATCCCTGGCTGCTTAGACCATTTCCTTGTACTCCTCCCAGGCTGCCTGTCCTTGCTTCCACCTTCTGTAGGCTTTCTGTTTACATCTAAGGGCATCTAGGAGCATTTTGTTCATTCATGCAGATCCCCAGGCATTCTTTGCCTTCCTTATTTTGGGACGCGTTGCTCTTGGGATTGGAGGAGGTAATCCTTGAATATTGACCAGCTTTCTTGGGCTTCTCTTCCCTCCAGGATTTTATCCCATGGTATGCTATCAAGCAGATCCCTGAAGAGGTTGAAGTCTGCTCTCCTCAAGTCCAGGGTAGTAGCTAGCTTCATACTCTCCTTGCTGCCCTAAGGATCCTGAATTCCACCATTTCGTGGTCACTGCAGTCAAGGCTGCCCTTAAGCTTCACATTGTTCACCAGCCTACCCTTGTTGGTGAGAACAACGTCCAGCTTAGCACTTTTTCTTCTTTGTTCCTCTATCACATGGAAAGGGAAATGGTTATCAGTGCATTCAAGGAACTTCCTGAATTGCTGGTTCCTTACTGTGTTGTCCCTTCAGCACATGGCAGGGTGGTTGAAATCACCCATGAGGATTCACGGGGCCTGTGAACATGAAGCTGCTCCTGTCTGCTTATAGAGACCCTCATGTGCTCGGTCTTCCTGGTTGGGCTGCCTGTAGGAGACCAACTATGGTAACACCTGCCCCTGTCTTCCCTTTAACCCTGACCTATACTCTTGGTCAGCTCTTCTTCCATCCCCAGTTGGAGCTCTGTGGACTCCAGCTGCTCATTGATGTAGAGGGTGACACCCCCTCCTCTTCACCCTGACTGTCCTTCCTAAAGATCTTGTACCCATATATTCCCACACTGCAGTCATAGGAGTTTTGCCACCTTGTCTCAGTAATGCTTGTGCCCTGCAGGCATGCATACGTCTGTAAATCCTTTTATTTTTTCCCCATGGTATGTGTATTTGCATAGAGGCATTTAAGTTGAGCCCCCATTGAAGCTGCCTTATTGGCTGGGATTACATTCTCCATTATGTCAGGTGTTCTCCTGCTGCCATATGATCCTTCTCCAGGCCCAAGAGTGGCATTGGCTTCAAAGTGGTGGCAGTAGGATGGATTACGATCACCTCCCCCAGCAACTCCAGTTTAATTCCCTCTTTACTAGATTGGCAAACTTGTAGCCAAAGATGCTCTCCATTTTCTCTGAAAGATGAACCTCATCAGCTTCTAGGAGACCAGGTTTCTCAAAGTGGGTCCCATGGTCTAAGCAGCCAAAGCTCTGGCTGTTTCTCCGCTCCTGTAACCATTTGCTGATTTTCCTAATATAATTTGCCCTTTCAAGCCCCTTCCCTTTGACCCAGGAGGATTGATGAAAAGACTGTCTGTTCTCCCAAGTCCTTCACTGCTGCTCCCAAGGCTCTGTAACACTTCTTTGTGGTCTTCAGATTGCTTCTTTCTGTATCACTGGAGCCCACATGAAACACCAGGATTGGAAAATAGTCAGTGGGATGGAAAATAGTCAGTGGGATGTACAAGGTTTGGTAGTTTTTTCAGTGAATTCCTTGAGATGAGCCTCTGGCAAGCAGCAGATCTCTCTAGAGAATGCATCAGGTTGGCAGATGGGTGACTCTGTACTTCTCAGAAGAGGGTCTCCCACAACTGTTGCCTTATTACCTGTTGCTGCTTTTTGTTTCTGTTTGTCGATATACGATGAGATGGCTGGGCTGCCTAACTCAGCTCCAGCAATTTATCTGATGTACCACGTTTCTTTCCTCAGTCTGCAGAACTGTGAAGCAATTTCAAACTGATTCAGTTCTAAAATGCAACAATCATATTTTCAACACAGTGCCAATTTTCTGTGTTCTTTTCCCTAGATACCAAAATGTTGGTGAGTAAGTTTTGTAGAAGGTATTTCTGTTGTGTTGGAAATAGGTTCTCTAGTGAATTGTAACTCTATAACAAAGCCTCCTCATAAGTCTGTAGGTTAAGATGAGAAAAAGTGTTTGATTTGGGACCGAGAAAAAAAAAAAGTTTCATCAGAGCAATTTATAATAATTTATTATTTATAGTATGTATGTGAACAGCTACCTGTGCAACTAGCTAGCACATAGTTGATGGAGACAATAATGACAGTGTGTATAAAGGACATGCTGATTATGATGAATCACACAGATGTAAATGTGGACATTGACGTCTAGTAATTTTTCATGTCTCTGGACAATGGATTTATCTTTTTATGGGGCTATTTTTCAGACAGGAATGTCTAAGTTATTAATTTCATTTCTTCCTCAAAATCAAAGATGTGATTGTAGAAGTAGAATGTCAGATGGGAGCTGGGTGTACTCACCACTTAACATTTATGTATTTCCTGAGCCCAGCTATGTCAATAGCTACATGTTGAAGCTCTCTTGACAACACAAATCTAATGCTCTTATAGAATTTTTATTTTAAGATTATTTCAAAAAATTGCAGCATTCATGTCTCTTATCCTGGCCTATGATCCCCTGAAAAAATAAGGATGAAAACATGAGCAAAGTACCACACGTATCACAGGGACATGTTACTCAGTATTTTTCAAATATTAAGTTTTGGCATGACATTAGAAATGAAGTAAATCTGGTTCACAACAAATTGTTTTTCAAGAAAAGTGTGGTTTTCTTTGTTTGTGTTTAATACATTGATATTTGTGGAAATCAGAACACAAGCTCTTCTTGCTCAGATGATTCTTTGATGTTCTTCCTTATTTGTGGGGACAATAGTCTTGTTCTGGCATTTAGAAAAACCAGGTCCCTCTTACTGATGGATATAGTTTTATTAACGACGTGTTAGAACAGCTCACTTTTCTCTTCAGCGTTCATGTTGTACAACAGACGAGTTCTTGGTCATTCATGAGCCACCCAAAGTAAGAATGCACTTGGCTACATGGACTGTTGTGAAATTCTGTCAGCTGTCAGACTGTGGTGGATGGGAAGCATCTAGAGTCTTCAGGGCTCCAAGACAAGCAAAGTCTTCAGTCAGAGCCATTGATATTTTACTTTTTTGCTAGGCCACGTGTGAACTTTGAGATTTTCTGTTTCAAAAGTGTGCGTTATATTCATACACTGAGGTTTCACTGCTACTTCAGTTATTGATAATTTAGATAGAGAAATTTTCCCACAATTAGAAACTAATTGGTAATTCAAATATAGATTGGTAATATTTTAGGGTGTGATTTTGATTCTTAAAGTGATTGCTTATGAATAGCAATACGCTATACAAACCTAGGTCAGTGACCATTCATACCTGCCTAAAAAGAGAAAAAAATTGAGAGGAAATGTTACTTAACTTCCTGCCTCAAATTGTGTATTGCCTGCCTGCTTGATTATTTATCTATAGCATGCAGTGGTATATGAATTGTAAATTCCTGGTTAGTAGATTTGTGGTACCCCCTAAAAATCTTTTCCCCTGTGGATGCTGTCTAGCTTGCCTTCTTTCACTTCCCTTGAGCTATGTCACTTACATAAACTGAGCTTAATGAGGTGATTCTCAAATGAATTTCATCTTTTAAAGGTTAAATATTTTAATTATAATTCAACTATGAGGAAATCTAGAGGATTCACATGGAGGTATCAGCCTGAGCCTAGTGAGGTGGTGTATCATACCCCATGCTTCATGCTATGATGCTTTTAGCCTCTAATTGGAAGGGTAAGACAGTAATGTTTCAAACTTTCCTTTGGTAGTGTGTTAAAAATACCCATTCAAAGAACACAGGATGTACAATTTATGACTCAGATGCTGAACTTTTTCTTTCTGAGATGTGAGAGGTTGGGTACAACTCTGAAACAATCGTAAAGATCATAGAAGTCTGGCTCTGTGTCAGTTGGAAGATGTGAAGAGGATAGAAATGCAGATAATTCCTATAACAAAGGAGGAACCCCAAACAACATCTGAGGGTGATGCCTGAAGCAGAAAATGCTAATTTATCTCAACTGTAAGACATGCAGTGGTTGGACCCTAGAACAGATGGGAAGAGTTATAGTGTTGTCTGCATTTCACTGTAAGGAAGGGAGAAAAGAAAGAATTGTATTTCTATACTGCCTTCATATTAAATGGTTTTATTTCTCTAGTACTAGCTTCTTTTCTTAGCCTTCTGCTCTCAGCATAATCCATTCCTCCTCATTTCATTTGGTCTGTAGAGTGTTTGCTAGGTTTTGTAATCAGAGTTTAATAATTAGGTATATTCAGGTAGGTTTCAAAAGGAATAAATAATGTGAGTTTTCACAGTAACTATTCAGTGTGACAGTCCTACAAGTATGAATTGTTTTGACTGTTCTCACTTACAGATGTTAGTAGTTTTTTTTGTGGCAACTGATCCCCATTTGAGACTCATTCTCCTTTACAGCTTGAATGCATGACTTGTTTCCATTAGCACTGTCAGGGTGTTTAAAATAAGCTAGCAATTTTGTTTCACATACATGGTGACTCAATGGTGAAACACATTAATAAAAGTTTAGAAATAATAATGATGTTTACCCTTGAATTTAACAGACTTTGAGGATGTACCTTAATGGTGTCACAGAACTGATGCAGGTTCACATAGGAATAGATTTATTTCTTATGCTCTGCTAAATTTTCTGTGGAATGCTGAGTGCATTAGGATCCATGGTAACCATGCCTGCTGCAGTGTTGTATTACTTTGCTGTTGATAATGCAAGTCCATCTAATTAGCACCAAATGTCAGGGTACCAAGTAGAGCAGGTGGCACCATTTGTATCTGAAATAAATACAAACACAGTATTTATGTGCAAAACCAGGCAAAATAAAGCTCTTTGTAAAGTCTGTTATAGCTGGTTTGTCTGAGAGAGAAAAGATAATTATAAACTGTGACCCCTGAATGAAACTGATAATTTAAGCTCCAGGTTGAAACAAATGCTATTGATAGGAAATATTTTGGGTTTGAGATTTAAAGAAATGAGGTGTGTTACCTTTGGAATAAAATACCATATTTTTTGATATTTGGAAAATCCACGGTTCATTCTGGGTTTATGTTCTCTTTTGAAAGTTGTTAGGAATAATGACAATGGTGAATATCAAGAAGGCGGAACTTTTTAATAACCTTGATTTTCATGAAATATTAAGGACTGTGAGCAAGGCCTCCTAAGCAGTGTCTTTAGGTGGACTTTAAGGACCTAAACCACTGAGTGACTGAAAATGTACATACTGATGGCGTGAAACTATTAGTGATCTGCTCAGAATGGGTAGAATCACTCTGTCTAGATGCTATTTTGTCTTATAAAAAAAGACAAATACCTCCAGAAACCTAACAAAAATCTTTGTCTGGAGGTGCTTTACACAGTTGTCTAAGGAATACATGTTCAGGACAGATGCAAGTTACAGATTACAGTAAAAACTCAAGTGTAATCTACCTTTTTTGCAACAAACTATTGGAAGGCCAGAGACCAGGAATAGGACTGTAGATGCATTTCTATCTCAAAAATACTGTTTCTTACTTGTCAGATGTCGATTTGTGTCAGAAACAAAATAGGCCAGGAAGCTGCATCCTCTTGTGTCTCATACCTGCTCCTGTCATATTGATCTGGGTGTCCAGGGTGGGACCCCCACCATGGTGCAGCCAGAATGCCAGGCTGCAGCACAGATCTCAGCTGGTGCTTGGACATCACCTTTAGAGCTCCATGGAAATTTAGAAGGTAGGTAGCTAAAAGGTGTGGAAGCCTTTATGCGAGACATCTTGTGCAAATTTCACCTATGACTACGTTACTATCTCTGGACTGCAAACACAAAGCTTAATTTCCATGCTATATTGTTCTTCTTAATCTCATATGTAAATATTCACTAAAATGAAATATACCTTCAGTATTAAAAATTGAAACTTTTTTCTGAAATTGCCCCTAAATCTGGCAGCTGACACATAAATAAGATTTGCAATTCCATCTATACTATGAACATATTGTGCTTTATTATGTTATTACAATCTAATTAAAAATAAGTGCTATGTATTAGCACATAATTAAATGTCTTTTATTCCCTTCCATTTAGAAATTAAGTCTCCTTTTTGCCTTTTTTTAAGGGCAGTATGATTTTGAGAGAGAAAGGGAGACTGTGATCAATATTTTCATGTATTTTGTAAAAAGTCCAGAGTCTGCAACATATAATAACAAATTTTAGGGAGGGAGAACTTTAGGAGACCAAACTTTTAAGGAGTGATAATTCAGTAAAACTAGTATCTAGCAGGTCTGGAAGTACAGAACATATTGTTCAGGAAAAAAGAACAACAAAACTTCCAGATGAAAAGAACACCCAAACATATCCAAAAAGGATTAAGAGAATAGAGTAAGTAATAAAGGAAGAATATAAAAAGCAGCCTTTCAAAAAATAATAATATATTTCTCTGTACAGCCATAAAGGAGCACAAAAAAGCCAGTCAGCTTAAGTAGAAAAAAAACGTAACTGGGCTTAAAAAAGCAAGTAAAGCTATTTTTGTAATGATAGAAGTTCCCGTCATAAAACAAATATTTAAATTCAAAGCAATTGTAAAAATCCACTGGCTCCTTAAAATAATAATCAGCAAAATAACCTTCAGCATAAAAAGTAAATCAGTTTAATAGGAAAATGAATGCAGCAATTTTATTGCATCAGCCTAGCACGTTCCAACAGTCATTGTCTTCTCACCTCCTTTACAGGGTAGCCAGCAGTAATGGATGACCTGTTCTTGGACTGCTCTGGTGCAGTTAGGGAGAGAGAGGTGGTGTAGGTCGTGGTCTTTGTTGCTCTCTTTTTGCTGCCTTCGAAAAGCATAAACTGAAGCACGTTTAAATTTCTCATGGCCTCTCTAGTGTGTTGATAAAATGTCAAATTACAACCCCTAACTCCCCCAGTACCTTCATATGTTTCTGAGTCAAGAGAAACCTTGCCTCTTTGAGAGTGAAGATGCCAGTAACTGACCACACCTTGCCTCCTTGTGAGAGAGCCTTTCCTGGTGCCTGCAAAAAAAAGTCACTTCTGTTTGCACAAGGTAATGATACTTTTACATCCTTGCACAGGGAAACTTCTGTTCCTAGTGGAGTCCATCTCTGAGGCTGTCTGAAATAATTCTCTTGCAATGGAAAAGTGTTGATCAAATAATATGAAAAACGGTGTCCTTCTTGCCTCAGAGAAACAAGGGCTTCCAACCTGTTTTGCCTTGCAGCATTCTTGGGATCTTAAAAAGAATAGATGATTGCTCTTTGGACAAGACTGCTGCTGTGGCTGGGTTCCTGTAGTTGATCTTAATGTGGCTGTCTCCTCCCTTCACCCCTAAAAAAGTCAATGTTGATATTCAAAATAATAAGCTTGCCATGCAACTGTGTACTAATTGCGCACAGGCCAGGCCAGTCACTGGAAATAACTGTGGTAAGCGGCACTTGTTGTACCATTTATCACTCACTTTATTATATGTGTACCTGCACCAATTGTTAAAAAAAATTACAGCTGAGCAGCAGGCAGGAAGGCTGCCTGTTGACAATGTTAAGGCTGCTATAGTACTGGTATAGTGGTACCAACAAGAAAGGGGGAAAGTTGCTTATTTCCTGGGAACTACTCAGCATGGTTATGGGGGAGAAGATTCTGGCGTGTGAGGTAGTACTTACTGATGTGGAATGATAAATGCTGTGAGCAGGGATGCTGCTCCACAAGTACAGACTGAGAGACTCCTGAGGGGTGCATGGAGCTATCAAAATCTGGAGGGAGGCTTGCAAAAACCTACCCACAGGAAAGGGGACCTTGCTGGTGATCCTGAACAGACCGTAGTGAATTAGTTGGAGTCTGGGAAGCTGCTAAACATTGCTGAGCTAGACGACAAGAATGGAAGAAACTGCTCTGTGAGGTAGAGTGTATAAGGTGAAGATTTGTTTGCAAACCCTTTTATTTTACTCTGTCTCACCATATTACACTTAACTGGACATGTAAAAGTCACTTGTTTTAGTGTGTGTTTTAATAAATCATTGATGCTTCAAGCCGTTTTATTGTTTTCAGTTTGGTCACTTTTAAGGGAAGAGTGCAGCAGTTCCAACTTGAGAGTTATGGCCAGCTGAGAGCCTGTCACAGTAATTTTTTCAGTCACTCTATCCTGTCCTGCTTACTTGCACAAGGGCAAAAAACAATGGCTTTCCAAAACATAGTAGCCTCTTCTGCACTGCTTTAGTGCACTGCCTAAAGAAATAAAGGAACTTATTATGACTCTCAGTATTTATATCGGTTTTACTGTGCAGAAATATGACCATCAGGCTTTTATATGGATAGGAATAAACTTAACTGTATGCAAAGTCACATAAAGAGATCTTAGCAGGAAAGCAGAAACGCTTAGAGATTCTCATTGATATGTTCCTGTTCTTTGAATTCAATGAATGCAAACTCTGAATCCTGAAAACAACTGAACAGTAAAAGGTAATGGCCATCTTTTAGTGCCAGATGAAATCACTGACCTGTTATCCCTGTGAAAAACCTACAAAAGTGGTTAGATCACAGATCCATCAACAATGATGGTGTTCAGAACTAAATTACTTTACAATATGAAAAAAGTAATTCATCTTATCAACTCCTAAATCTCAGTCCAAGACCCATGATGTTCACAACATTTGAGGAAGAAAATGTTAGGTCCTGAATCTGTCATTTGTGCTGCTAACATTTCATGTGCAGACTCTTTGAAGATGTCATAGTGAATTCAAATGTATGAATCTAATAACAGGCATGTCACCTGGTCCCACTATACTGAAAATGATCCTTCTTGCAAAGAAGTCTGGAACAGACAGCACGTTCAAACTTATGTAGGAGACAGATAAATTTGAAGTTGTTTACAGAAAGTAAGCAGAAACTTATCCACAGTGCAAGCAAGAGGAATATTGTGTTTAGCGAATCAGCATTTTTGTAATCCATCTCCAAAGGGAAAGTGGAGAGAAACTGAGATTGGAACTATCTCTGCTTAATATATGCAGTTAACTGTACTGAAATATTAAGTGCCTAGCAAATTATTCTTTAAATAAATGCCAAAGTTCTTTGTTCTTTTAATAACAAGGATATTTGTATTTGAAGCTCCTGTGAAGAAAACTGAGATAGTTAAATTTAACAAGCAGTTCTTACACCTGAGATCCTGAAATCAACCAGCCCTTTCCATTGCAAAGAATATAAGTAGCTTAGATGCTAATTGCAGGAGGGTTGGGCTCATACAAGATGAAGGTAGCAGTTAGGTACTCAGTGTAGACTGAGGAGATTTTACCAAGCTTTGTTCCTCACAACTGTTTTTTTTTATATATGTCTTGACTGCTGGTTCAGCTGATAAACAAACCAAGAGGGTTGAAAGACAAAGAAGGGAGAATATCTCTGGTTAAAAATGGTTTGCTTGGAAAAGGGTCTGTTCTGAACAGACCTGGGCTGAAGGTGGCAGGTTTAGCTTCCTCAATAAGACATGAAAATTTTAGTCAAGGAAGGAAATTAGCTCAGGGAGCAGAGTTTCAGGAGTACGTGGTGCAGTTGTTTCCCAAGTCTCATAACTAAGAGGAATGCACCAGTCAATAACTGTGAGTAAACTGAGTCAGCTGACTGTGAAGTCCTGAGAAAATTTTAAATATTTTATATTTGCTATTTAGAAAAACATTATTTCCTATTCTTAATCAAGTATCTAGCATTTTCCTTTGCTAAATGAAAGCTTAGCCATAGCCAGTTACAGAAGTTATCTTTAAAACTGAGCACTTTCCTGCTCAAGGAATAGCACTAGTTTCAGTATGTAGTAGGATGCAGTCTTGCTCTTGACAGGGCTTCTGAGGAGTCTGAAGGAGCTGGGGATTATTTTCTCACAAAGCTGTAGCAGTCAGTTTGAAGTAGAACAATGACGATGGACAGAGTTGCCCTGAGTGTGAACAATCCAGTACAACAAGGATACAATTTCTGATCCAGGGAGTGAATCACAGACATTGTACATTTTTTTCAATAAATTGATACCTGTGTCACACCTGCCATGTCACATATAGATGGCAATTGGACTTTAATGAATGGAGGAAGACAGGGGGACTGGGAGCAGCAGATTAATTTCACATTGAAGTGGGTACTGACAAAAACTACGCAACTCTTTTCTGGAAGAAAGCTGGCAAAGTTTTAAAGAACATGTAGATTTTAGGATATTTTAGTGTAGGTTTTGTGTTTTCTTAATAGGCCAGAAAAGTATTAACTTAAAAATTCATTAATAAAAAGTGGAAGTGTAGAGGGAAAGAAATCTTGAAAGCAACAAATAACAACAGAACATTAAGGACATTAAGATTTATTTATATTTATCTGTTCAACTGAAAGAACAGGAGAAAACCAGAAAACTGCCTTCAGTTTTTAGAGGGTACCTAAGCCAGAGTTGTGGTTTAGGCCCAACCAGCAACAAAGAACCATGCATCCGCTTGCTCATTCCTCTCACCACTGTGGGATGTGGAGGAGAAAATATAACAAAAAGCTCGTGAGTCAAGCTCAGGACGGGGGGGTTCACTCACCAATTATGGTCATGGGCAAAACAGACTGGGGAGAAAAAATCAATGTAAATAATCACCAATCAAATCAGACCAGGACAAAGAGAAAACAAAACCAGATCTTAAATACTGTTCCCCCACCCCTCCCTTCTTCCCTGGCTCAAATTACTTTGCTCCCAGTTTCTCTACCTTCTCCCCCAAGTGACAAAGGGAGATGGGGAACGGGGGTTGCAGTGAAATTGTAACTGTCTTTCCCATGGTTATAGAGAACAATATTGAGATAGGATTGCTTAATAAAGGGCCACAGCATAATACCAGTAATTTCTGCCAAGATTTTTTTTCTTATTCTTTCTCAGGAATGTTATGTTCTTATTATTCTGTTATTAAGTTCTGTTATTATGTTCTTATTCTATTTCATTAATGTTAGTTCCTTTTGGAACTGTCTCTCTAAAGGGCATGTGGAGTCATAATTTTAAAACACTTTTTATATGCTTAGGGGTTGCTGTAACCTTCCACATTCCATTAGTGATAGCCTTCATGGTCCTGTTTCTTGAAGATAATATGGCTACCTCTGCAGCTTTGGAAGTGCAGCCCTGTGTATCTTTGATTTTCTGCAATACTGCTTGAAAGATGGAAATGGCAAGCTGTATGACAGCTAATGAACTGAGTGTTCAATAGCTCATCACTTTGGTTTTACCAGAAATCATTCAGCAAAAAGTTTGAAATAATGTCTTTGGTGGAATGAGATCTCTAGCCTTTCCTGATAGAAGAGTTTACACTATTCAGAATGGCAACTCATACCCGAAAGGGCAAATCTAACCATGTCATAAAGTGTTCTGTGAAAAAAACTAACTTAATTATGGATGAATTCATGATGAATGCTGCTGATCTCTGCAGCTTTGTCCCCGTTGAGAAGTCAGAGGTCTGTTCTTCAGCTGTTGTGAGTTACTACTAGTGATGGAATTTGTTGCTTGGTAAGGATTTAAATCTGTGCCAGTCATCTTAAAACTATGAGGAATCCTTCATCGCTTAAAGACAGGGACACAATTAAGGATTTCTTTATGAATGTTTGTGTGTGAAACATGTTCCATCTCAGGTCAACAGAAAAATAAGATTTTGGTGCAATGCTGAGCACCCATGTCTGAAGGAGTAAACAAAACACTGTGAATGAGTTCTGTGAGTTCCTTAGAGTCTCGTTAAGACTTTAATTTTTCTAGATGAGAGTTTTCCGAAACCATTATATGTGTTTCCCTAACCACATGAATCATCTGTGTGTGTCCATTTGCAAACAGAGATTGCAGCCAGGATCGTATTTCTGACTCCAAACACTGCCAGCAGTCTGCTGCCAGCTCCCAATTCTGCTTGCGAGTGGGGTCTCAGCTCTTGCTAGTGCCTGCCTATAAAGAGAGGGAGAGGACAAGCACAGGTGAATGTGTACTGTGGATTCATTTTCCAGTAACCAAAATATGCAGAGTGGCTTCAGACAGGAGTATGTGAGGAAAGGAAAATATTGTATTAAAATCCAGAAATATTTTGCTTTCAGGTTGCTGTTACACTTCTCAGGGGAATGCATTTCTAGTTGCCTGTTGCTCCCATTCTTTTCTACTGAGTGAACAGTGCATCTTACTCAGTACCAAGACTGAGATAGTACCTAATGGGACAATATGATAATCTTATAACTGAATAAGCAGAGTCTGCATATCATGTCAGTTTTATGGCCCAAGCACATCATGGAAGAGAGAAGTTAACTATAGAATTTGGCTCATACACAATTACAAGAAAATGAGGTAATTGAACTGAAATTCTTTTGAGGTAGCTTAAACAAAATATAAAAATATGATTGTCTTCCTACTTTTCCTTGACATGGTTCGTAGTTTTCTTTGGAAAGCAGACAGTTATTTAACACAGTGAATAAACTACAGAAAAAAAGTTCATTGGAAAGGCTTGGCAAGCCTAGCTAAAATAAAAGAATTTGTTAAGTACTCTGATAGAAAATTATACTTTAAAATAGGCTATTCCAAGCACAAGAGAGTTGAACTTTTTCTGGTTTTGTAATTTGGAAGCTTTATGAATAATTATCACAAAGGTATTTTTAATCACAATTTCTTTCTTCATAAAACCATGATGTTTTACTATGAAGAAATAGAAAAATATACATCAAAGGCAATGACATTACATTGTGGTAGTTCCTGTTCTATGGTATGGCATCAGTCCTCAAATTACTCATAACAATAATGAAAATGTGTATATAAGAGAAGAGCTTTAGGGTAGGTCTCGTGGTTCACTGATTTAAATTCACTGTAAAAGCAGGCTCTTAGATCATAGAACTTACAAATTTGATTGTTTTCACCTACAAAGTCTCCATCACTCTGTTTCACCTGATTTGGGGGAAGGGGATTTTGGAATGCTCCAAACCCAGCTCCCCTTAACAAAGAAATGTTACCTTTCCTTTGGACTTTTCCCATAGTGATATCATTATTTTAGTTTAGTCCTATGTATTATGGTTTCATTCTTTAGTTTGAATTATCTGAGGAAGATTTGTCAGAGGAACTGGTCTGATAGATTAAAGTATGTTTTCTCCAAAAGACAGCTCTGCAAAAAAGCAAAGCAGCTTCAAAATAGTATTTTTTATTTCCTTCTCTGACATGTGAAACTAGAAATTAGCATAAATGTCATCCAAAAAGGGTTCATTTTTCTTTGGTTGTTTAAGAATTCACCTATCTTCTATTTTTGCAAACCTCTAAATGTTTTTTTTTCATTCTCCAGTTCTACTTCTTGTATTGTGACCTAGGAGACTAGAAAAATAAAAGATTAAATCTTTGGGCAAGAAATTCAAGAACATTTCTAATAATACTTGCTTATTATGTTGCGTCTTATCTTAAGACTAATAATTTCAAGGACAAATATAATTATTGCATCTTTAACTTGACAGATTTGATACAATGTTGATGAACAAGAAAATAAAGGTATCATACATCCTGTGAAATGTTTACCGGTTGATTAAGAACAAACACAATTCTAAAATCGGAGAAGCATAAATTTCTAGTCATCTTTGTTATATTACTTCCTTGTAACCTGTTAGCATGGCAACAGTGGCCTAGAACTATATACAGTATTCTATAGATTATTTTTATATCTTATAACACTTGTATTAAGAATATTTTCTTTGGCCAGACCTAGACAGTCTAGGTAAACACCCAAAATGAAGAGAGCAGTGCATAAAGTCAGGGTGCACAAGAGCAAATCAAGTGTCCAGTGAACGACTACAGGGCAGTCAACACATCTCTCTTGCTTAGCTTACCTTTGATTAATTTGTTAATGATGAAAGAGCTTCAAAAAGATGGTCAAAACTTTCAACAGGTGTTGTCAGTACTATGATGACAGGTATTTGCCATGACCCCTTCCTCCTCCCTACCTGTGACAGTATTTCTCAAAGGAAAAAAACTGTCACCATTCACACATGGAAGTATCCCGAGAGAAATGACTAAGTGCCTTAAGGCATTGGCTGCTGGATTAAGGGGAGTGCCACCATATTCATGTTTAGGTGGTGTGTTAAGCCTGGTGATGTGTTAAGCCCAGTGATGAATTTTGTCTGTGTTTCTGAGATTGGATCCTGATTTTGAGATAACCAGAAAACACCTCATGTGGATTGTGTAGGGCTTTGGAGTCACATGGCTGCTGCTCTACTTAATAGTAGTTGAAGCCTGGGGTGATAGGCACAACCAGTAGCAGAAGATGATTTGGAATATTATATTCAAATATAGCCTGAAGTTGTCTGGGATTCAATTAGATTACACGTAAGGTGAAGATTTGGGAGCAGGAGGTATATTTTTATAAGGCTATATGTTTTATCTGAACATCTGAAAAGAAAGGTATAATTTTGTGCTTTTGTTTGTTTGTTTTCTGCTAAATCAAGATGTAGCTGATATCTCTGTGGTTATCAGTTTAGGTTTTAAAACAATGCTAGAGGAGAAATAATGAATTTGAAATGGAGAATGCTGATACTAGTAAGAACTGTAAATTTGTAACTGTTAAGCTACTACGTAGTAAGACTAATAGAATTGGCTAATGGAGAAGAAGGCATTGTTGTATTCAAAAGAAAGTGTAGGTAGGTTACTAGCAGGATTTCTCAAATGTTTTACCTAAGAACCGTCCTATTTTATCAGTAGCCACGGCACAGAAATTAAGATTTTCTTTCAAAGCAATCATCTGGTAAAATCTCATGCACGCGGATACCTCTATGTTCAAGACATTTAGATATCTGTATCTAGAGTTGAACCATACTGTAATTATCACATTCGAATGAGTGAAATTAAAAGAATCACAGACTTTGGGAATGAATAATGCTAATCTCTTTTTTTCGTTTGTCTCAACTTCAGAAGCAGTTTGCCTGTGATTTTTTTGGCATTATAGATGCAATATATATTTTGGTAATGAATAAGTGCTTGAAAAAGGCATAAAGTACTTTTAATTTTCTATTTATATATTTTTAACTCTTTTTTAGGAAATTAATCTAGGTGAGAAAAAAAATCCTGAAATGGTAGTGCAAATTGTGCAATTGCAGTAGCAGAGAAGGAATGTCTTTTTCCACTTCAGTTTAGGAAGGAGTTGCCTTGACATAGACATATAGTTGCTGGGATGTCAGATGAAATGTTTTTCCATGCCTGATTTTCAGAACAAGGAAGGATGTCACTGCACAAGCATGGATTTATGAGTGTGACTAACAGAGGGATGCAATTCCTTTCTTTGAATTAACACTGCCATATCCAAACTGATGTGCAGGTCTTGTAGCTGCACTTGTGCAGATAAATAGCCATTCCATTCACATCACCACTGTGTCTATCCTTGCTCATGTTGCTACTTTGATGCTCTTTTCCCTCAACATTTAACATTTTGGAAACTCTGATAATTACAATTTTCTCTTCTTAATAGTAATAATTCTTCTGGTTTTATTTCCTTTAGCTACATGGGCTTTTTTTTTGTTTGTTTCCCTGTCCTTACCCCCATTTTCTCTTTTTCCTTCACCCTGCCTGAACTTTCTTTTTTCCTGATTTTACTAAAGCTTAAAAACTATCCAGGTTGCGAACACTGTAAATGTGCACCAGCAAAGAAAAAGAGCAGAGAAGAGAGAAAAATATGCTTCAAAAGCAAGATCACTCATCCCTATAGCTATCTTATAGTTATATAGAAACAGAAAGATGGGGATGTTATGGCTGTATGGTACCCAAGTCAGCAACAATCATTGAATCACAGAATGGTTGGTTTGGAAGGGACCTTGAAGATAATCTAATTCCATCCCCCTCTGCATGGGCAGGGACACCTCCCACTAGAGAAGGTTGCTCAAAATCCTGTACAGTCAAAGAACAGAATCCAGGGTGTTAGATAATATAGGACAACACCCGAAATTCATCTTCACCTTTGCTTGTTTCCCTTGTCTTCAGTATGATTCTGCTCTTTCCAATTCTGGAAAAGAATTGGAGCAAGTCAAAAGGAGGGCCATGAAGATGATCTGAGGGCTGGAGCACCTCTCCTGAGAAGAGAGTCTGAGAGAGCTGGGGTTGTTCAGCCTGGAGAAGAGAGGGCTCTGGGGAGACCTCATAGAGACCTTCCACTACCTGAAGAGGGCTACAGAAAAGCTGGAGAGGGACTTTTTAGAAGGGCTTGTAGAAAGATGACAAGGGGTAATGGATCAAAACTGGAAGAGAGGAGATTTAGGTTAGATATTAGGAGGAAATTCTTTAGTGCGAGGGTGGTGAGACACTGGAACAGGTTGTCCAGGAAGCTGTGGAAGCCCCATCCTTGGGAGTGTTCAAGGCCAGGTTGGATGGGGCCCTGAGCAACTTGATCTGATGGGAGGTGTCCCTGTCCATGCAGGGGGATTGGAACTAAATGGTCTTTAAGGTCCCTTCCAACTCACACCATTCTATGATTCTGTGATTCTTTCTGTGATTATTTTCTCTAGTGCTACAGTTTACATCCATTGGATTTATCTCCAGACGTGGATGTTAATTACCCCTCATTTGTGTGTTTAATCTCTCCCCTTTCTCGCTTCTTTCTTTGGCCCACTGCAGGAATGAGAAACATGCTGCTTTAGTGAAAGTTGGGATTCTGATCTCATTAATTTGTTCCAAAAGCTGGTGCCCTAATCTCAGACCTATAGTGCATAAGTGTTAATCTGGTCCTGCTTGATTTAGTCATGTTTTTGTCTTTTGTGGTTTTTTTTCTTCAATGGGATAGCTCTGTTTTGACATTTAGATGATTTGCAAACCATGCAAAAGCCCTCGCTAGTGCTTAATTTATTTTTGTTCATACATTTTAATTATCTACTCTTCAGCTCATAAATACAAGAACTTTTGAATGAGAGTTCTCTTACCAAAACTTTGTTGAGTTTCTTTTGTTTTGTAAATAAGATTAAGTAATTAGCAGGATTTTGACAGATTTACATAGCTCTGCTATTTTTTAATTTTAAATTTTCTTCTTGCTATGGCTTGATTTTTTTTCAGCCTGCACCATTAATTTTTACAGTTGAAGCAAGCTTTTAATCTACTGCAATGTGTACCTGATACTAATCATAAACAATAAATCAAAGGAATAGACTTCTGCCTTTAGACTTTGATTGTCTTAGAACATTCTGGAAAATCTGATCAGCAGAGGTATACAGAATCTATGCTCTGCTTGTCACTGACAAGAGTCTTTCAAAGAAACCTCTTGTCTTCTTAATGACAATTCCTGTTTATAAACACATGCACAGCAGGTTTGGGGATATTTACAGGTCTACGTTTTTCATTATCTCTGTAGTCACCTAAATGAGCATGTTTAGACCTCTGAACAAAATAGAACTAGTAATATGAGTGAAATTCCTCTGTCTGAAAAACTGCCTGAACAAGTAGATATGACATTGCCCCAAATCCAAGTTTGTCTTTTTTTTTTCCAACTCCAACACTTCTAGTTGATTCACTGACTTTCTACTCTCATCCGCTTGTATTTTTTTTAATTATAATTTTTTTTTTGTTATTTATGCTGTGGGTTTTTTTGTTTGCTTGTGGGTTTTTTGTTGTTGTTTTTGTTTTGTTGTTTTTTGTGGGGGTTTTTTTTTGTTGTTTTTGTTTTGTTGTTTTTTGTGGGGTTTTTTTTTTTGTGTTGGTTGGTTGGTTGGTTGGTTTGGGTTTTTTTGGTCGTCGTTGATTTTTCCAAAGCTAGGACTGTTCTTTTCTAGTGGATTTTTAAAATGTTCAGCATATGCCTGTGAAGTGCAGGGACACCTGGGCTAACAGTCCATAGAGAAGTTTCAAGAGCACAGCGACAGTCCCTAGCACTGTGCACGATAATAAATTCGGGGTTGTTCTCATTCTGGGTAAGACCTGGAAAGATTAGGCTGCTTTATAGGAAGGAGCAACAGCACCACCACCAGGTGTTGAAAGAAAAGAACAGTTACAGAAGATTCAACCTTGAGGATGAAGTTAGGATGAACCAAAATGGAAGAAGATGCCAGTGGGCAGCTCTGGCTCATTCCTGCACTCAGCCATTCTTACTTGGCTACTGGTGCTGCTTGGCAGCTGACTCTGTTCATAGCTACTGTGGATTTGGAAGTGAACTGCTTTTAAAGGTTTAAAGATCACAGGGATTCCTCTTTCTGGGCATGAACATGGGCTTATGCAGATTTTTATAACCAATAATTTCCAATTTTTAAGTGGCACAGAAAATCCGAAGTAACATCTGGAACCACAGTACTCAAGTTTCTCCCACTATCAGCTTAGTCTTGCTGCTGTTATTCTGCTCTTCAGCCTCACAGAACAGTTCCATTTCTTCTTTCTTCTTACACTAATTGTGCTGCAGTCTGTCTCTCACCAGTCTCTTCTCCTTTTCTCTTCCCCTTTTTGGCATCCTGCTAATGCCTCTCTTCATTCCAGCAGTCTCTTTACTGATGAACTGACTGGCAGATTTTTTTTCCCCAAATGCTCCAGACTGATCTGTTCTGCACAGACAGCAATCATGAGTATGTTCTCAAGTGCATGCAGGGTTCCAATACATAATCTGTGAAAAAAAATACAATTTGGTTTTATGTTTTACACAGACTTAAAAGTGGAAGAGGCAAAGGATTTTCAGAGGACGTTCAGTGAGGCAGTCTTAAAGATTAGCTGAATACCTTCTGGACTTGACTTGGCGACACGACATTTTTCATGCAGAAGTTTTTGAAACTGTCACACTTTTGGGTGCATAGAGCTTTGCATTACAAAGGAAGTTACAGCACACTCAGTGATGTGGAAAGAGCCCATTACTTCTTTTTTTTATTAAGGTTTGAGTCTTCTCATTTTGCTTTCCTAGACGTGAAGTACTTTGGTATTAGTGCTACTGTTAACCATTACCAGCAGTGTCTGTGACTGTATACAAGTTTGACCTTCAGATACTGCAACTGGCAGGATTTTACCAAAAACATCTTTTTCTTTAGTGTTTTGGTTTTGTTTGTTTGTTGCTTTTTTCTTTCTTCCCTACAAATTACCATAATTTCCTGGACTTTGGATTTTTTTCACTTTTATCTTTGTTCCTTTCTGCTTTGATGTTTGAACTTACGATCCTGCATACTAATATAAAAATGACACAGTAAATTGCTTACAGTGCCTCTATCACAGAAATGAAAGATGAAACTGATGCTTAGAGAAGCAGGTTAGATTAGTAATGTAAGTTTTTAAATTTCCTTTACTTTTGTCATATTTATAGAAAAATATATCCAGTGATTCCTCTCTTTTGTTATGACTTAGTCTTTTCAACGTTTGTTTCCATCCATTGTTGCAGAACCTACAATTTCCATTCTTCATGAAGGCAGAACAGACACATTTAAAATTTTACTTGATAGCTCTCTAGTTGATGGCTGAAATGTTTTGAGCTGTCTTTGAGATCTGAATATCCAGTTCCCAACAGAATGACTGGTCATGAGACTTCCGTAAAACTAGCTGTAGTTTTACAGATACCAGTCTATGTGAGAGAAAACTCCGCTATCACTCTGAAGTTTCAGAGCAGATTGATGTTTCTGGAAGGGAAAGACACCTCTGTGGAGTTAATTTCACATTTTCTTTTAATCCATAGCTTTGGAAAGTTTAGTGAGGTGATTGATGGAGAAGGACTGTGTCAATTGAGAATGTGAAGCATCTTCCTTTGATGTTTACTTTGATAAAAAAGAGAAAAAAAGATACAGAGGACCAGGGTTGCTAACATGGGGCTGCTCAGAAGGTGCCTAGAATTACACTGGTGTGTTGCCAAAGTATTTTTCATTATCCTGCATTTGGTGCCCAAAATAACTTCAGCTTTTGAATCAGCCTGGGGTCATGTTACAGTATTGTAGCACAACATAGTAATAATACCACTGAAATTGAATCCCTCCTTTAGAAAAGGTACTCACATAAAAATCCAGTCTTGTATTAGATGAAGAAAAGATAAATAGTGAACATGCAGTGAGCCTCCTCTTCAGATACTAGTGTCAGGTGCAGTCCTGATTTGGCATACATGTGAGCAAGCTGACTGGTTCTGTCTCTCTCCATTCAAATAATGACAGCCTCATCAAATCATGCAATATGCTGAAGATGATTTAGAAATAAAAGTCTTGACATCCAGATGGGCCTATAATTCACAAAACTTGTTTGCTACATGTTTATTAAAGAATTTGTAGGTCCGTATGGAACTTGAATTGATTATAATCGATGCCATTTGGTAGAAATAAGGTCCTCTAACTGAGCTTCTTAGAGTGAGCCAGGACAAAAGCTATCACATTATATTTGCTGTCTATTTATCAAAGAAAAGCACTTTTGTTTAGTATTTTATGAAAGAAGTAGCATGAAGAATAGCATTATTATATGTTGAAAAGGATGAACTCTAGAGCTTTTCTACAGCCCACCTCCATGAATAGTGTAAGGCTGACACATTTGGTGCCAACATGTCTATTCTCTGTAATTCCATAACTATTAGCTCTCCTACACACTCATCAGAGATGGTTCTAGGATCATCATAATTTTCACTTGTCACACTTAAGATAACCTATTTCTTTCTTCCATCATCAGAGAAAAATGAGAAGTTCTTTTGGGAAGAGTAATAGGCAATACTAGTCAGTATGTTTGGTATGGTTAATAGCTTAGTTAATTGTTTTGATTAGCTCTGGGTCTTTGCAACAGAAGATAATATTATCTCCACATAGCACTTCATTTAACTTTGACACCATATTCACGTATCAGTATTCAGTGTAATTTAGTTAAGTGTGGCTTAGCCTTTTTTTTTCCTCTATCAAAGCTGAATAGATGGCACTAGAGATTTTTGCAAGAACTTGAGTCTGCCTCAGGCTCCATCACTGACCTGCAATAGAAAGCAGACATAAATTCAGCTCAGCTGGGCTGCTTCTGGATTCATCCTACAGAATCCTTAGGATGCTACTGTGCTAACAATACTTCATCAGGAGGAGCACTTGAGGCTGAAGAAGTGTAACCAGTTTACTCTGGCTTCTTCGAGTACCAAAACATTGGGAAGAAAACAGCAGCTTCTTAATTACATCAGACCAGCACTTCTGGAAGACCAGGACAGCTGTAGGGGTTTATGAGAGCACCTCAGCTAGCAGGAATCTAAGCCTTGATTTTTAATTGCCTTCTTTCTATTGTGGTTTGTGTCAGCCTGCATAAGCTCTGCAGGATGGGAGTATGATACAGGGATGGAAAAAATGAAAAACTTTCAGTGCACTAGAAAGCCATGAGCTTAGCTCTCACCTTGTTTCTGTTTGTTATGACTACATAGACTTTTACAGGGCTGAAGACTTTAGACAGAATTGTGTTGTAAAAAGGCAGATTAGTGAGACTGTTATGCTACTAAAAATCCTCATTCCTCTGGGAGATCTCAGAGGGAAACAGAATTAAAATATATTTGTATATTTATTACAGCCTTCAGAGTACCACAGCTGAATTAATCAAGGCCACTGGATCTGAAAGAAATTTGTTACTGAGGGAGGGAAGGAGGCTATTTTGGGGATATGTCAGATACCATGGAGAGTGTATGATGACTGCTGCAACTGTAATCCAGTATGCTGTTTTTTCTGGTCTTCACTGCTTTTTTGTATTACCTTTAAGTCTGTCTAAGACTATGGAGATAATGAAATAGGAGCAGTATGATTACTTTCCTTAATTATCTTTTCTTGACTGTGAACTTGCAATGAATCAAAACCGGTATTAAGTGTAATAACCATGTTGAGTAAAGATGGGTGAATTTAAAGTACTCACACCTGAAGAACAGTCTCTATGTGTCTCTTGTATATACCTCCTGATCCGATAAAATAGATATACTTAGCCCTGTATCATTGACACCTATAATGCATTTTTGGCTCATTCTGGTCTTACAAAAGCAAACATTGGTTTATTTAGGTTGTTATTTTGATTCATTATAAATTCAGAAGGAAATGCAGAGAAATGTATACAGCGGAGTACAGTTTGTATTTTTGTTTCAGTTTTTATCTTTGAATTCCAAATTCTTTTGCTTCCCTGTACCCATCACAATCTCTCAAATGTGTTCTCCATTAAAAAAGATAAAACAAGCTAACATTGTAGTATAAATGGGAAAGAACCATATACTTTGTTTCTGACAGTCATATTTTTCATTTCTCAAGTGAACGTGAAGCATAGCATGCTTCACACAGCACTCCATCATTAAATAAAGTTCTAATGAAAATAATTGAGCAATGGCTGCCCTTTCCGTGTCACTTCTGTATGGCACATTAATTCTGGTGAGTCTGTGTAAGAGTCACTATTATCAACTTCAAAAAGATAATCAAGCATTAATCCTACATCAATAGCTCATTATTTTTAAACTCAACTTATTTTATGACCATTAAGTTGACTTAGAGGATCTAATAGGGTATTGCTTAGGTTTTAATGAGTGAAAAATTTTACTTTAGAACTCAGTTGAAGATGGCAGAATCCTCTCAATGTATTTTAATTATGCTGCTTCTAGCATTTAATTATTAGAAATCTCTCTAAGAGAAACATTACACCTTTCTTTGCATATTTTTTCTTTTTGGACCTGAGAAATACTATTTCACCAAATTATCATCAAAAAGATTTTCAGGAATTAAAACCCAGGACACTTCAGCAATAGCGGAACTACCTGGTGTTTGGTTTATTGACAATAAGACACGTAAACAGCTGAACTTGTTCACTGATACTGTTTCAGTTTCATCAGGGCAAGCAGTAGATCTGCTTCACTTAGTTTTTCTCTATTCAGAATGTGTTCCATCACTTAACTCAAGTGTTTGTATGCTTAAACTTACCCTGTCCCTAAGAGGGAAATTAATCTTCCAGGCAATCTGGAGTGACCTGAGTCACCCTGGAGAGCAGAGAACTTGACACTAACCAGTTGAGACTAGTAGTAATCTCATGCTGTGCAGAAGGTCTAAGAGAACAGTCTGCAAGGTTAATGTGTTAGTACTTCAAGACAATGTCCTACAGGAAAAAAAAAAAAGTAGATAATTAACTCACCCAGAGCCACAGGCTATTTTGTGTTGCTGCTGCCATTATGATGATAGAGGTAGACTAAACAGACTTTTTCTTCTGAGCTCTGATGAATTTTAAGGGCTCAAATCAGAACAGTGCTTGCCTGTGAACCTACTGCAGTTAAACAGCAGTGGAGCAGAGGCATATTCTGTAACTCTTCCCTGATACAATGTCTGTGACTCCTGGTAGCAGAAATGGTTAACTTTGTCGAATGTGTTGATTTCCCAGCATCAGTGGGACAGTACACAACAAATTTACAATTTGTATTATTGTCAGTTCTAATAACAATATCCACAGTAGCTTATAATATTGTGGTTGAATACTGGGATGAATCTGTTGTTTTCAGTTGGAACAAAATTTTGCAGAAAAGAATAAATGTAGTCTTTACATTAAAGTCTACATTTTTTCTTTAAAAAAACTCTAGAACACGGAGAAATAAGTTAGTGATATGCTTTTATTCTACTAATAGGGATACTAGAAGTAAGAAAAAACAAACAGCCTCTATTATATTTCCTCTCTTAAACACTGAATTGTTTCAGCAACAACTATGCCTGCTCATGGCTTGGATGTGCATACACTTGCATGGATGAAAAACTGGTTGGATGGCCGGGTCCAAAGAGTTGTGTTGAATAGGGGCTGGTCATAACTGGTGTTCCCCAGGGCTCAGTGCTCCTGTAGAGTGCCCCCTTAGTAAGTTTGCAGATGACACTAAGTTGGGTGGGAGTTGAATGGGAGTGTGGATATTCTTGAAGGCAGGGAGGCTTTGCAGAGGGACCTGGACAGGCTGGATTGACGGGCCAAGGCCAATTGTATGAGGTTCAATAAGGGCAAGTGCCAGGTCCTCCATTTCAGTCATAGCAACCCCATGCAATGCTATGGGCTTGGGGAAAAGTGCCTGGAGAGCTTCCCAGCAGAAAATGACCTGGGGGTGCTAGTGGACAGCTGACTGAACATGAGCCAGCAGTGTGCCCAGGTGGCCAAGAAGGCCAACAGCATCCTGGTCTGCAGCAGGAACAGTGTGACCAGCAGGACCAAGGAGGGGATCCTGCCCCTCTACTTGGGCCTTGGTGAGGCTGCACCTGTGTGCAGTTGTGGGCACTTCAATGTAGGAAGGACACTGAGGTGCTGGAGAGGGTGCAGAGAAAGGCAACTAGGCTGATTAGGGGTCTGGAGAACAGGTCTTCTGAGGAGAGGCTGAGGGAGCTTAGGCTGTTCAGCCTGTAGAAGAGGAGCCTGAGGGGAGACCTCATTGCTCTCTACAACTATGTGAGAGGAGGTTGTGGTGAAACAGGTGTTGGCCTTTTCGCCCTAGTGACTAGTGATAGGACAAGAGGAGATGGGGTCAAGTTGTGCCAGGGGAGGATCAGATTGGATATCAGGAAAAATTTCTTCACAGAAAGAGTCGTGAGGCCTTGGAATAGGCTGCCAGGGAGGTAGTGGAGGCACCGTCCCTGAAAGTGTTCAAAAAACAGGTAAACATGGTGCTTTGGGATATGGTTTAGTAGTCACAGGGGTGTAGGGCTAATAGTTGGACTTGATGATCTTCAAAGTCTTTTCCAATCTTGTTGATTCTATGATTCCATGGAGTCTTAAAAAAAAGGGGCATTTTGTAATTTGTATTTTTTTTCATTGTATGTGTGATGCTGTCTAACTCCTAAGTGCTGCAGGAGTTAAAAGATGCCAATATTCTGGTGACAACAGGATTGTCAAGTTCATCTACTGATAAATGTTACTACTTTTGAGTTAGCAATTGAGAACTCTGGCCTGTAAAAAAATAAATAAATTGCTCTATCTCAGTCCCACAAAGGCAGAAGTGATGCCAATTAGCACTCCAAAACAGTTACAATGTAACAGGGGCATGAATGGTCTGGTGGGACTACTAGAAACTGTCTTTAATTTTTTTGTCAAAGTTCTCATCTTTACATCAAGTCTGTGTTTCAAAGAAAGACTCCTCAGCAATAGCTCTCCCTTGCTCTCAAATTGTTCACATGTAGCCTTTGCTTTTGGCTTTGGAAAAAATACAACAGTCTTTCTGCAGACTCTTTGTTCTGAAAACAGTTTTGGAGTTCAAATCTTGAAAAAGGATGTTTATTGATAGCACTCAGAGATAGTTTTGCCTAAGTATCTTGCATAAGATTATTTTGTGTATTACTTTGTAAGATCTTTGTTACTGTTTCACTGAAACCGGACCAATTCTGCAAATTCACTTGCAGTTACTCGAAATTACAGTGGGAATGCATTTTAATTTGAGGGATTTAAATCATAGCACTCCCATTGTTCCTATTTAGCTGTCTTCCTTTAATGATTTTGTGCACTTCAACCTGAAAACTTCCTGAACAAAAAAGAGCAAGATAGGACCAAATCTGGCCCCGTCAAACAGTAGTTGTTTAGAGACTTTGCTGTACCTTCCCCACACAGCCAGGAGAGCCAAGATGCTTGCTGTGAGCTCCCTGGAGAGTTACAAAAAACAGTGGCTTTAACTGACAAATGGGTGAAGTCACCTGTCATTCTGGCAAATGTTGTTTCTATCCTTTTCATCCTTTGGTGACAGTGTTAAGAGCAAGCCTAGTATTTCAGGACTCTACAAGATTTGTGACTTTCTGTGGTAATAGTGGCACATCCTGGGGAAGCCTACAGAGTTGGCAAGAATAATTTGGCTTCCTTTGACTATGCTGTTTGAAACTAGCTTTACAAACTGTCGTGTCACATGTCCTAGCACAGCTATTCAAAGGTTTTTCTTCAAATGTAATAAGCATTCAGTCATGACTCTTTGGTCTCCTAGGTTGCACTGATTAACTGCAACACACTTCTTCAGTACACTGCCAGACCTACTTAGTTATTTTGTACTGGTGATTATATAGTTCAGCAAAGTCTGACACACATGCATTTTCCATGTCATGCTGGAGATATGAATTTTGAGTAGGAACTGACCCTTCCTTCTGGACAGTTCTTACCATGGTTCTTATAACTAGCTACACTTTCATTTTGTATGAGCAAAGAAAATATAAATAATTCTTTCCAAAAAGTTCTAGGACAAATAATGTAAAATAAATACAGGTCAGATTTTGCCATTACTCTCTAAGCAAAGATGCTTCATTGATTTGTGAGAGATTAATTATAAGATAATATGTTTTATGAAATTATTCCTACAAAAAATTAATAATGTGTTGGTCACAGACTCTGAAGCTTTAATGAAATGTATATTCCTCTGAGGTAAGAGAAAGAGAAAAAAACACTCAGAAATAATTCTGTATGTATGATCCACTCAATGTTTGTATATATATCATATACATTTAATTTTCATCCTCTGAGATAACTTTTGATAAAGAATCAGTCTACTCTATGTTTATATCTTTGCATTTCTAAGAATAGGATTTTTTTACAGCAGTGGCAAAATCTGTAATAAAGCCAACTGCATCCTCTTTAACCAATCACCAAAATATCCAGTTTTAATACTCTTTATGTAGAATGCATTTTGTTTTATTTTTACATTGACTAATTATGATAACTAATAAGGATAAATTAATAAGTTTATTCTTGTGGTGAATGTTGTTTATTCACCACAAGAAGCAAATAATCTTTCATCTATCATTTCTTTGTACAACTGTTACTGGCCAGATCTTTCACTGACCAATGTGGAATTGCATCACTTGGATTTTGCTAGATTTCACTTGTTTTCCTTCAGTGTCCTAGCCAAATAATATGTATAAATCAATTGAGAAGATAGGATTCTGAAAATTTTCTTTTAATCTGAGGGACCTCTTGATAAAGTTCCTGTCCCTCTTTGTTTGACAAGGCTTTCTCAAAGTCATGGCATTAAGAGGTTGAAATCATAACAGAATATAACTAGATGCCTTTTTCATATTAAAATGCTGAGTTGTATGTTTATTACTTAATATTGTGAAAAAAATAGCTTTGATTTGCTATTGAATTATTTCTCATGCACAAAATGGAATCCCTTTGTCCTCATGCCTTGCTGTATTTGAAAAAATAAGTATGTTTGGTTTTGTCATTCTTCATGGTCCTTTTTAAAGTTAACTGGCTTCTCCAAAGCATTAACATGTGCCTCTGGATGGTGTACTGATGAGTGCTGCAGCCTAAAACATACAGATTTCCAATTTTCCTTAAGGGCAATGAAGATAAAAAGCCTGAGGAGACAGCAAATTCACAACATAGAGCAAGGTGCTAGTTTCTAGCTATTTATTTATGTAGTGCCTGGTTCGTGGGGTCTTAATTACACACTGATTACAGCTAGAAAAAAAGGCGTGGTTATTCTCCATCCTGAATAATAGTTGCTTTGTTACTGTGTTTCATTTCCTTTCATTTCTTCTGCTCTTTCTGAATACTATCAGATCTATTTTAGGTTTTAACATAGCTTTTGGGGAACATAATGATGATGGCCATCTTGTAAATCATCTAGCAGTTATCACATATTTTTAACTAACTCAGTATAATGAAGAGCATGTACTCATGAGACTGGAGAATGTTAAAATGAAAAGCTGACCACGGCTTCCCTGAGCTACATGGTCTAGCTTGTGTTTGAGTTTCTATCCCTTTGGGTGCCCTCTCTTCGATTAAAATAGAGAACATCAGAATCCGCCTACTGTAAGGAAGCAGTCTACTGTAACAGAAAATAGTGCAATTCATTAAAAAAAAAAAAAAAAAAAAAAGCATTCTCACATTAGATCAGATTTTTCAACAAAACTGGACGGGCTCTAAATCACCCTTACTCAATTGACTCCCATTGGAACTAAGCTGATTTAAGCCAGCAGAGGAGGTCAGTGCTGAGAGCTCTGAATGCTCTTAGTCATGAAACAGGTCACTTGCAGATCACTAGGCTGGCTTTAAAATGATCTCACTAAAGTACACTTTGGCTTCTCTTCCTTTTTTGAAGATTTTGGTAGCCAGTGAGTCACAGTGAGTGATCTCTCTACTGATTAAGATGTTTGAAACATTTAAAAGGGACCAAGGTTCTCACCACTGCTTTCCATCAGTGAACTTTTTTTACCTTCCGCTGTCACAGAATTCTGAGAATGAGTAAAAAAGTCCCAGTTATACAATTCTCACAATAACTGATATGCTAGTCACAGTAAAAAGCATCCAACCTGGAAACACTAAGTGTATTGTACACAGTGTCTGTGTCCAAAGTTGCTAAAGATGCAGATATCTTACATGATGTGGTCAAACCTAGTAATATTTTTCATTCAAATCCACCTGGATTTCTGTTTGCCCTGAACTGTTCTTAATCACCTATGGATTGAAAGAGAAATCAACAAAAGGCCCCAGTTTCAGAAGTCTTGTTGCCCAATCCTGCCTTTCAGGTCTAGAGACAAGGTGAGAGAGGGGTAGATCTTTATCTGGGACACCCCCAAAACTCCTTTCCAAATGTGCTCAAACTAGGCTGTTGTGGAATTCCACATGTTCATCTGCATGAGCACTTGCACCTGTATATATGTACATAGACCCTTGAGATTGTTCAGTAGCATTGGCTAAGATATTTTTGGTGCAGTGGCATCTGTATTTTGGATATTTCAGGTTGGAAGGGACCTCAGGAGGTCTGTAGTACAACCTCCTGCTCAAAACAGGGTCAGTTTGAGGTTGAATCTGGCTGACTCGGGACTTTATCCAGTCAGGTTTCGAAAACCTCCAAGGATGGAAAGAGACTGCATATCTTCTCCGGACAGCATGTTCTACTGCCTGAACATCCTCATTATCTCTTGTCCTTGCATCATAAACCCTTGTGAAGAACCTAATTCCACCTCCATGTTGATACTGGAGTTTGCTGTCTGAGGTATTTGACCTCAAAGCCATTTCTTCTCAAGGCCCATCTGCCTCATGTGGGGCTGGGGCATGTGCCCCAGCTGCCACCCATGTCTTGGTGGCTCACTGCTGAACTTCCTGCAGCTTATTGCTTTATTTCTTACATAAGAGGGCCTCAAAACACATTTACACATCTAATGTACTGGTGAAACATTTAAATGATTTTGAGGCTTTTCTCATCAGTCTGTATGTTAAAGATTATGATACAAGTTATAAAAATAAGAAGAAATGAAGCAGCGTTGGCAAAATGAGATCAAACTGCACTTTGTAAATTGGAACATGAACTGCAGAAGATTGTGGCATTCTGTGGAAGAGTTTTGATTTCTCCAGAAGTGTATCTATATTTGTAAAATGTCTTGTAAGAAGGTAGATGGGAGCATTTTAATTTTGTTTAAGATTAGGTGAAATATGACTTTTGAACAGCCTTAGGTTACTATAATAGATTTATGATAGTATAGTGGTTATCACAGGTGGTCTTTTATTTCAATGCAAGAATCAGAATATGTACAAAGTTATGTCCTTTTTCATTTGATTTCAGAGTGCATTAGAACAGCCAATGTTGCTCTTTATCTCAGTGTTACAGTGATATGTACAAACTACTAAAGGTTTACAATATGGAGATACATATTGCCAGTTGAAATTACTGATGAAAACAAAACTTCAGGCTCAGAATAGTGTTTAAAGATCATACAGTGAATTGCAAATTTAAAGCCTCACTGTGCTCATAACAATTCATGCTGGGAGCTTTGCTGAAGGTAAAATATGACAACATGCTTACTTCCTATCAGGAGGAAGTCTCTGCTTTAACAGTACTTCACATACTTTTTATGTTATTAGTAGTAGTGTACTAGCACCTAAAGGAGAGATTTGATTCCTGAGAAAGTGCTAAATCACAAAGTAGATTCTTTTAAGTAGAAGAGTATCAGGTGTCTCTACTTTGTGCCAAACTCATAGTAAATTTGGTGTACTCATATATATTTATTAGATTCATCCCCTACAAGGAATTAAACTTGTTTGTACTAAGAATTCTAGGTTGCCTTTGGAAGAGGGGAAGGGCCCTCAAATGGCTCCTGTTTTTAGCTGTGTGAAATAACAGAACTTCAAATACTTTTATAGAGTTTTGAGGTTTAAAAGTGTTTATGCAGTTAAAGATGCTTTTGACTGCTTTTTAATATTAGATGCCTAAAAATTGTACTGTGGGGACCTTTATACTTTTCTGGATTTTGTTTGTTGCTTAGTCACAAGCATCCTGTTCAGCACTATCTAATTTAGAATGTCTCAGCCAAAACAACTCTCAGATTTGCTGCAAAAGCTCTGACAGTGTATCTTCTAATCCTCCCCTGCCACTTGAAATACCATCTCCAGACAAGTGTCTATGTCCTCTCCCCTCCACTCTTTGTAGATAATAGTCCTGGTCCATGCAGAGGCAGCAAGTAGAACAAGCTGATTCCGATTCTCTGTACCTGAAAGGGGCAGCACTGGCAAAGAGGGAACTTTCCTTCAAGATTGTGATTGTCACTGTTTTGCCCCAGTGAGGATGGGATATGCACAGCTGTAAGAGTGCTGCCAATGGAGTGTGTGCAGCAAACTTAATAAAGAAGCAAACCTCCTTAATGTCCCTAATTTAGCGATGAAGCCAATCAGTTTTAATTATTTTTTGATTAAAGAGCTAGCTATCCTCTAGACTGTGGGAAAAGTAGCTTTTGTGGGTAAACTGTCTTCCTGTTTTAAATTGAAATCCACTCCCAGAAGTCAGTGGTCCATCTCCTGTTCATGCCATTGAGCAGCTCATTAACTAGCTGCTTATTTATGGTGCTCTTATTTTTATCAGAACATAAAGAAACATCTTTAAATAGAATAGTGGGGATATTACAGATTTTCACCTGTTGAAAATTTTGTGTTTCAGCTGTCTCTACACAGCTGGTAGAACAAAGTGGTATTTCAGACCCTGGAATAGGCTGCCCAGGGAGGTGGTTGAGTCACCATCCCTGGATGTGTTTAAGTGTCGTTTAGATGTGGAGTTTGTGGACATGATTTAGGGGAGAACTTTGCAGAGCAGGGATGATGGTTGGACTCAGTGATCCCAAGGGTCTTTTCCAACCTGAATAGTTCTGATTCTGTGATTCACTATCTCCAGAAAATCACAGAGGTTGACTTTGACAGTATTACATGATAAAATTACATTGCAGAGCAATTCAAAGCTCCTAAAATCACGTTTTCCATTCTGACCATTGAAAATTGCCTTTTGTCTTACAGAAAAGTGAAAAACAAAACCAAAAAGTATTTAATTTTCTATGACACTGTAGCATTTTTTTCTACTGGTTACACTAAGTGAAATCAGCTGTTCCTTTTCTTTATCATGCCCTACTTCTTGCAGTGTGATGGGATCATTAAAATGGGACACAGCAGGGAGGGACGGTGGATAGGGCAAATGAAAAAGTTAATGCAACATTTTCTTCAGCTTTTAATATTGTAAAAAGTTACTATTGGAGCTTTTATGTGCTTAAATTGGTAGTTGTCCCTTTGCCATGAAAATCATTCTTTCTTTCCCCTCCTTTTCAGCTACAGTAGAAAAAATCCTCCCACTGTTTCTCCTTGAAACCCCCACTCTCTTTCCACATATGAACCCTGTCATAAGTACTTCTGTCTTGTCCAGCTCTAAAACTTTCTTCTTATAAGTTTAATACTGTGATTATAGACCCAGTAGTAACTCAAAGTGAAATTATTTTAAGATTTATTATTACGTTTCTTTTCATTTTACATTGATTTTTATTGCAATGGCCTTGAATTTTTTCGGCATAATTGTCTCCTTAGCAGCAACATGGAGCCCTATGAATTAATCAAAATATGACATAATGTCATAGCTGTAGTCAGTCCTTGTAACAACTGTAAGAAAATAAAACCACTGAATTTTTGTTCTGCTGGATATTTGTTCTGCTCTATCCCCATAGCAGCTGGTTATGCAGTAGATACTGCATGAGATACTGTTTTATACTAGCAATAGACTTCATCTGAGGGCTGCAAAATTGTCACACAGACCTGCAGCAAAATATGATTAAAGAGCACTGGGATAATAATGGAGTAAGCAAAGGAAAATAATACAGGTTCCTGAGGATGAGTAGGAGGGCTAGGATGAGTGGGTTGGGGGCTGAAGTTATTGGTGGCTGGTCTTGGGTTTTGAGAGCGACACCTGGGAGTGAGTGGAATACATGGGAACAGAGAAGCTAAATGGTGGAGGAGAAACCATTCTTCAGTGGAAAGGCTGGACACCACAGTGAGTTTATCCAAGGCTTGAAAAAAGTATTACTTTGTTCATTGAACCCTATTTAAATTAAAGATTAGTAATTTTTTTTTTTTTTTTTCCTGGTTGGATTTTTTCTGGTATAATAATAGTTCTCTAAGAGTTAACTACGTAATATAAGCTAGTCACACAAGAAAGTCAGTTCAGGAAGGCACTTTAAGCAATTTTCTTAAATGCTTATTTTCAAAGAGAGTGAATGTTCTGCTTGGAAACAAAAAAGCGCCTTTTTTTTGGTTAGACAATTAACTGCTAGATCACTAAAGCTGCATGAGATGCATTCTGCCTAAGCAACAAACTGCAAGGAAACACCACAAGCTCATGAAATCTATCTTTAAGGAGCAACCAAAGTTACTCAGTGTTTGATGCTAAATCGTGGTGTCAAAACAGTCTGAGAATTCACAGTACGTTCTAAATCTATATTTAAATACTCTGCATAAACAGGCTATCAAATATTTATTGCAGAAATGGCCCTGATAGGATGTTGCTGCCCTTTAGCTTGCAGACTTCAAGCCAAGCCAGAGTAGACATCCATCACACAAGATCCTTATTTGATGCAGAAGCAGGTAATTCAGCCCAGCTTTCAGAGAGGGAGCTCCATCGTCTCAGCTGGAGAGGCCTTAAATTCCTACACAAGGATTACTAACAAGTCTCTATGAGTGATGAAAGGGACATAATAACATCTCAATCTGATACTTGTCTTTTCTTTTGTAAATAGCTGACAATGAATTCTGAAGCCTAAATTAAGCTGTTTTTCTTCTCACCAGACTAAAGGAAAATGCTTAAACCTCTGGTCCGTAGTTGTTAATATATCTCGTTCAGATATTACTGATGGATATGGTTTAGGAGAAAACTTTGTAGAGTAGGGATGATGGTTGGACTTGGTGATCCCAAGGGTCTTTTCCAACCTGAATAGTTCTATGATTCTATGTTTTTGGTGAAGTATTCTTGTAACTTAACTCTTTAGTCTCCATGTAGGCTCATACCAAATAGTAGCCACAAACACTGAAGAAAGTTATGTGCTTGGATATATCTCTATGTCTGTTTATTACTTCCAACAAATGCTTTCCAATTGCAAGAAAGGCTGTTCTTAAGTAGGATATCAATCAAGTTTGTAACTAAAAATAATACTCCTAAGGACAAAAGTCCCCAGTGTTTCTTGTCTGAAGTTTAAACTTCAGAGCTCTCATGGTCAATAAGCAGAGGAGAGCATTTTTATACATACTGCTGGCATGAGCTGACGGTCCTCTGAGATGAAATTTTAACCGGCAATGAATAAATTCAGTTGCTTGTACTGACTCTTTAGTCTTGCTCATAGCCATTGCTATAGTCTTTGTAGTTATACACTGAAGTCTGCATTAGAAGTGCTTGCAGCCTGTGGGGTTTTAGAGTGATATCGGTTTTTTCCACCTATGTGCCTGGATTACTACACTAGCAATTTCTTCCCATAGTTAGAAATTTCCCATGGGTAATCTGTGCTAGAAATCTGTGTTCTGTCTACACACTTACCTCAAGATCTGAAAAGATGCCCCTTTTTTTGATTTCTTTTAAACTTGAGAAATTCAGCAAAGTATTTCACTGTCTATTTATGCCAGCACTCACCTGTATACTGGCACTATTCTGAGAGAGAAAGAAAGAAAGAAAGGATTTCTCCAAAATTCTGTGATCTTGCTTATCATACATACCTAAAGGAGTGTCCTAGGCCAGTGGGATGCAGGACTGAATTGCTTAGCATGTCTCTAGATCCCAGTTATCTAATGAACAGGTACACAGCTGAGACAAAGTTTCATAGACTTCACAGAAGTTGAAGTAGAATGGAGACTGGCAAATGCTTCCATGTTGCTGCATTCTCTTATCTGCCAATATTAATGCAAGCATTTTTATTTATGGACACAGAAATCCAAGGCAGAGTCAAAAAGGTTGACCTAACCTGGAGAGTTAAAGTTGAACCAGTATTTAAAATGTCTTTGATCAAGTAGTCCTTAGATCTCTGTGTTAGCAAACAGTAGCCAAGTTTTCTCCTTATTCTTAATGTCATCTTGTTCAGAAAAAGAAAACTTTTGACATGCTTTAATTATGACAAACATACCTCTTTTTATAACATAATTAAAACATTATTTTTTTTCCTGTACCATTTTGATTTGGTAAAAAAATCAGTAAAATAATATTCGTTATTCATAAATCAAGCTGACAGCTTTTCAAGTTGAAATTCCCTATTTTTTAGAAGTTAGGGAATGGTTATTAATGGTAAAACTTGTGGTTTTACGTTTGAAGCTGAATTTTATTTGTTGCTATATACTGATATATGTAAAATAAAATCATAAATCTGACATATATATATATTGAACTACTTCTGCATTAGATTTTTTTTTTTTATAAGTAAAGCAGAACATCTATAATTAGAGGGTTAAAAAAGTGCAATACCACAGTAATATAGAATCAAATCAACTGCATTACCTTAATACCTACTAAGCCTGGAAATACAGAGGAATGAAAGATCACTAACACTTCTAAATTATATGTGGTACAAAATTTGTAGAATTATAAGAATTAAGCAAAACTCAGATGTGAATCTCAGACTTCAAAGTCTTTTCTAAAACAAAACTGGAAGAAGCAGGAGGGGACTTGAGTGATATTTAAATGATTATGTAAACCTATTGTGATGGTAGATGTATTAATTACTGTGGATCCTTGCTTAGTAATGCAATTGTCTCCCTGCCTTTTATTTTAACATCTACAGTGTCTTTCTTTTCTCTGCAGGTAATTCTGGGGTGAGTACGTGCTCTCAGGTTGTCAGACCTCCTGTAGAGGTCTCTAGGAAATGAATGAGTATAGGATAACAGATCTCTGCCAGAGCACCACTTTTAGAGAGCAGGAATCTTCTAGCAGTAACATTGCTAATGCTCTGCCTATAGTTTCAAAGTTGCAATCTGTTGAAAACTAGGACAAACAATTTTTTAAAATGTAATATCCAGCTTAAAGTTTTGTTCACACTAGATAGCATATTCCTACATGGGCAATTCTATTGATACAGATTGAGTACATGCCTGTAAGGAATATTGCTTGCCCTGCTGTATTTTCAATGCATCTTTTCTTTTACATGTGTGATTCTTAGTGTGGTTGGCAGAAACAGTATCTAACGGAATCTCCTTGTTATTTGAATGCAGTAATTTCTGTTCATCTGAACACGTACCTCACAGCAAATCTTGGCTCAGGAAGGTGATATTTTATAAGTACAACTGCAGTTAGACACAGTAGACTCAGGTTTAAATGTTTTAGAGTTCTGAATGCCTGTGTTCTACAACTCTTTACACTGTTTCAAGGACCTATAGTTAAGCAGTGCAAAGGCATTAACTAGACAAGGGAAAGTTTTTCACGCTGATAATATTCTGTTGTTAGGGACCCTCCAGGAACAGGAAAAAAAGGAATCTTCTATTAGCAATGCAACTTCAGTTTGTTTTTCTAAGACAAAACACTCTAGTAAATGTCACATATAGCAGTTGAAACCAAAAACCCAATATGACTAGGATAATGTTTTAATTCCATGTAGATATATATGATTGTGTATTTGTTAGAAGTGTTTTGCTAAAACAGATATCTGATTTACTGTGAAGGTCAGGAAAAATATTATGGTATTTCCAATAAAAAAAGTTTGTCAACAGGGATAGAATTTTTGAGATACTTCATTTAAAGAACCAGGCATACAAAAAAGCTAGTTTCTCCTTCATGGTGTTGTTAAAATGAAAATTATTGAAACATATTCAAGTACATGAAATGTTATTTTTGCTATTTTCTGTTTGAAAAGTGTTTAAAAAATGTAAGATTTCAGCCCAGTTCTGGGTATATGAAGTATTTTTAAATCTTCATATTATTCTAGGGCTTGAAAAACTGTTTCTGTCTCAGACTTTAGCTAATTGGTCTTGTTGTCTTACAGTTCTTGGGAGTTTTGGGGTTTTTTTGTGAGTTGGAGTAAAGAGGCATAACTCCAGAAAAAATTACACAAAGTGCTAGTTCATTAAACCACAAAACCACGTATGTCTGTTGCAGAAGAGCAGATAGTCAAACTGCTTCATTTCACTATCTTTGCTCAGTTTTCTTTTGGAATAGCTGTGAAAATTGATATAAACCATAACTTCCTCTATGAATCGCTTCCTAAACCGACACCGTACTATTACAGATGAGACACAGGTTTTATTATGTTCTCTGTGAACTAACTCATGCACAAAACAAGCATCACATTTACCATGCAGCTATTAGAAAACTAAACTCCCCCACCATAAAAATATATCATCCCCTTATATCTGAGTAGCAGAAGATGATCTCTACTGCGTTATTTGTTCCGAGGGAGCAAGCTGTATAATGTGTGAGGAAAACAGCTGAATAATCATGAATACTTCAATGGGAGCAACATATGCTCCTGATGCTTCCCACTGAGACTACTGAAATGGCTTACAGTTACAGGTGCCAGCTTTCTGGGGAAAAGACTTGCTGCAAAGATGCGAAGTTCTAACCAATTCTGACAAATAAAGGACTATCATGCCTAAGCTGAAGAGTAGAACCTGCTTACAAATGATTGTGATGAATTGTGATTGTGATTGGCATACTCAGAAAGACCAAGCTCAACAAAATATTTTATAATATTAATTGCTTCCAAGTGCAGGTTAAGTAAAACTGGTTTGTTAGCCAAGTAGTGGGGATAAATAATTTAGGAGTGAGTAAAAAATATGAATTGTAAGTTGAAATGGGAAAATGTTCCTAGATATCCAAGGTCCAGAGTTGTCAAAACAGAAATTGCACAGAGGTGCCAGCTGTCTTTAAGCAGTAATTATGCACAAGCATATAGATAGAACAAAGGCAAGAAAAGGGAAGAAAATAGAATAAAAGTTGTTAATGAATTATTATTTTGCCTTTTACCTTTTTCACAATAAGTTTTATTGCAATTTCTCTTCCCCCTCCACATTACTTGTCCTGCCACTATTACCTGAGAAAGATTTCTCTTTGTATATAGACCATAGTTCTTAAATAATAGAATCATAGAATCAACAAGGTTGGAAAAGACCTTCAGGATCATCAAGTCCAGCTGTCTTCCTTACAACCCCTGTGACCAATAAACCGTATCCCAAAATACCATATCTACCTATTTTTTTTACATTTCCAGGGACGGTGCCTCCACCACCTTCCTGGCAGCCTGTTCTAAGGCCTCACCACTCTTTCTGTGAAGAAATTTTTCCTGATATCCAATCTGATCCTCCCCTGGCACAACTTGACCCCATTTCCTCTTGTCCTATCACTAGTCACTAGGGCGAAAAGGCCAACACCCGTTTCACCACAACCTCCTCTCACATAGTTGTAGAGAGCAATGAGGTCTCCCCTCAGGCTCCTCTTCTCCAGGCTGAACAGCCTAAGCTCCCTCAGCCTCTCCTCAGAAGACCTGTTCTCCAGACCCCTAATCAGCCTAGTTGCCCTTCTCTGCACCCTCTCCAGCACCTCAATGTCCTTCCTACACTGCAGTGCCCACAACTGCACACAGTGCTCAAGGTGCAGCCTCACCAAGGCCCAAGTAGAGGGGCAGGATCCCCTCCTTGGTCCTGCTGGTCACACTGTTCCTGATGCAGACCAGGATGCTGTTGGCCTTCTTGGCCACCTGGGCACACTGCTGGCTCATGATCAGCTGGCTGCCAGTCAACCCCCAGGTCCTTTTCTGCTGGACAGCTCTCCAGTCACTCCTCCCCAAGCCCATAGCATTGCTGGGGGATGTTGTGGCCAAAGTGCAGGACCCAGCATTTGGCCTTACTGAAACTCATGCCATTGGCCTTGGCCCATCAATCCAGCCTGTTCAGATCCCTTTACAGAGACTCCCTACCCTCAAGCAGATCAACACTCCTACCCAAATTAGTGTTGTCTGCAGGCTTACTGAGGTTGCACTCTATCTCCTCATCCAAATCATCCATAATGATGTTCAACAGGAGTGACCCCAGCACTGAGCCCTGGGGAACACCACTCATGACCAGCCCCAACTGGATTTAACTCCATTATATATATGTATAAAAATTATCTAAAAGAGGTAATATGTCATCCAGCAAATGTGAGAGGGGACAGAGAGGCAGAAGAGTGAATGGAAATGTGGAAATGAGGGAGAAATACAAGCTCTCAGAAAGTGATCATTCCTTGCTGCTGACAAAACCACAGTTAGGAGATTCCTGGCCCTCCTGCAGTAGGACTTCTGTAAGTGCTAAGCCAACTGTTCATGTTGCCATTCCCCAGCTGAAGGACAAGATGTGCAGGTCTTGGATGTTTTCTTTTTCCTTTTTTTTTTTTCCCCTGATAAATACTGGGTTTATTCAAAATTACCAACCATATCATTAAGATACATAAATCAAGCAATAGCAAACATAGAAATAAAGAGCTTAAAATAGTATAAATGGAAAGCTATGCTCAGCAGCTGAGTTTTTAAAGAAGACATAGAATATTAGTCCGTTTCTAAATGTATCAATAATTGCACAGGAAATTCACAACTGTTGCATTAACATTGTGTTAGTGAAAGAAAAGATGTAACCCAACCAGATGATGATGAGAAAGTGATTTCCATTTTAACTAAGTGAAAGACTATGACACATTACAACAACTAAAACCAAAAGCCCTTGACTTCATCTTTTGACCTTCAAGTAGCATAAATTAAGATTTTAAGTAGATACATGGGATGGATTCCTGAAACTGTAGAAATAATTATGAGAGTTAATGCAGGCTTCACTTTTACATAAATTGCTTTCAGTGATGCTAAATGGAAACAGAAAGATTTGTGAGACAGCAGGAATAGGATTTCTCAGAAATGTGAGGTGAACTAGCAATTTCCAGAAACAGAGCAGTTAAATAAATAAATAAATAGATAGATTTCCCTGTATCACAAGTTACAAAGCAGGTTATCAATTTGTCTTAATTAGAATTTCTAATATTCTTAAGTGAATATTCACCAGGAATTCTGAAGTTTTTTCTGTTGCCATGAACTTACATGTGAACAGAAGATACGCTTTAAGACCATTGTTAAGAACATGGCTATGCTCCTTATCTTTCCCTCTCATAGGTGAGTTGCACCATCGTGAACAGGATGCAAAATTTTTCCTGCAGCAAAGGAACTACAGGAACAAAGAGGGAAATTAAAAGAAGGGATGGAGGCAAGACCTCCTGCAGCAGTCCAGTTTGTCACTTTTGCTCAGGAGGTGTGAGAGTATCTGTATATACAGGTTCTTAGAGGATCATTCCTGTTCTCACTCCAGGCCTCCCCAAAGAGATTTCTAATGGAAGGAGCCAGGAACAGCTGACACTTCTCATGGGCTAGTGTAACACCTCTCCTAGCTCTCTCTAGCCCCAGATGGTAACATTAGTACACGTATCTGGGTATTTTCTCCATTGGTTGAGAAAAGGCTTGACATCTCATGAAATTCCCCACAAGCTTGCATTTCTCAACAGCTGGATTGGAAGACCTGCTGGAAAGCACTATGGCACATTTCCCTGGGTTTCCTTTGTTTTGAGATCAGAACAGGGAGGGACAGTGTGAGTCCAGTTCTTAACTCGATTCTTGATGCACTATCACACCATGGTGGTATGAAGTGCCCAGGTTCAAGTTGGGAACATCTTCTCATTCTTCTTTATAAAGACACAGTCTAAGCAAATTTTTCAAAGGAAAAACTGCAGGATAAGAAATTGAAATTATCATTAAGAAAGCATTAAAACATTTCTAATACTAAATACAAATTTTTATATTATTTCAAGTCATCAGTGTGTGTAGAAACGTGTTTTGCAGAGCTCAGAGACAAGCTATAAATGCAATTGTTATTACTTGATGCACAAGTCTGAAGAAAAATTATAGTAATGTCTTCCAAAGATGTAATATTATCTTTGTAGCATCTGACCATATTTATGGCTTGGACAATATACACAATTTTACTACTATACATTGAAATTCATTTACAGCAGTGTAATGTAATTTAAATTGATGAGTTTTTGTCATCTTTATAAATTAATGGTTTAGCTTTTTGAGAATTCTAGAAAGAGGAAACAAAGAGAAACCTCAAAAAGAAATAGCACATAATCCAATTTATAGTTTGGGTTGTTTTTTTTTAGTTATGCAAAGCACAGAGACTTTTCTTGTCTGTTGCCTTCTGGGTTTGACAGGTTTAAAACTGATAATTCAATGGTGTTCATCACTCCTTTGTGTGTAAGGAAACACATTCAGTCCTAATAAATTCTTTTTTTTTTTTTTTTTTTTTCTATATAATTTATATAATAAAGTAGTTTATGATCACATATCTGTGAAGAGTAAAAGTAAAATGTTACACTGTAGAAGAAATTTATGCAAATCCACTATATCATAAGGGAGTAAAATACTATTACTTTTTTTTCCCTTTAGAAGTCTGTACCATTTGGTAACATATACTTACGTGTTTGCAACTTTTAGTGTTTTATGACTTTGAATTTATTATAGAAAATTGTTCCATTCTATCTTTCACCAGCCCTTCACCCTTCCACATACACATTCGTCCACCTGTGTGAGGAGAGTTACATTTGGCTTAGCAATTAAAACAGATATATGTCCTTCAAGCTCCTCTTGCCTTGACTATCCTGTTTAGAGGCTGAGGAAGCTCCTGGGAGCACATACGGGTTATTGCGTGCCTGCAGGAGTTCTGTAAACCCTGTGCTTCACTTGTTGTCCAGTGGTCCTTAACAAGGCAGGAAAAATTAAGGCAGAGATCCTGAGCTCTACTCATCACTTACTGTTGGAAGCTAGTTCCCAAGTGGAATAAGTTAACAAAGTTGCATTCTAATTGAGCCACATCTCTTCCATCCTTCATATCTGCTTTTATGTCTGGGAAATGCATTGCAACTAATTGTGTAATTTTCAGCATGTGCAATGAAAAGTCTTTCTGTTTGTTTATTTGCAGTAGAGTAACACTATTTATTATTTCCTAATAATTAGATAGCACGTCTTGAAAAGTTACTTGTAACAAATCACTGTTTAGCCTGGAGAAGAGAAGGCTCTGGGGAGACCTTATAGTGGCCTTCAAGTACCTGATGGGGGCCTACAGGAAAGCTGGGGAGGAGCTTTTCACTAGAGAGGGTAGTGATAGGACAAGAGGTGATGGCTTTAAACTGAAAGAGGGGAGATTTATTTTAGACATCAGGAAGAAATTCTTCACCATGGGGTAGTAAGGTGCTGGAATAGGTTGCCAATGGAGGTTGTGGAAGCCCGCTCCCTGGAGGTGTTCAAGGCCAGGTTGGATGAGGCTTTGTGCAGCCTGGTCTAGTGTGAGGTGTTCCTGCTCGTGGCAGGGAGGTTGGAACATGATGATCTTTAAGGTCCCTTCCAGCCTTAACTGTTCTATTTATTTATGATATGTTTTCCTCTCTACATGGTTAGTACCTTTTCAAGAGTTAGTAATTTTGCATTTTTAGTTAATCTCTGAGGAGAAATAAATGCACATGCATTTACAAAGCTGTTGCTCCCAGTGTCCACAGATGTTTAAAGGACAAAACACTGACAGATTACAAATTTGTTTATATGTTATCACTGTAATGTGAGAAGGTGACACTGAAGTGCAGCAGGCAAGCAGAAGAATGTCTTTTCAGTATAGCCCCAGGCTTTTTTTTTCATGTGACCTGGACTTCCATACTTTGTCTAAAGAAAGATCTTGCATACAGTGTATTGTCAGGTATAAACATTTTTAAAAACTTGGATACAAAAAGATTGATATCTTGAACTGATAAATGCCTGTGTTTAGAGATAAAAAAGAAACATAATGAAATAAGATGTAGAATGTTAAAAAAAAGGATGTATAAACTTTTTTGGTCTTAAAAAATGTGAATGACTTATTTGCAAATGGAATGAGTATTAAATCTAGTAGTTAACGTAAGTATCTTGTGTTCACTGTGTCAACTATGGATTTCATCAAGATAGATTTCATGTTGAGAACTGCAGAGCCCTCTTTCCCCTTGCAAATGAAGATACTGAGCCATTGAAATCAGTGGCTGAATTTCTATATAGAACATGGGATTGCATATTGGTTGCATACTTACAATACAATTTTCCTGAACTTTATTTTTTAATTTTTCCACTTAGTATAATTGCCTATTCATGTAAAATATTCTTCGGCTTTGGACATAGATGATTAATGTGGGCAATTCCCACAGAATCAAAATTTCATAATGTATTGATTTGCTCTGTATTCCCTCTGCATGAGAAATGTCCCTGTAGGAAATAGCAGACAGTACACGGTTCTCAATGTGAAGCATAATTTACTAGAAAATAAAGGAAAAATGTCTCAGAATAAGCACTTTTCAATATGGAGACAGATGGCCACGTCACATGGCATGCATTCAGCTTTTTTCCCTGGCATGTTTAAATAATGTTTATAAAACAATAGACAGGGATAAAAATCAAAGTAGCCTTAAATTTATCTAAAACAGAATGGCAAACTGCTGTAGAAATGTCCTATAAATAACAATAAACAGCTGTTAAATGAAAGTCAATGAGGTGGAAGGAGAGTTTTTCTACTGCATTGCAAAAATATACATATATTTCTTTCTCTTATAATAAAATGTTCTGTCCTCTTTTGCAGCCCAGAACACAACATACTGTTTATATACCTGGCAAAGTGTGCAATGATTAGAGGCAAAACCAGATGGCCACGTTTTTCCTTGTCTCATTATTTTAGGTGACAGATAGATGAGTCCTAACTTTACCTGTCAATCTGACTGTAATTATTTATGTTCTACTGTGAATTTTTGCATGCGAATTCTCATGCACGTTCACATACGAATAGAAACAAACTGGCTCTTTCTCTTTCTTCCTTAGGTTTAGAAAGAATTGCAAGAGATTCAGCCTATGAGCAAGAAGGAAAAGTTCAGTTTGTAATTGATGCAGTATATTCCATGGCCTATGCACTACACAACATGCATAAAGATCTCTGTCCTGGATATATTGGTCTATGCCCACGGATGAGCACAATAGATGGTAAAGAACTACTGAGCTATATCCGGGCAGTAAACTTCAACGGTAAGTTGCATGTGCTGTTTTTTCCCCCCCTTTTTAGTCTTTCTGTGTTTCAGAAGTGACAAGATGTGTTTTCTTCTTTATATAGGCTGCTTTAAGGCAAAGTGGAAAACAGGATTAGAAGCAGTTCTCATTTAATCAGAACTGTGAGTTTTTCCACCTGCTTTGAAACCCCAAGTGTATTTTTCGTCTTAACATTAAGCTGCTCCCTTTTGGCAGCATGTAAAAAATAAGAATATGCTGATCAAAATATTCCAGAGAAAAGCTGCTGTTGTAGAAATAAGTTGAGGAATCATGCAGTCCTATTGACAGATTAAAATCCTTTAACAGATATTGCTTTTAGGTTTGCAATAGAAAAAATTGAAATAAATAAGCATTTGAAAATTGCCTTCTTCTGAAATTACTATTAACAATTTTCTTACGCAAGTGAATAGTGAAGAGTTTGCTTTCAGTTTGCATATTTAAATCTCAATTAAAACACTCACTAGCAGTTCTGTCTTCTTTTCCATGTCATTGGTTTTGATTCAGTAATTTAACCCAACTACTATGTATTTTTAAACAACACTACATAATATTCTGTGCAGCTGGGATCTGCCTGCTGGGAAAATGTAGTCACAGAAGCTTATGCTGTTAATGATAGAGGCCAATAAAGAGCAGGATTAATTTCTGAATGTAGAATTGAAAAAGGTAGAACATACTTGATAGTAAAATAAAGTTGCTGAAAACCTACATTATTTTATTAAAGTGATAGTTATTATAGACTGTATTTACCATTATTTTAGAGAGAAATGTAACTGTGTTCTCTGCTGTTTTCCTTGGCTTTTTTCCCTACTTGGTGGTAATTAAATACTAGACATGCCTTCTAACTACACAGAGAGAAGCACTGTCTATCATAAATTATTTCAATGACCGCAGCTTCCAGCCTTTTTGAAAAAAGCACAAGGTCATTTTGAATTTAGCTTCTGAGTGGAAGCTCTTTTTGCTTTAGGTAATATGCCACACCATTTGGTTGACGTTAATGTTGGCTGTAGTTCACAGTTTTTTCCTCTTCTAAAACTTTTTTCTTCCTATGCAATTTTCATGAAAAGGGAATCCCTGTCTCCAGAAATACAAAGATAGGAGGAGGTTAAATTATTCTTTAGTGATCCTGAAGAAAACCCAAAGCAAAATACGTTGCTGGCAAATGGGAAATATGATGACAAAGGTAGGCAGCATATCCTAAGGTTTGCAGTTATAATTATCGACATTTCTAGTAGATATTCTTCTGGGTCTGTGTTGTTAAAGCACAGAGAAAGTGATCTGTTTTCATTTGGTGAGCATGAAAGTTTGGCATAAAAAGATAAGCTGTACATTTTGTATGAAACCTTTCTCTCCCTAGATTGTTGTATTTCATCAATACTTGTCATGGTTTCTCTGGCTGACTCTAAGTATCGCAACAAGGGGAGATGAAAGAGAGGAATAAAGCATTCTGGACACTAATGAAAAAGTATCTGGTTTTGTACTATTGATTTACTGAAAGAGAGGAGAAAAAAAAAAAAAAAACAAACCAAAAAAGAAAAAACAACAACCATTTCTGTGAGGTTAACTTTCTTTCCTGTGGGATACAATAACTGTTCCCTCTACTAGGCTAATCTACATTATGCACTGGTGTACAGATTTTTTAGGTGTGTTATATGGCCAAATATTTCCTTTTTTTTTTTTTTTTTTTTGTTCCTTTATTGGGAAGCATAAGCAGAGGACAGTCTTTAACCCTTTGCCTTTTCCTTTTAATCCCAAATTTCTGTTCCTCAGGGTAGCACTGCCACTGTGACTTGATTTACAGAGGTAAATGTTTACATAGATTGCTAGACCTCCTGTGCTGGGAGCTGGCAGAAGTTTTGTGTGTTGGATCTGATGCAGATCCTGTGTTCAGTCATTAATAACGCAGTACATTAAAAGTGAATTGATTCACAAAAGGAAAACCCTGGCTTTCGCAGCCATTCAAGGTAACATTTTTCTATCCTAACCTCACAGGATCACAACATTGCTGATGTTGGCAGGGACCTCTGCAGATCTCTTACTCCAACTCCTTGCTTACATCAGGATCAGCCAAATCAAGTTACTTAGTACCATATCCAGCCAGATTTTAAATATATACAAGGATGGAAAATCCTCCAAAATTCTCTGTGAGCAATCAGTTCCAGTATTTGACCATCTTCACAGTAAAAAAGTTTTGTTATATGTTTAAACAACTTTTAATGCATTTTAAAATTGTCTGCTCTTAATAATCTTAATAATAATGCTTGTAATTTCTAGTAACAAGAAGAAACTGACATTTTTTTTGGTGACAGACTGGGTTGTTGATTTTTTAAAATTATAATTCAAGCAGTGGCCTCCATACATGATTTTACCAACTTCTCACTTCTAGTTCAGTATATCTCTCTTAACCAAGGTGGTACTGGGTGGGTGCAAGTCCAATTAATTTGCTGTCATGTCCAACTTTGTGGGTTTCACCTGTATTATGAAGGACAGCTGTCTACCGTATGGAGGATATTTGCAAGGGGAAGAAAACATATATGGTTCTGTTTATTGGGGTAACTGGTTAGCTTTTGATTGCAAGTAATCACTTTGAAATGTTTGGTTTTGTTTACTCTTTACTTTTATTTACAAATAATGAAGATTCATTCCCTGAAGGATTCATCTGTGTGATGTGCCATGACACCTTCTTGTCTGAAGGGTAATCATAACTACCAGAGCACAGGGTACTGATGAAATTGATATGACATTTGTTTCTGCTTTGACATTCTTCTACCAGTTGTGTGCTAAATGTAGAAAATCTCATACTTCAGCATGATTTTGAAGGGGATAGAACTTCTTCATTTGTAATAGGATTAAACAAATTAATTTGTATATGAGATTTGAGTTACTGCTGAGTGTAGTTTCCTGTTTCGCTATGGCCTGTGTTTTTCTTGGCATGGCTAGAAAAGTATGGTGTCTAAAACCAATTGCTTTTAATGTCTAATGGTCAGTTTAACATTTAATTTAATTTCATAGCAAAATAAACCTCTAACATATAACTGGTACAGTCTATTGCTGTGTATGTTGAACAAGTTTTACACAGGGAAATGTAAGCCAGTGTACTGAGAGGTGGCGTATTTTGTTCCATGTTTTCTTGGTGATCACTGCTAGTAGACCATAGCTAGCCCTTTCTGGCTATTTAATGAAGTAATATTTAGAGCTTTCAGAAGTTTCATGCTTCAACTTATCTTTTTTCCCCCCAGGCAAAAAGTGAATTTGCTACATTTGAAAGATTTACTCTAGCAGTTTTTGTATCCAAACAAAACAAGATAATTATAGGAAACCAGTGTTTAGTATTTAAAGTTATGAAAAATTAATAGTTTTTCTGTAAATTAGGTTCATAAATGGTGATATGTGCTATAGTATAATTGTGGCATGATTCAATATGTTCTCCCATCACATTGCTCTAGTGTTTTCACACTATTTAACTTCATAAGTGCTACTGCCCTGTAGTTTAATACTACAGGGTAACTTTCTTTACCCTGAGTGTTTTATGGTAAGTGCTTTGCTGAATTCAGCTTAAGTGTTCTTCATTTAACAGAAACAGGACTTGAACCTACATTTATCGTGGATGGAGGTGATTCAAAGTTGGTTTGGTTTTGTTTTGATTAGGTTTGGCTTTAAGAAAAATATTTATATTTGTACTTGCTTCTGAACAAAGCAAAAAAGGATGACAACATCGATACAGTGCTATTTCTTGTGTGGGAATAAAAACCGAAGTAATAAAACTGTTCAGTATCCCCCTTCCCAGTTGTCCCACTACAAAAGTGAAGATCAAAACTTACAGCTAAATTCCAAAGGTAAAGGTCATTGCTCACATTGTACTTAAAGTATTTCATATAGAAGAGATTTCACTCTTCCTATATATATAGCTTTATAGCTAGTACAGGGAGGCTGTTTTTTGCCTACCGGTAGTTATATATTTGCATGTATACTTACATTAACACACTGTAGTAGTGTAGGGATAAATATCTGGAAAACATCACACTAACACAAGATATATTTACAGGTATTGCAATATGAGTCTTTCACTTAATCGAAAGGTAAGGACAGAACTTGACCTGGACTCTTATACATGTAAACAGATACCTTATTTGCTTTGATAGGCTACTTATCCTGTGGGCAAACAGGGATAATTGCTAATTTGACATCTTTTTAGTTGAGCGGGGATCAGTGAAGGGAGCACAGAACAGGTGGAAGTGCTGACTGTCCTCTGCCTTCAGTGCTTGGATAAATGTTGTCTGCTTCTGCAGGAGGTACCTACAACATGAATTTTCCCTCCTGGTGAAGAGAAGACACAGGAAATAAATTCTGAGTCTGATTGTGCAATCTTTTCTCTGGTCTTCTTTGAGACAAAGTAAGGTAACTCTGTTGCTTGCTGGGGTTTTGTGAAAAATTTGTAACACTGAGAATGTTGTGGAGTCTCCGTCCTTGGAGGTAGTAAAAACCCAGCTGGACGTGGGGGACCCTGCTCTTGCTGAGCCTACTCTAAGCAGAGGGGTTGGACTAGGTGATCTCCAGGGGTCACTTCCCAACTCAGCCATTTGTGATTCTATAGCCATAGCTGGACTTGAAAGAAAGAAAAGTATGCCACTTGCCCTTGCTTTGCAATATTAAATGAGCCTTCATTCTTCTGGAATTAATTTCATAGTCTTGGTGGACTAGTAAACCTTGCTGTTATTTGTTTTTTAGATATGTTAAGTGCCTTTGAGAAAAGATTGATTTTGGCTAGAAAAAGACATACACACGTGCAAATTGCATCAGCCCTATTTAAAAAGCAAAACCACATCAGAAAAGGGCAGAATGATACCAGAGAATGGGAAGACAAGAGTGGAAGACAGCAAGCAAACTCAGTAATTTTATAAACTAAAAATTAAAGATCAATCTACATAGTAAGGTTTGTTTGGTTTGTTTTGTTTTTGTTTTTGTTTTTAATGAGAAAATAGTATCTATAGAGGACTTTTTTTTTAAAAAAAAGAAGAATGGGGTTTCTCACAGAGAATTTTGAACCCTCCAGAGAATCATTACTGTGGAATCAGCCATTTACAAAATTCATCTCCTGCTGTCTTTTGAAGTTTCTAAGACATTAATCTGTGCAAAACTCTCCTGATTTAATATTCAGCTCAGACTGCTTTACATGTTTTTGTGAAGAAAGCTGACACCTCTCTGTTCTTTCACTGAGTGCAAGATTTGCATTCTCAAATAATTATTTATCATTAAAACAGAAGTTTTAAAATGCTGCCTTTTGAGACTGATAAGTTTTGACATTTTTTAAGGCATTAAGCACAATAGAACTAAATGTCCCACTTACAATGTACTGGAGCTATGCTTCTAACTAATATTTTTTAAAATCCAACTCTCTAGTCTACAACTACCAATAGAGAAAAAAAACACCTTTCTGAAATAGTTGAAGCTGGGCACATCTGTGATTTTTAAAGTTACGAGTTCTTATTATCGGTTCTTCACGTAAAGGTTTGTACTGCCAGAAACTTTTGACATCATACAATGCCACTGGTACCATATTCTGTTAGGAAGTATAATGGGAGTTAATACCAGATGAGTAGATCAGATAGGGACAAACAAGATTAGCAAGGAATTAGGAAGGACTAAACTCTGCTGACCTTGATAGGATTCACTATGGTAGGAACCCTAGTTTCACTAATCTGTACTCTGCTGAAGAAACAAAGATACTTCTTTCAGTTTCAGAAGTGAGAGTGGAAGGGGTAATGCCTGTTGCAGTCTTATTAAGATCTGGGATATTTTTTCTGTCATAAATTAATAACAGGACATAATTCCATGTAATTCTTTGAAAGTTTTGGTTTACAGAGGAGTATTTGAAAACGTGACTGAAGCTTAAACTAACATAGGCCTGAACTAATAAAATTCCAGATTTCAGAATAGTTCATGCTTTTCATGTACTTTTCTCATGGTTTCAGAGGTGCCTAATCTGGCTAATTTAGCACTGGGGCTGTGGCAGACCATTTGTAATAAAGAATCCTGATGTCTAGTTTCCCATACCTTTATGTTCAATTAAGAATGGAGTTGTTACCTCTGGTAATTTCTTATTGGGGATAAGCAGGGAATGATTTCATGTAAGTTCTGCTCTGGCATCTTAATTATTTTAGTGTAATTAATCCAGATAGCTATACAAGAAACTAAAATTGCACAGAGGTCTGAATCACTTTTAATGGGTTTAAGTAATGTATGGTTATAGTGTAAGCACACGCAGCAGGCAAAGCCTGGAGCTGCTGTGATTCTTAGGTACTTCATGAATGCATGTGATTAAAATCAGATATTATAAAGATGCTGGGTGTGAAATTAGAAGGTAGAACCTAAAAGTAAATGCAATTTGTAGCTGTGTTCTTGCTTATGTACAGAACTTAAGTACTGATTAATTGAGCAATATATATGCTCCACATACAAAATTCATGATGTAGAACGCGACGGATGTCAGTTCTCGCTATTGAGGAAGAAGGTCTCATTCATAAGGTATTTTAATAATTAACATGTAAAGGAAGGTGACAAAGGATTTGCCCTCATTACTCATGAAAATTGATTTGCATCTCCTGATAGGCGAGGATATTAAAACATATTAGAGTACAGATTTCTAATACAATCAAGTTAAAAACTCAAGCACTAGTGTGGAGAAACACAAATTAACCCTTTCCATTCCTAGCGAAAAAAGGTATCTGGGTATCTGAGTGCAAAGAAACTGGACCCATAATGAATATATCTTTTAGCTTTTAGTCAGTGTAAGAAACATGACTGCTGCAGTTCTGTGGCGTTATTAAGCCTCTCAGATATCCCTATTACGTTTATTAACAGCAAGAAGGTGTGCCACATGTTTTGAGTAAAAAAGAATACTTTGACAGGCTTCCGAACTTTAATGTTTACATTTAAAATCTACTCTTAAATCTATCAAATAAATTAAGAATGTTTGTATGAGTTACCATCTTTCATGTCAATTCATGAACTGTTTAGTAAGACAGCCATTCAATAAGCAAGCAGGACAGTCATGAGGAGAAATTGCTTTTCAGGACCTCTTTAACAGAATAATGTGAGCCTTTTTCATTTTCCTGCAAAAACTTACTTACAAAATGAAATAGACACATTGGAGAGAATATAGGTCTGGAGCACCTCTGCTATGAAGACAGGCTGAGAGAGTTGGGGCTGTTCAGCCTGGAGAAGAGAAGGCTCCAGGGAGATCTTATAGCAGCCTTCCAGTACTTCAAAGGGCCTACAGGAAAGCTGGGGAGGGGCTTTTCATCAGAGAAGATAGTGATAGGACAAGGGGTAATAGTTTTAAACTGAGAGAGGGGAGATGTAGGTTAGATATTAGGAAGAAATTCTTCACTATAAGGGTGGTGAGGAACTGGAATAGGTTTCCCAAGGAGGTTGTTGATGCCCCATCCCTGGAGGTTTTTAAGGCCAGGTTGGACGAGGTTTTGTGCAACATGGTCTAGTGGTAGGGTTCCCTGTTCATGACAGGGAGGTTGGAATTTGATGATCTTTAAGGTCCCTTCCAATCTTAATGATTCTATGACTCTAATATCAAGGGAAAAAAGGCAACAAATTTATTAAGGGTACTTGGTAGCATAAATAAGCTACATTTATAGTTCATTCATGTAAAAACGTGATCTAAGTGGTAATGTCTGGTTAGTAGAAAACAAAAAATAGAGCAATTCTTCAGGGAGGTCACTGTCAGTGAAATTGTCTTGAAAAATCTTACATTCTCATATAAGTAGTAAAACAACCATTTCTCTTATGTTAACGGAAATGACAGCGAAATCAGGTAGACTTAATATTGTAGGGCAGAAATTACAGTGAGGAAAGAATAGATTTATAATTAACAGACATTGCTGCGAACATCCTCAGAGGACACTGTTTAGTTTTTATGCTCTAAGGAAATGTTGAATTCTGCAGTAATCAACCAAGTTCAGATCTATAGTCAGAGCAGTACTGGATTCAAGAGTCAGTTATACATGTTAGAACTTGTTACCAGATGTGGTCTTAAGCAAAACCAGGGAGAATCCAAGCAAACTAAACAATACATCTAAGAGGAGACTGGTGGGATTCACTTCATCCCTCTCAGGCAAAAAAAGTTGCCCTCGGTTTCAGTAGCTTGTAAAGTCTACAGGTAAGTGTCTAGTTCTCCATATAGCTGATGGAAAAAGCTGATACCTCTAAAGGCTAACAGAGAGAGGGCCTGGTCATTAGCGTTTAGGCACCATAGCAACTCATCTACTTCTGTATGTTTTTCTGCAAGCAGCTATGATTCAGAGAGATTTTCTCAAAGGCTGTTTAAAGCATTTCTAGTAGTATGAAATATTAAATATGTGGAAACTAGTTTATCTTAGAAGCTTCTCTAATTTACTCCAGAAGAATAATAATTCACTGTTATTCCTGAAGAGTGAGGTATCCAGTCATTTTGTCCACACAGCAGCTTATGTTTTAGGCTGAATAGACTAGACCCAAAGCCTTGCTACCCATAGTCTTAGCCAAATCTCCCCCTTGTAAGCCTGAAATAAAATGGATTTGATGCACAAATTCCTTGGTATTCTATTTTAAAGAGACTGTTTCTCTCAATTCTGCTGTTATCTCTACAATCAAAACTGAACATTTGATAATTAAAAGAATTTGCAGTAAGGATTTTAGTTGCAATGATGTGGATTCTGTGCACAACACAATTTCAAAGTGATGGTGCGTTAGCGAGGCTCCCCTACTAACATTTTTCAATTTGTGACAACTCCTTTAGGTTATTAACTTTTATAATTACATTAGTATTTAATTAAAATGGTTTGGAATATAGGAAATGCTGAATACTCTTTATTTTAGTTACACTTGGAAACCAAAACTCTTTTAAGCAAAGTGATAGGAACCTCCACAGGTAGTTGGATTTGAAAATGATGCTTATCTCTATTACTTACAGCTCTATTAACAAATTATCATCTTGACTGGGACTCTACTTGAATACAGGTTTATTTGCTAGTATTTAAGCTTTTAATGTAAAGGTACGATTATTAGAGGATACTCAGCTACATTTCAGAGTATGAAAATTTGGATTCCTACTGTATCAAAAATTGCACACCAATCACAGCTTCCTCCTTAGACCCAACAATTACATTGGGGGAGGTTTGTTATCCAGTCTGATTAACTTTGATGCTGACTTGCTTAAATTTTAGGAGTTCAGCTGGAGGGTAAAAGGATGTGGTATAACCTTTCGATGTTAAGTCATGAGGAAGGGGTTTATGGCTCTGAAGAGTTTGAAAAAGGAGTGAGAAACATTTAATACAGCAATGCTAACTCTGCTTTGAGATGAAGGTGGTAGAAACACTGAAGCTTGGTCCTTCCCCCAAACTTTTCATATTAGTTGAGGATTTCTATGTTCACTAAAGAAATAAAGTAATTGACTCCTGAGCCTTTAATCCAAGGGAGACTAAAGCCATGTCCCAGAAGCATGCCTGAAATAGGTATAGGGCAAGACTGTGAGGATGTTCCTTAGTCTTGTTGCATTTGGGTCACTATGCAGCTAAGAATGCAAGACCTCCTAGAAGTTCGATCCAAGTGGACTCTCAATGTGCTATCTTAGTAGCACTAAAGTGACTATAATTTTATATAAAGTCAGGGGTCTTGTTTATTTTTTATTATACTTTATTTTATTATAGTTTTCATTTTATTTATTTATTGTATTTTTATTTTAGTTAAAGCAGAATTGAAGGAGCTCTAAATGTATGACTCCATATTTTTACTCATTCAGCACTGAAACAAGAAATGTTAGTGCAGTACAGGATAAGTTTTATGCAGTTGTTGGACTTCTTTTATTGTGCAGCATACTCAAAGAAGACCTATCATCTATATGTGGGTTGTTTTTCATTTTCATTCAGGTGAAAACTGTCTAGTTTTTAGAAGATAAGTTAAAATTTCCTTTTAGGGATTAAGGCAGTATACCTGTATTATCTCCAAAAGGTTAGAGAAGGTAGCATGGTTTTTAAATATTATTTTTTGTTAAGAAACATTTTAATTACTGTCCAATAAGAAAAGAAACCAAACCAAAATGAACCATCTTTGGTTAGAGAAAGAAACCATCAACATATTACCATGGTTTTGATATAAAGGAGAAAAATCAAGCAAAAAAAGTTTTCATATAATGATGATGGTTGATTATTCCATCAATCACTTTTATTGTCTTGAAAACACTTTTATTGTATTGAAAAGTTAGATATTATGCTATCATGAAATTAATATCTTTCAAGGTTCTTATAACATCATTGTAATGTGTGAAATACAGCTTGATTAGGTAGCACTCCAATTAAAAGAATTTTCTCAGAAATGGGAGTGACTAGTTAAGTTCATTCTTGCAAAAGCCCAAAATTTTGCAGTTTTTCAAGCAATAGTTTTGTTGTGTCTCTGTTTCTACAGTGCTTTTTTTCATTTGCAATTCGGGGTGTATGCTATCTACATCTCTCTAGTAGCTTTTTCCACATATTTTAACTTAAATAAGGATTCAGAGTTGCCAGAGACTTTTGTAATTAGAATTTACCCGTATAATAAGCAATAAAGAAGGATAAACTCTGATCTATTCAAGTGTTGAAATAATTAAGGAAAAAATGTTCTTAAAATGTGATTTCAATAAATTTTTCATTTTTAATCTTTGAAGTTGTCCTAAAAGTACAGTAAGTTTCAAATATCACAGCAGATAGAAATGAATACTGGTTATTACTGTCCAGATATTTCCAGTTCCTGGATGAATTAAAAACCATTGAGCCAGCCTGAATGCTCTGATTATGAATATTTAACTTCTTTGTTAATTTACCTTGCCTTTTAAATTTCATATTCTGAAATGGAACAATGTCATTCAGTTTGCTGAAATATTTCTTGAAAAGTAGACGGTAAATGTCACCTGTTCATTATTTAGTTGAAAATCCATCAGCTGACTAGGAAAATACAGAAATACTGTTTATCAAGACAAGGTTTATAAAACTCCAACTGCACTATAGTTATTATAAAGTTTACTGTTTATTTTAGTGGGTCTGGAATACAGATACTCATCAACCATACCAAAAACCAACTGTAAAAGAGTGGTCACCCTGACATTTCTACAGAATTGCTAAAAAGTAAGTTAAAGCAAAATGCAGGTTGGTTAGCAAGCAGGTAGAAGTAAAAATTTTCAATTACAGTTACTTTAATTTATTATGAGTGTCATCTAGTCACTTAGATGTGGCTTCAGGTTTAGGTGTTGTGCTTGCTTTGTACAGGAAGACAGTTCCTAAGAGCTTGGGAAGCAATTGTGGTAACATAGCAGTTACCTGACCTGTCTGGGGAATTCAGAACATCCTGAGTTTACAGACATGCTCTCTGTCACATATGTTTATCTGCTGGAGTAGAGCAACAGCACAGTAAGAGACAGTCCTTGACATTCACTAAATTAATATTCCTCTGGGAGCTGTAAGTTTTTCAGTGGAAAGACAACTGTGTTTGTGTTTGCTTGTGGCAGGCAGAGGTAGCAGTTTGTACACACTCAGTGGAAAAGAAGCAGCTATATATCACCCATGCACTGTATCCTGCTGCCTTCTCAGAAATTCTTTTCTTTCAAGGCTTGCCATACATATACTCATCAAACTCTTTAAAATAACCAGAAATCCACAATTCTGTACGTTGCAACTTATGATGACCTTAATAGTAGATTCCTTTAAGGTTAAGCAAACAGATATAATCACAGAAGACACATTGTTGCTCAGTCTGAGCTTAGATTGGATCAACATTTGATTTTACTGTTTGGCCCTGCAGCCACTGAGGACTGCTCTGGCTTTGCTCCAGTATAGTTTGATCCTGAGTTGAGAGAAAACAATGTATTGGCACTGTTCCCATGCCACACATAGTCACATTTTTTAAATACATCCCTATGTAGCTTTAAGTCACAACTCATAAATAGCCAGTTACAGTAGCTGTGTCCCACTTTTTGGAAGTAATTATTATGCATTGTAAAGGAAATTGAAAATGATATATGGAACCTCAAGTCATAATCTCTGTGCAGGATATGCAGCTACAGGACAGTCAGCCTCCTCAGCACATGCCAGACTGTGCAACCTTGAAAGGTTTATTTAGTGCATCTCTACCATTGTTCATCCAAGTCCCTACCGAGAGATCTGAAGAGAAAGCCTAGGATATAAGAGTCTACTACTTATCATGCTGAAGAAAAACAACTAAAGGTGTTTAGAAATAACCCTTATATTGACATACAGCCACTGTGGGAAGGTTTCCTCTAAGCCGGCTGGAGTTTAAAGGCTCCAGCTCTTGAAAGTTACAAATTGTTTTATTGATCCTCCCTTATGCATGGACTAACTGCAGCTCAAACACTGATAATTTTTTCTCTGTTTTGCACTTTCAGTGTTTCTACCAGCAAGGGACATTGTTCATAAGTGCTTAGGCAGGATTTCTTGCTTACCTGAGCATAAAACACACATGGCTTTGTTCTTACTGTACTAAGTGAGTTGTCCTGAGTCTTGTATGCTGAATCAGAAAATCCTGAGGAAAGAAAAAAAGAAAGTAATGTCCAAGCAGATGTTCCTAAACATAAGAAGGTTGTTAATTTTTAGTTCCAGTTATGGTCGAACATTGAGTTTTTTCCTTATTTCAGCTGACTTGCCCTAGACCTAATTGTACCTTTCTTATGTTTCTGTGTTGTTTGCTTGACATCCTGGTGACCCTGGGTTACTGCATTACTAAAACAAAAAAAGTACCTACAAATGTTATTTTATTTATTTGTTTGCTTGTTTCTTTGCTTGGGTGGTCCTGGGACAGCAATTTAGTTTTTCAAGGCATTTTTGGACAATGCAGGTATTTTTAGCGAGGAAGTCCAAAAGTGCTGAGGACTGAAGTGTCAGGTCTGCTAAAGTTCATTTTTGCAAGGTGTTGAAGGGTCAGAGCAAAGATATATGCCTTCTGCCAGCTATCCTGTAGCAGACATACCCACCTGCAATATGCACAATCTCTGATATCATTTAGGGATTCAGGTTCTTAATGATTTTATTAACTTGCACAACAAACGTGAAGGCATATGTGAGAATGTGTTTTAACTAGAGTGTTTTAATGAACTATTGCATGGTACATAGCAGATGTAACTGGCTGTTATCTAGTGCACCTAATTTTTTAAATACAGACATGAATCATTCTCTTTAAATAAAGACTGAACCTGTGTTCAGAGTGATTTAAGCTAACTTGTTTTGGTTTGAACAGCAGGAACTTGCCTCTCTTATGGAGATAAGAGGTTGTAGCTGCTGAAAAGGAGTAAGGTGAAGAGGGGGAGAGTAAGAAGGTAGCTGAGAATTTCACCTTCTGTTTGAGTCCTCTAAATACAGGCAAGGAGATTTTTGTGCATTCTGTATTCATGTATAATCAGATTAAAGATTTCCTATTAAGATAAACTGATAGTAGACATTGATTATTCTTGCCAAACGCTGGATAATGCCAGTGTCAATTGAGAAGTAGAGACTGTTTTTTCCGTGTATGGAGAAGAGGTGGCACTTTTACAGAAGTGGTCCACTAATGCTTATAAATGTATAGGATGTGAGCTCCATGACCAGGGTCTAATATCTACCCGAGTGTATGCTGTGTCATGTGAATAGATGTCTACATGTCTACAGCCGAGAGGTCATTATGCACTCCTAATAAAGTGCATTGAAGTCAGGTTTTCCAGCACCAAACACTGAAAATGTGTTTTCTTAATGTATGGACTTCTTCTTTTTAGTAGTTCATGGAATAATAATTTAAATGCTAGAAAAGATCCACAAAACCAAGAGACCTTATAAAATAGTTCAATTCTTACCCTGGATTGAAATAGAACTACAAAGCATAAATGGACTTTAGAGAGAAATTTGTTTATCCCATTTATCCTGAGTCACCTGAGAAGAAAACCACAAGCGTTGTTTTGTAGGATTATTTTTTCCTGTCTTAATGATTAAATGGAAGGTGGTCAAGAGAGGACATAATTCTCATGGGTTTCAGTGTCTTCAGAGAATGCATATAGAACTTTCATTGTGGTTCATATATGAAAAATGAAGACATCTATTGCTATAAACTTACACCTTTGTTTTCTTGATTTGGTATGTGTATCTATTACTCCTGACATGTTCTAAAGATTACTATAAATATTCTTAGCTTTTCTCCCTTGCTAGTGCTGCAATTGCTTCTTTGTCCTCTCTATGAAGTCCCTCTGCCAAAATCTGAAAATGTAAATCTTTCATCTTCATGGTCCTAACTTGCTAATGATTTCTAACGGAGTATTTAACAGGAATGAGCACAGACCTTGATGTGAAATGCCAGGCAGATATGTAACGAGAAGGGTTCTGAGAAGGAAATTGAAGAATAATAAAACCTGACAATAATAGAAAACTGTGGACAAAACACAGAGGGTGAGAACAAATGAACATGACTCCTATAGCACAGGGTCAGAAGCTAATGCCTGAATGGTATGATCTGTTGCCAGGAAATGGAAAGTAATAAGGTTAGACACAGAAAAACAGAAGGGCTTGTAACTTTAGCAGACTGACATGCTACAAATATTGAATTGCAGATAGATTAGAGACAAGGTATTGTTGACATGGTATTGCTTGCCCTTTTTTTTTTTTTTTTTTTCTTTCCCATGAGAAATAACAGCAAACAATACAGATCCATGATGATTAAAGATGCAATTTCCCCTATCATTTTAAAAGACCATAGAAAAACTAGTATGATCTGCTAGGTTCACCTTGTTTCCTGTGTGTCATGTGACAAGATAAAGTGGAAGAAGGGACAAATATAAAAATGGAGTAATACACAGACAGATTTTAGCTATTTATAAAGCAAAACAGTATAGGAATGGAATTAAATTTATTTCACATTAGATACCTATATTGCAGATGTCTACACGAGCTAGTTGATTGTACTGCTTTTACAGTGAACAGAGAGAAAATCACTTAGTGGGGCATGGTTCATCTCATTGTTTGCTTGTCTCAAATAAGCCAGATGAATTGTACTGTAGAGGTGCCTCCACTGACAGAGCAAATCTATACAATTATATCAGCTTTAGATGTCTATGCTGCAGATTTCCAGTCAGGTGAGACGATTCCATTACTACTGTTTTTTGTGGAAAAAACGAGCTTGAGGAGGGAAGCTAGGAATACAGTAATGAGAGTTATTATTGTAAGTCACCTGAAAGTTGCCTACCAAGTGAAAGAATAGATGGTAGAAACTTGAAGTAGGTGCAAAGGCGTATCACACTACTTCGCAGACATATGTTAATCTATTTTCCAGTAACAGTACCAGTAACAATAACCATGAATTATTTAGTAATAAAATTAGTCTGTTATTTTGCATGTGCTTTAAAGTAGTGAAAAGAGAAGTAATCCATATGGAATTCTCTCTCTTATACACAAAGATCGCATAGACTAATTAAGACACATCCAAATGATAAAAGCTCCTTATAGGCAAAACTATTAACATTGAAGAAGATACTTAAAATTTATTATGCCAAACAAGATTTTCAACTACACCAATATGATAACACCTTTAAAACTGAAAAAAATCTGCAGGTTGCAAAGCTGACAATGGGAAAGGAAGAGGGCAAGAAATACTAATAAGGAAGAAGCTCAGGAAAAATAAAAACAAAGTTGGTCTCAAAGAGCCTATTGAAACCAGTAAGAAAAATAGTGGACAGAAACGTGTAAATACAGAATATAACATACTATATGTCTGTGCAACAGTTAGGCAAATAATCCTGACAATAAGTGACGGGTTGACAAGGCCGGGCAACTGAAACATTAAATAAAAATTAAAAAAAAAAAAAAAAGTGAATGGGAGCAAGCAACAGTACTTAAAACTTTATTTATTATTTGGAACTCGAGGAAACTGGAGAAGTAACCTGGGAATAGAATTAGATGTGGTAGAAGAGTGTTCTGTTAATTCTGGAGACTTTGAGGTCCCTAATGAAAAACTATTTTTCAGTTATCATTTGTCAACACTCTCCTAAAAAAGGGAGGATTTTTTACAATTGTGGCTATAGAAATGAGATGAGCAAAAGAGTTATATAATTAATTGTTTCGTAGCATTCACCCAATACATCATTACGGCATCTGTCTGTCTAGTGCAAGACAAACAAGCATTTCCAAAAAGAATGCAATGTATTCTATGAAATGTAATTTTATTTGATATGTGAGTGAAAAAGAAATAAAAAAGAAAATGTAGGCAGAAAGCTGGGAGCCAGATTTGAAAGAGATTAATTTGAAATTTTAATAACAGGTTATCTTTCGTTACTTCATATGATGGACTATTTAGGGATCTGAGAAGACCTATATCAAATCCTCACAAGATTTACTACTCTGAGATTATAATAAGGAAGGTCTACAATATAAGATTGGGGAAAAGTTTGGATAATGTAGAGAATCCCTGTGTAATTATATTAGGGATCAAAATACCAAATCAGAATAATTTTACAAAATTATGAAGGTAGATAATACATCCTTAATGTGTATGAAGAAAGACACTGAAAAGAAAGTAATCTAGCACGAGATTTGTCTGAACTGTTACCTCCTCTTCTCTGGTATCTAGAAACACATGTACTCTTAACAAAGTTCCTGTTATTAGCCTGTAAATGCATTGGAATATACATATCATCTTATTTTTATTGCCTAGTCCCTAAGATTACCCAAGTTCTGCCATCTCACGTTCAATCTCCTTCCATGTTACTGATGCATTGCATCTTCACAGTAATGATACTTTTCATTAGCACATTCTATGTCCCTGAAGGGCTTTTCTTTTTGCCCTTCGGGGGCATAGACACTGATGAAAACACTAACATTTTTAAAATATACTGTGAAGAACTGCACAGGGAACCCACCAATACTCAGACACTTCCAGCACAACCCGTTTGATCTTTTTGTTCAGTTCCTTATCCACTTTATAGTCCAGCTTCTGATCCCCATCTTCTCAATTTTAATCAGTTATCTCTGATGGAATAGAATTCTGAAATCCTGAGAGATTGTATCTGTCATGCTTTCCTTGTAAAGTAAATAACTTACCTGTTAAAGACAGACACCAGGATCACTGGCATGATCCATTTCTGAAATATTTATGTAGCTTTTATTCTTATTTGGATTTCTCTCTGTACTATCTACAGAGATTTCTATATGGGTAGAATAACTATTGATCATGAAAACAGCATGAAAAACTTTATCAATACAGAATAAAAAGAGGAATTAGGAATCTATTTGAAGAAATAAGATATTTACTTGTAGATCAGTGATTCTGGCAGCACCAGCATTTGAGCTTTTGTGTGTCCAGAGTTGCTCCTTGAGAATATCATAGAACTGTTTTGGGAATCCAAACAATACATCAGGAAACTTGACCTCATTACTTTTTTTTTTTACTTTTTTTTTTCTTTTTTTTCTTTTTTTTTTCTTTTTTTTTTCCAGGGGACAGAAGGCAGTAAATAAGGTTTTCTGAGGCACTAATTTCAGAGCTGAGTCTGCCTGTTGGCAAACTGGATTTAACTAGTGTTATCTGGAGACATGTTAATGAATTTCAGATTAACACAAGTGTTAGACCTAATGCCGTAATTAAGAAGGGCCTGCCAATCACTGCCTCTTTTGCACTGGCACAATTTATTCTGTGAATTTCTGTTGCAGCATTATAATCTACTAAGGACTGCAATTAATTGCTAAATGGATCCTAAACCAGTGTTTCACAGGAATGAGAAAAACAATTGTAGCAGAAGAGTTTTAAAGCCCGTTCTGTTGTGTATATCTTAAGGTTATCCAATTTTTTTGGAGGAATTTTCCACACTTAACTGTCCACTGTCATTCATGGATGCAGGTATTCTAAAATGCAACATTTCCAAAAAAAGGTGTCTGTTTTTATTTAAAATTACTTGCATTTATTTCTTGAAATATTTAGTGCATTATCAAGAATTATCTGTAACAGAAAAGATCTGTGGAATTGCTACAAAGGTTTTCACTCTCCCCACATGATATGCATTTTTTTTGAAATTTCATTGCATCTTTTACATGTGTTCCATTGTCTGGTTCTTTTTCTGTTGCCTCAACTGAAATTGCAAGCAACATTGTAAACTTTACTGGTTTTGGTAATATCTACCTTTCGTATGCTTTAAATATTAGAAGAAATTTATGTATTAGTTTCTAATTATAATCTAGAGCTACATTTTAATAGAGAGATGAAAAGATTCATTGCTATTTGCTCTTCAGCTGGTTAGTTTATTATTTAAAATTTTAAAAAGACAGCATTATACCTTTCCATGCCAGGATAAGTATAGGAACTTTTTAGACTGGACATTAGGAAATTTTTTTTCACAGAAAGAATGGTTAGACACTGGAATAGGCTGCCCAGGGAGGTGGTTAAGTCACCATCCCTGGATGTGTTTAAAGGTCGTTTGGATGTGGTGTGGGTGGATATGGTTTAGGGGAGAACTTTGTAGAGTAGGGCTGATGGTTGGACTCGGTGACCCCAAGGGTCTTTTCCAATCTGAATAGTTCTATGATTCTATGAATCATACTTATCAGAAAAGTGCCTTGACTACAGGTATAATTTCTTAAATGTCTGAGCCTTTCTTAGCTCCCCCCACCCAAATCTATTGAGGCCTGAGCTCCTGAAGCCTTTCCACTGGGCTAACGACGATTAATAGTGTGGATGTTTTATGGGTCTTCCTCCTTCATCCAGGATTGTGTAGTCTGCATTGCATAGATTTGCACAGACAATGCCTGCATAGCACTGTAATATCTCTTTGCATTTAAACATAAGATATTAGGTTGAGTTTTCAGATATTCCTCATTTGGTATTTAGCAGCAGGAAATGAGGCAGCAAATATGACTTTGTGTGGGTGTTTTACACCTGTCTTGGCTTGGTGGTGCAGCCAAATGGCTGCAAATATTCATGTCATTGATCATTTGCAACTTTCTGAATGTCTGGGATCATTAGACCTTAGAAACAGAGTTACTGCTCACAGAATCTCAGAATGGTTGAGGCTGACCATCTAGAGATGTCTAGTCAAATCCCCTCTGCTCTGAGTGGACTGAACTACAGCATCAGGTCACTCAGGTCTGCATCCAGTTGAATGTTGAGTATCTCCAGACACGGAGACTTCACAACCTCTCGGGCAACCTATTCCACTAATTGGCTGTTTATACACTAAAAAAGTTTTTTTTTCTTCTACTTAAGCAGAATTTTCTATGGTTTGGCATGTGCCTCTTATCCTGCTAGGGGACACAACTGAGAAGAGTCTGGCTGCATCTTCTTACACTTCCTGCATAAGATGTTTATACAAACTTATAAGATCCCTCTCTCAGGCCTTCCCTTCTCCAAGCTGAAAAGTCCCATCTCTTTCAGTCCCAGCTCTTTCAGCTTCTACTTGTATGACAGATGTTCAAAGCCCTTAATCATCTTTGTGACCATTTGCTGCACTCATTCCAGTAGGTCCATGTCTCTCTATTGTTGGTGAACCCGGAACTGGACACAGTGCTCAAGCTGTGGTCTCATCAGTGCTCAGGAGGGGTGGAAGGATCACACTCTCAACCTTCTGCTCAGACTCAGCCCTTCATCTGCTATCAGCACACTGACTGTGGTCTGTAGTTGCTGATCAGAGGAGCTTTTCTCCTGCCATTGCAAGTCACAGGCTTTGATATACTGGGACTCTCCATTTCTGAAACAAATAAGCACAGACTTTTCCTGCTCCTCCTTCAGCACAGCTCCTCTACTTGCTGATGTGGATGCTCCCCAGCACACTCCTCCTGCAGGCAGGTAGCCCATCATACTCCAGCCCCAGCTTCAGTAAGAGGCCTGCAGAGATACATCCTGCCTTGGGAGTTTGGTTTGAGCCTCTCTGACATGCTGGAATTGTTGCTCTGGTGTGTTCTGGGGATGCACTGTAGCCCGCCACCACCACTACTGAGCACATGAACACTTTCCTCAGGAGCAGTTTCTGTCTGGCCTTTGTGCACCCTCTGCAGACCTCTCCTCTAGGAACTGCACACTGGGATGGCCCTTACATGCACCTCTCCCAGCACCTGCTGAACTGGTGCTTGACTCTCCCTGCTCAGAGTCAGCTCAAAGCTCAAAGCACCATTTCATCAGGAACAGCTTTCTTAGAAGCTGCTGGAAGTCAGAGTCCCCCACAGCTGCCTTTCCCTGGTGCAGAAGGCATTCTGCTGTTCCTCCAGGAGTTCCCAGGGGCCCCAGCCATCCCAGAAGGAGTTCACAGAACATCTACAGACAGAGCCCAAAAAGCACTGAGCAAGCTGCTGTTTGCTGCCTGTCTCTGTTAGCTCTGTTCTGCTTTGACATTCCTGTTCCTTTGCTTTTTGTTTTACTCTGAGAATAAATGAAAGAAAAAAAAATCTACATTCCTCTTTGTATCTGAGTTAAGGTTTTTCTGTTTCTGCAATATTTATTAGTTTTGCATGCATATGAAGGGCACCTGGTGTATTACCTCCAAAAACAGTGGGACATCATTAAATGGACTTTTATTTACATGGAACCAAACAAGTTCATTCTTCTTCATGATCAGTATTGACAAGGCTAGGGTCTTATTCTACAGGAGCAATCGGCTAATATACATAAACATATTCAGATTTTTACAGATTATTTATTCCTGATGAAATGTTGAGGCACAGAGATGGCAAAATATGGTGTTATTGTTGTGCAGTCCTTGAGTATTACAATGTTATTTTTTCACCAGGTAAATCTTTTTGTAATCTTGGAGGAATATGAATTTCAGGTTTTTCTTATGAAATATCAGATAATATTAAGTCAGCTTTAAAAAACAAACTTAAAACCTTTCATTAAGGCAAGCACTTAAGCATCTCCTCGAAGCATAAAATTGCAAGTCATCTGTTGAATTGCTGAACGTAGTGACACTATCCATGTAAAGTTGTGCGTGTGCCTAACTGCTTTGCTAGAGGTCACCTTAAAGGAATCGTAAACAGCACTCAGCTGGCAGAAATGTAATTAAGGTGCATTTTAAATATAATAATAGCTACTCTTGGAAACAAATAGAAATAATTTTGAAAATATGAGGAACTTCCTGGAACTAATTACCTGATTATCCTTTCAGGAAGATTTAAATAACAAGAGATGTATGTATAAACAGCAGAGATGAGATACAAATGCTAGAGATCATTATACTATTTCAGTTGACAAACTCATAATATTTTTTTTCAAAAAGATATTATCTGTTCCATATTTCCAACTGAAGGACTTTATACAGAATTAAAGATATGCCCTTTTATTAACTTGCTTGAAGAAAACGGGTTCTGAAATAATAGGTGCTGACCACTAAACAGAATTGTATTTGTTTGCTGTTAAAGGACAGTGAGGTTTCTGTAGCCAGAATTATTAAAAAGATGGGACATGAGTAGAGACCCCAATGAAAGAGAGGAGTAACAACAGCAGCTGTAAATCACTGTTTCTGCTCTGAGGAGCCCACCCTACAGCTCCTTACCTACTGCAAATCCAGCTCTAGCAGTGCAGTGAAGATGTGGCAGTTTCAGAAGTTTTTGAATATTTTGTCAGTCAACCTTACCTGCAGGCTCAAGGAGTTAATTTCTGAAAGAGAATAACATGGGCTCTGTTGCTGAAAGGGGGAACATCAAACTGGTATCTTCTCCACAATGCTCAATATTTTCTCTGGTTATATGAATACTTAATAACAATGTTAATGGAGAAGTTGCCTAAAAACCTATTAAAAAAAAAAAAAGACGGAAAAAAAAGAACATTATTTCATGCAAAATACCTATTGATGCTTTTTAGCCTTTAGTTCTAATGCAAAACTAAAACACTACTTGTGAAGACTTATGTATTTCCCCTGGGCTCATCACAGATATAAAGGTGTTGAGTTAGCAGTGTGGTTATGACTGAAATCTTATTCAGAATAGATTTTAAAACTTGTCAGATAGGTTTCTGCAGGTTGTAATGTGAAGAATGGAACATTTCTGTTTCCATGACAGATACATAATATCATGGCTCTGCAAATATTTAAAACTGAAAAAAAAGAAAAAAAAAAAAAAGATTGTTTTTATCATTTTCTGGTGATGAGGTTTCTAGGTTTTAATTAGTGGCTTGGTTGGTTTAAGGTTTTGGGGTTTTTTGTTTGGCCTTTTTTTTTTGTAGGGGGGTGTTGTTTGTTTTTAGTAATATCAGTATTAATTAATTAAGCTGTAATGCATGAATGTAAGTCTGACATTTTTAAGTGCCCATCACTTCTGCTCTTCAACATAAATCTGTTATTTGTGCTTTTAGGTTCACATTGTTACCCCTCATATCTATATTTAAAATTCAGACAGTCATTTAATTATTTCTATAATTTCAAGACCTTGAGTAAATGCTCTGGTTGAGTTTCACCAGAAGTGAAGCGTAAATGTTACAGATAGTTCCTAAAAGTATGTTACTATATATTGTACACTGTGACTTAGTCCGTAAGCTTCTTCTAGCTGTGCAGTGACAGCTAATTAGCAATCAGTGTAGGATCATAAAAACAGTAAAAATAAATTTGGAAGTGATTTTGAAGAATTATCAGTTGTATCGTGCTGCCAAAGCCAGGATTAACTATATTGTTGTCATTGCTGACAGATGCTTGTCCAGCCTGTTCTTTAAAAAGTCTTCTAGAGAGATTTCACAGCCCTTGCAGGCAATCTATTGCTTCACTGCCTTAACTCTTCGTTCTTGCAATGACAGTTGTTACACATCTTGGAATAATTATCTTAAATTTTCAGTTTATTTTAAACTCACATCCACAATGGACAAGAATAAGAGCTTTTTGTTTTTTATTATTCTTACTTTTTACATTTTTAATACTGTCATATGGACCCTCAGTCTTTTTTCTCTGGACTAAACAGACATGGTTCCTTTAACCACTTACTTTAGCTTTTGTTTTGTTAATCTCTTTCCTGAAGCTTCTCTTGCTGTTCTGTATCCTTCTTAAAATGCTGTTCTCAAAATTGGATTTAATACTCCAGACAAGGCCTTGCTGGTGTTGAATGGGATGGAAGAGTGTTTCCAAACATACATCTCAAAATGCTATTTTTGCATAAAATATTGTCAGGTTCAGCTTGTGACAGAGCCACTGGTGTTAATGTGATACTATTGCTCTCTACCAGTTACTTCCATTATGCAATTCTGTGGTTAATTTTTCTGCTATGAAATGCAGATCTTGCCCTTTTTTGTACAGAATTTTCTTCAGACTTCTTCATTTTTTTGAGGTGATTTTGATTCAATGTATTTACAGCTCTCAGCATGGTGACATGTTCCAGATATAATAACCATACTTCTGCTTTCTTTACCTGAACTGTTAATAGAAAATAATGAATACACTCAGACCCCTGTGGAACGTGCTGCAGACTCTTGTCCAGCCTGATAGTGAACTTTTAATAACAACACTCGGTAGTAATTCCATCCAGGCAGTATTTCCCTAGTTTGCTCACCAAGATGTCAGGTGAGAGGGCATCAGATGGCTTTCTAAAGTTAAGCTATATGACACTGTGACTCCTTTTCTTCCATCCAGCTATTATGGAAAAAAAAAAGAAAAAAAAAAGAAAAAGAAAAAAGAAGATAATTTTGACATGACAGTGATGAATCCACTGTCACAGTTACTATCTTTGTATCTTATTTTGTAAGACAGTGTTTGATTATGTGTTCACTTCTTTTTAAGAACTGAAATTGAGCTAATTGCCCTTGAATTTTGTGGTTTTTCCTTCTTTCTCCTGTTTTAAAACAAGAACCACATTTATCTAATTCCAGTTTCTTTAAATTTTATCATCCCTCAGTCTGTATTAAGAATATCATCTAATAAGAACAAGGGTCATTTTATAAAATGTATTAAGATCATTAAAATCTGTGAGAGCAGCAATTGTTTAAAAGACATTACTTACAGTAAAACTCTTTTATCTGTACTTCTCTAAATTCTGGTTTTTAGAAATGTGGATTAATCTTGGAGGAATGAACTAATGCATTATTCTGTATAGCACAGTGCTATCTATGTTAAATTATTTGGAAAATCTTAGAATTATTTTCGAAAAATATAATATTTAGGAGATGTTAAAGAATCGTTAAAAAGTCAGTAGAAGGAACAAAACAGAAGTGCTCAAAACTTGTAATGACCAGCTGGTCCCTATGAATTTCTATTTTTTTATTGCATCTAAAGAAAAAGTGAATATTTCTCAATAAAGTGGTCTCTAAAATTTCATATTTTGATAGCATTTAGAGAAAAAAGTGAAAATACTGAATGTATTTATAAGTGATTAAAACAGAAAGAAAGGCAAGGTTAGCAACAGTCTTTATGAAAGTACAGAGAGTCAGCAAATGGGTGAAATGTTTTACAGCTGTCCAGGGCTGTTTAATGCATCTTTATAATGTCAGTTCTACCCAGGTAACTTCTTTTAAAACAGTGTTTACTACAATCTTTAAATTGGAAGTAAGTAGAAATGAAAAATATAATTTCTTTCCTTGCTGTGGATGTTGAATGATATTTTGAGCTAAATTTATAATGCTAACTGATTATGTGAATGCATTCCATTACAAATTTGTCTAGTTTACAAAAAAACGTAACACCCAAACTCCTATATAATTATTAGATTTTTATTCTAAATCTCATTTTATTCTAAATTTCCTTATTGGTTGCTCTTCACTATTGTAAGTCCTGTGTTGATAACTTCTCATACTTTTTATGTTTCACATGTTTTGAAATGAGAAAATGAAAAAGAGAAGGTAAATAAATTTTTTAAAAATATATTATATTCACTGTTGTAATCGGTTGATGAGATTAAAATCACTAAAAAAAATGCCATTGTCAGAACCACTCTAGGTTACATATTCAGAACTTTTCTGACATGGGAAGAAGGAGGGGCAGGGGGCGGGGGAGGAAGTGAAGTGATATTAATCCGTCATTTTAACAAAATTCACGGTAACTGAAGAGAGGGAAATTATTCTGTTGTTAATGGCATTTCTAGCTATCTAGATTGTGTTTAACTAGCATTTCCTGTGAGCATATAACATCTGAGCTTCTGGAGAGGTTGCAATGTGAATTATTATGACTGAGTTCTTTGTGAAACCATCCATGTGAAATGTTTGCTAAGCTGTCACCCTGATATTACTGATGCACTAGCAACTATAATTCAGGACTGTTCCAATATGCAATAGATTGTCTTTAAATACTCTGTATTTCTGTATCTCATTTTCATGCAGATAATTTTCTCTAAAAGTTATAAACCCTCTGTCTCTGCAAAGGGAGGACTGAAATGAAAACAAAAGGAAATGAGACCTCATTTAATTGTGGGGCTGAAAATTGCTTCAGATAGTTTTTGGAGAGAAAATTATTCTTAGGTGGACATTTTAAGAGAATTTGCTTATTTATTTTCAGACTTCTCGGCAGAACTTATTAAAATAAAGTAACATATTGGATTTCTGTATGAACTACTTTAGAGCAGGTAAGCTTTTATTGTTGGGCTGCTGTCACCATTAATAATTTTCCTAACTGCCTTTTTATGCTGCACATTTTCACAATATTTACTGTGTTTGTACTTCTAAAAATGCTAGCTTGCTGAATATATATATAGATGAGATTTTTAAAGCATGTGTCTCAAGCAAAAATTAAAATGCAAGCTTTTGCATATGCCTTTACTCATTACCAAAATCATAGGTGCAAGAGATAGGTTTGCTGCAGTCTTACAAGTGTTACAGTAATAAAAACCAGTACTTTGCTGCTAATGGTTTAATTTTTATTTGATTCCTTTCTACATACAACATATAAAAGTGATCTGAAAAACAAACAAACAAACAAACAAAAACCAGCACGTTTTTGGGGGAATAGGAGAATGTGGTAGATATGTATGCCAGGGTTTAATCTCCCTAAATGTTTAAAGAACAGTCCTAAACCAAATCCACTCTCTCCACTTTCTGCTGAAGCTAACAAATAATACATCCATACTTTCAAGGGAAGGAATAGCTCTATTATTCCAAAACCAAATGTCTTTGCATGTTAATATGAAGACTTCTGCCAGCCTGCTGAAGGTGGAGAGGGATTAGCATCAATGTCTCTTTGAGCACTCCTGAGATTCCAGTGCAGCTGGTTTGTAACCCTGCTGCAGCCACTCTCAGACTCACCCTTGCCAACCATAAACTGCAGCTTTTTTTTTCTTCCTAATTAATACTAAATGGCAGGATCTTGTAAACATAAGCATAGAAAAAGAGCACCCTGAATACTGAGTCAGCATCAGACCTGTTTTTAAAAGACAATTTCAGTCTGTTCACACTGATACATCTCATTATTTTCTTGCCATGAAAACTACTTCTCAGTAAATTTTCTGGGCTGCCTTATGCTTCTTCTCCAAAACAGTATTGCCTTGTTTCTTTCTTTTGAAATAGTAACAAGTCTATCCTTCCGATTGTTTCAGAGATACCTGATTGAGCTGGATCTTTTGAGAGACAAAAAAAATACTAATTCATAACCCTAATACACTAATGATACACCACATAAATAGGGCTGTATTGATACTCAACATTACTTCTGATCTCCCTTCTTTCTATCATTGTAGCATACATCTTTTAAAAATAACTTATTAATTAGATGTGACTGGTTCAATACTGAGCCTCAGATAGAGAGACATGAATAAGATCCTTAAAGCTGCTTAGAACAGGATTTTTCTTCCCTTTACAAGACCTTTCAGATTTTAGGGATGCAGTAACAGACTTTGCCTAGCCTTACGGTGAAAATACAAGTTCCATTTCCCCAGGAATGTCTTGGGATAGCCACAGTTCTCAAGCAAGATATGTAGGGGAGGCTGAGAGAACATTGTCTAAATCTTTTCTACATCAAAATCTTAGCTTAATGAAACTTAAACTCTTGCAGATGTGCAGCTGTTTTGATCACAATTTCATCATCAACCTTCATATGAACAGTTCTCAGGGGATGGAGATGGATAAAAATAAGAAGGTGATGGGATGGGGAAAAACCATGATGTAATGTGAAACACCCTGGTTCAGGGAAAGGACTTGTACTGCTGGTATATTGTGATCCCCTAAAATTTGGTCTTTCTGTCTTGCTTTCTATAAAAAATCTGTAACTCATTAAAATTGTTTCCATTTTATGATTGATAAAATGCTGGAATCTAAAATACTTTTGTAAAATTTATCTCATTTTTGCCAGGCCTCTTGTCAGAGATGTTAATCCTCAATGCTATACTAAAGACTGTACTCAGATCAGTGCAACAACAGAACAAGCTTAATTTAATTAGCCTTTTACACAGTATTTGACAGAAGGGTATACTCTCTGACAACAACTCTTTTTACTCCCCAAAATACTGGGCAATGCTTTAATGTTATATCAGATGCCCTGGTATGATTTTGAATGTGCTAATGGTCGTAGAATCATAGAATATGCTGAGTTGGAAGGGACCCATCAGGGTCATCAAGTCCAACTCCTGGCCCTGTGTAGGGCACCCCAAGAATTGCGCCCTGTGCCTGAGAGCAATGGTCACACTGGTATGTTAAATCTTCCCGCACCCACACCCAACCCAGTCTAAATTAGTAAATGCAGTTTACCTTTTGTTTTTTACAGAAAATCAGGTTCTAATGAAATACTAATTACTAATGGTGTGCTACACTTAATTGTGTTTGGGGAGCAAAACCAATAACATCATTCTTCTTCATTGTATAACGTTTTGAAGGAAAGCACAAAGTATATTTTGTGACAGGGAGTTGAGAGTGAGTTCATGTGAAGCCCCTGGAACAGTTTTCTGTCCTGCTGTATCTTGTTGAGGTGCCTCACATAACTTACGTCGCACTGCATAATGAGCGACAGTGATATGAACTGATACCATCATTGTCTTCAGTTCAGAAATTAAACATGACAGGTAATGTCTAAAATAATCTTGAGGTAGGAATGAATATTTTTGCTCCTACTTAGAAGGCAGATTCACTGCTTTTGTATGAGGTATGTGGATTGCCCAAAAACCCTGTTAATATTTCAGTGTTTATACATGACTGATGTTAGGCTGTTATAATTCAGTACTTCTCATAGCATATTTATTATTCTCTTTTCTCTTTGGACATTTAGATCCAAATTCTCATCCATCCACACAGGGTTATGTGTTTGCACAGTATATGCACAATAGAAGTCTCCATTTGTGCAATTATAGTAGTACTTGGAAGCAAAAATTTGCTTCTCAGGGTGCAACTGGTAGTAATTTACTACTCTGGTTGTAATTTATAAAATTATTTCTTGTTTTGCATGATCTTCTGAGCTTGATTTTTTGGGCTTTCTTCACATTCTTCTCTAAAACTGCCTCTTTTCATTTAGAAATGTGTATCTGCTTTTTACATTTGCAGATTTCACATTTGAGAATCACAGAATCTTAGGGATTGGAAGGGACCTTGAAAGATCATCTAGTCCAACCCCCCCTGCCAGAGTAGGTTCACCCAGAGCACATCACACAGGAACGTGTCCAGGCGGGTTTTGAATGTCTACAGCGAAGGAGACTCCACCTCTCTTGACCTACTAACCACACCCTTTCTAATGCACCCCATGATGCCATCGGCCTTCTTGGCTACAAGGGCACATTGCTGGCTCATGGTCATACTCCTGTCCACCAGGACCCCCAGGTCCTTTTCTCATACACTGCTCTCCAGCAGGTCAGCCCCTAACCTGTACTGGTATGTTGGGTACCTCCAACTAGATTTTGTCCCATTGACCACACCTCTCTGACTTCTTCCTTTCAACCAGTTCATGATCCACCTCACTACCTGACCATCAAGAGCACACTTCCTCAGTTTATCTACGAGGATGCTGTGGGAGACAGTGGCAAATGCTTTACTGGAATAAAGATAAAACACATCTACCGCCCTACCATCATCTATGCACCTAGTTACTTCCTCACAGAAGGCTATAAGGTTGGTCAAACATGACTTCCCCTTGGTAAAACCATGTTGACTGCTCTTAATGACCCCCTCATCCCTGATATGCCTAGAGATAGTGCCAAGAATAAGTTGTTCCATCACCTTTCCAGGGATGGAGGTGATGCTGACTGGTCTATAGTTACCTGGGTCCTTCTTCTTGCCCTTCTTGTAGACTGGAGTGACACTTGCTATCCTCTAGTCCTTAGGCACCTCTCCGGTTGCCCACAACTTACCAAAGATGATGGAGAGTGGCCTAGCAATGACCTCCACCAGTTCTCTCAGAACTCACGGGTGCATTCCATCCAGACCCATCAATTTATGGTTGTCCAGACTGCGTAACTGATCCCTAACCCAATCCTCATCTACCAAAGCAAACTCCTCCTTCATCCTGACTTCTGGGGCTTTAGGGATCTGGGGGTCCTGGGGAATTGATGTGTGTTGCTCAGAGAGAATGACACACACTTAACGTTTGTAGGTGTTTGTAAATAATTTATGTTTGCATATGGCACATCCCATAAAATCTGTGTTCTTAAATACAAAAAGCTTTTTTCAGCAACCTTTGTCTTTAGCCACATTTAGCAACAGGTGAGTAACTGCACTTCGGAAGTGGGAAATTAAGAGATTTCCCCAGGTTTTCACCAAAATCATCATGGATTATGAGGATTAGTAGATTCAGTGATGAATAAATTAAGTTTTTATCATTCATTTAACTGGTCTATTTACAAACTAAATATGTACATTTCATCCGAATTTTGCCCTGATGCTGAAAAACATGAAATTGTCCTAATACTGATCACAAGAGTCTAAACTTGAAGTGATATTATTCAAGTCAGGAGTGGGATCTAGATCTTCAGGATGCCATATGTGTTACATCTGACCATTTGTCTTCAAGAGACATTAAATCAATTGCATTTGTTTTAATTGATCTTATTCTCCTTCTTGTTTGAGGAAGCCCTTGGGCAGAAATTGTGTGTTGTCAAGGCACAGAGATAATTAACATCGTTAATACACCACAGAGAAAGTAAAAGCCCAGTGTCACAGGGTGGAAAAGCGATGTAACTACAGTAATTACTAAATATTTTTAAAACCAAACTGGAAGCTGTAATAGCCACTGATTGCAAAGTTATCATAAGTAATGAAGAAATGGGTATTATGATAAGCTGATAAATTGATGTTAAGGATGTCAGTGAAGATTATTTTTTGAATGATTCACCATCGGGGACTGAGGTTTAAATTATCCAAATTAGAAATCTCTGAAGAAAACTCAACCATTGCACATTTTACTTCATTTTTTTTTTTTTCAGACATGAAACTCTTTTATTTCACCAGCTGCTTGTTAAAAAGTTACACCCACTTCTTACTAACATATGTTGGTGTGATAGTATGTTAGTACAAAGTCTTGTTGGTGGCTTAATGAGGTCATTCTAGCAGTGAGCAGTCCACAGCAGAGGTGTGAAATAGCTGCTGGTGCTGATGACTATGTCAGTGAGCTTTTTTTAAAACGAGGCACACATAAAAATGTGTGTAGACTTGCTTCTGAGCATAAATAAAGTATATATTTATTGAAATCAATAGGGTTATACCAACATATTGTCAGTGTTGTTTCTCCTTACAGGATTGTAAGGTCTGACCTTGTCCTATTTTTGCCTGTGATTTCAGTGAGAACGATGCCTGCACAGACGTAATTTACTAGTTTTCTGCCTGATCTATTTATATACTCTTTATGTGCTTACATTATATTAAAGATTGCGAAGGTCTCCAAGATACACAGTTCTATGGAGAAAGGTGTTATGATAATTAATTTACTTTCCTCGTCTATGTGATGTTAGCAAAGCTCACAAAAGAAGTATGATAATTAATTTACTTTCCTCGTCTATGTGATGTTAGCAAAACTCACAAAAGAAGTGGGTGATTATATATTTTTTTTTTCATAGTAATGAGCAGCTTGGATACAGAAATATCCAAATTTTTATGCAGTCACTGTAAACTGACAGTGATCTCTGATATGCAAATTAATAACAGTTTTGAGAGACACATTTTATTACTCATAGTGATAATCATGTTAATGAACTAAGCTCATATTTTGTACACCAACTCAAGGAATTTATAGTGGTTTAAATTCTGAAAGTCCTTTGGAAAAATTAATTCCCATATGAATAATTTCTTTCAGTGTTTCATTGACTTGGTGCTGATATGGAAAATTACTTACAAGCCATACTTAGTTCTTTTGAAGTTATGACTCTTCCCCTGAAAATGTGAGGCTTTATATACTTTTCTGGGCATCACAGAAAGTTGCAAACTCTGTCAATAAGAGGGCAGAGTCCTCTTATTTCAGTTCTCCCATTTCCTCCTGACTCCTCATCTCTGAAAGCTGTTTCCTTGTCCAAAAATACCTTAAATGACATTAAAATCTGGATCAATACTTGCAATTGTATTTTTTGCCTGTCTTCTGAGGTAATTATTACTTATCTGATTTTTATTTCCCACTAATAAACTGATGTGTACTTCAGACTGCTCTTCTTTCCTAAATGCTGAAAATAAGACATCCTGGGAAATTTTAACAAATGTAAGGTTTATAGAGACAGTATTTATGCTGGAAATTGTGATACAGTTTATTCATGGGTCTCTGTTCTGCTTAGGCTCATTAATCTACTGCTCTCCAGGCAGTATGAAATACAGACTAAAATTTTAAGTGTGATAAAAAAAAAAATTAGTATGTAGATAGCTTATATATGCAGTGGTTATTTGTTCTTATGTTCTAAATGTGAAATAAAATAAAAATTGTAAGCTTCTGGTTAATGAATGTGCTACTTTGAATTACTTTTTCCTTTATCACGTTCAAATACTTGTGTCAGAAAACAGAGTGACGCGAATCCCCAAGAGGTTGTTTAGACAATTCTTCTACTGCTGGGCAGGGAAAAAGGGAAAATGTGTTTACAATTATGTCAATCTCACAAACTTTCCCAAGCAGTTAATTTTTTAATTAGCCAACATTACAACATGTTTATAAAACCTCTCTCTTTTCACTCAGCCTACCTTTACAGTGTTTTACTACTCCAGTCATCTGAACTAACACCTGAAACCCAGGTTTTAATCTACCCAGAATTAGATCATGTTTTTTTGATAAACACATTTAAGTTACTTCCTCTGAAAACTCTGTCAATATTCTATTATTGAATTTTTAACTCTTTGACCTTGTTTCACAAGCCCACTGTGGCATTACTATCATTTGAATGTCAAAAATTTATCACTACCAGCCAGGAGAAGCATGTTAGAAGCCTGTTTAAGACAGACCCTAGAAAATTTGCTCTTGCATGGAGAATTTTGCTTGAGCTGGAATTAGTTTTCTATTACTCTAAGCAGAGAAACTATGAGAGATGTCAAAATACAAAAGTACTTATCAGAATGAGCAAAAAGTGGAAGAAAGAAGTTTAAGGAAGAATCAAGAACTGACAAGTGAAATAAACTTTTCACTTAACTCTAGGAGGTCTAGATTTATCTTCCTATGTAAGTCAGTGCAACATATAATTGGAATGCACTGATATTTTTATTTTAGATATAGATTTAACCTTGTTATAGATATTTCTAGTTAAGTGATGTTAGAAGGTACAACTGCAGCATTCCTCCTTTGCTGGATTCAGGGTACATTGTGTTATACTTAACATAAACAATTCAGCTGACACTTCAATTATAAATCTGAAAACAATGCTGTTATGTGAATCTAGCGTTATGAAATTAAATTTATACATACGAAAGAAAAAAAAAAAAAAGGTAAAAATATGTTCTGATAGACTGAAGAGGTACCAAAACCACCATTTTCTGGGAAGCTCATGTCAAAGCTAAAGAAATTCCATCCCAAGAGACTGCTGTGCCAATGCTCTTGATCTCTGTCCTGCTTTAGCTGGGGCCCTCATATGCAGTTACAGGATTGGATGATACAGAAAAGCAGTGACAAAAGCCTCCAGGGAAGCAGAGGGAGCAACAGCATATAGTTCTGTCGACATTATTACATTGCTTACTTAAACACTTGTGTTTATTATAGATTAAATTTTGTACCTGATCCTGTTTAAGAAATATAAATTATTATGTTTATATAGTTTTTTTCCCGGTCTGCTAAATGGTTGGTGTAAAATACATGTTCATCTAGAATGCTGGAATGATTTAAGACCTAATTATATAGTTATACTCCTACAATCAGATTTCAATAAAGTGATCAATTTCATAGCTTCTTTTTATAAAGATGACTTGCAATGTGGAAAAATCTCGTAACATTCTTTGGCAATCACATTTTCCAGCTAAATCAATGCCAACAGTGCCTGGTTGGTATATTTCTTACAGCAATGAATGGAGCATAATTGTCTTTCACACTTGCATTTAGCCTATGTCTCAAATTCCTTTGTGTATGCCACACCCACCTACTATATTTTATAAACACATATCATTATAATATTTTATTGTATACATTTATATATAATATGGTGGTTCATAAGGTTGTGATTTCAGAGCTGTAGCAAATTTTTTTTTTTCATTTCTTCCTCAGATTAAGAATCTGAATCCCATTAACTAGCCTTGATACTCTTACCTTTAGATTATTTTGTAAAAAGTGGACATTTTTTGACAGTATTATCCAGATCTTTTTTCTTAAATCCATAACAAGGAAAAGTATCCTTGCAGTCAGCTGACTGAGGTTGCAATAATTATTTGCTGTTAAAAAGGATCAGAAAATATACACTTCTGAAATACTGTGAGGTAAGCTTGCTTAAAAGCAGCCCAGGAACTAACCTGTGCTTGGATCCTAAAGGAATTAGGATACTGTGCTTTCTTAAGTTACTACAAATGCTTAAGTTACTGCCTTCTTAGGGAAGACATTTTCAGTCCATCTGGAGACAGCAGATAAAGTGAGGCTCATTAGAGTAGTGCCCCAGTCCTGACTTTTATCTTCAGGGAGTCTGACTTTTACATTTATTACTGCTTCATATCCAGGAAGGCCATAAGTCTTAAAACAGTAAGAAACACAATTAGGAAAAAAACAGAATTAAAAGCAACATGGCCTTTTAATTAATGATGGTAAAAAATAGAACTTGCATGTATATATATAAACTCAAAATGAAACTTGATTTTAATCTGGAGATGTGTAAAGTAGAAGTACCTGGGTGTTGAAAAAGAGACCTGTGAACCATGGTCTAATTGGATGAAACAAAACTAGGAAAGCTAAGTGAAGCAGCTGCTGTTGGATGCAACTTCAACTGCAATTATATGGGCAATAACAACTGGCTGGCTATTTGCTGACAGGGCTGCATTGCCCAGATAATAGTTTTCCTATACAAAATTAAATAACATGAGAAACTCTGGGCATGCAGTGCTACGTTCATGTGAATAACCTGCCCCTTTTCCCTTTAGCATTTGCAACTTTTGCATTTGTGTACTGAAAAATGCAGCACCAAGGGTTTTTAATTACTGTTAGCTTTGTCATCAAGAAATTTTGCCTTTTCATTCAAAAATATGTTCTTGGGCCCAAAATGTCCCTTCTAACCTCGAAAAATAGGTTTAGTTTTCAAAAGCAAAGTAAATATCTGGGAGGAATCCACTAAACTGGAAAAGTAAAATGGGTAGGAGCCATGACATTGTGATTTCCTATTAATGATTACCAAGACTTGAATTTTTCACATTGTAATAGCTACTGCTATACATCATTAATGTCTTTAACTGATAAGAAAGATCAGTGCATATGTTCAATTCAAAATACACCCTTGAAATTAAATCCTCTAAAAAGAAGTCAGAAGATACCATAATACATTTGAACCTTATCTTCCTAAATGGAAGATAATTTTTTTTCATCTGTAGAAAAGACAATTAATTTGAGGAATTCAAATTAGTCGCTTATTTCAAAAGTACATTCTAATTAATTTTATTATTTTGAGTTTGTTTTGTTTTTTCTAGAGAAAAATAGCTATGATGTAGGTCTAAAGAGCAATTTTTTTTCACTTTTCACTACATACCTTAAACCTTTAAGTTGTCAGTTTTGTTTCATCTAACTTTAACTCTGCAAAAACAATAGTTTAGTTTAATTTAGACTCCTTCAACAGTTTATAAAAAATCTGGGAATCTTCAGAGGGGAGATTCACCCACTTGTGTTAAAAACCAACTTCAGAATAAGATGAATTACACTAACTCTTTCCACTTATTATATAATAATTTAAAATAACTAAGTGAAGTGTGATGAATTTTACCTTTGCCGAGTGAGTTCATGCTCTCTTAACTAATTAATCACAGACCATACGGTTAAAAATGCCTCTTCTAGAGCCCAACAGACACATGATGTGAGGCAGGTTTCTTAGAAGTTGTCTTTCCTTTGCTGTTTCTAATCTAGGCTGTAATGTATGTGACCCATTTAATCAATGATCATTTCAACTGATCCCGTTCACTTTTTCTGGACAACTTTCAAATGAATCAGTAGATTATATTTTATGTTTCCCACTACTTCAATTTTCTTTCAATTTAAAATTCTTCACTGACTTTAATTAAACTTGCCCTAGGCTTGGAAACCTACAAAACTTTTTAATGAGCTGGCTTCTGAACTTGTTGTGATATACTAAAAGCCTAATATTATGGATATATGCTACACTATGTATTTAATGATCTAAAATGTGACTTTGCATGATACAAACATCATATTATGTGATTAAATATAATGCTTTATTATATTGACGCTTCTCTATTGCAAGTACAGATAAAGCCAAGTTAGTTTATGTTTCACAGGAAAATCCAAATATCAAATCTAATAATGCTTGAGGGAATTTTTACTTATGTTTTGACAGAATAAAAAGTATCTAAGCAGTCACTTTGAGCATTGGACAGACATACCAATATTTATTCCCTTTCAGTTTTTGGTTGTATATTATGCACCAGTGGAATAATTACACTGCATGCTTGTATTGTTAATAGTAGTTGAGCAAACACATGACTATCAGAATTTCTGTAGTATGTTTCTTCTACATCTTTTGGTATAAAAAGCCCCAGTTTTCTCACTTTACCAGGGCATTAATTAATCAGTAATTTTAGTTAACTGCTAACATTGCGTAAGAATTCCTAATCTTTTGTAGGCTTAAGAATAAGGTTACAAAATAAAACACAAATTACCCCAAATCCATGGATGTTTTAGTCTGTGAATTTACATTCTGGACCCTACATAAATTATTTAATTTTTTAATACAAAAAATTCCTACACTTAGTGGACATTCAGTTGCATCCTAATAAGTGAGAACCAGGAAAGTAATTTAGGAAGCAGGATAGATAATCAGTTGAATCTCAGTTCATGGCAAGAATTTTGATAAGAAAGCAAATGTGATTGTGAGTATATAAATGGTAGAATTAAAAATATAATTAAAACTACTGTCTCTGGCATTTGTGGTATTCTAACTTGAAGTCATTATCCTTTTCTAGTACTCATTGTTCAAAAATGGTGCTTGCATATTGGAAAGAAACTAAAAAAAGAGTTACAAGATTTTAGCAAGCATTTTTTTACAATAAGATACTTGAGAGTCTTTATCTGATGAAAGTTTAAGAGGTCTTCTGAATTCTTTCTTGTTTCATTAAGGAATATACTCTGTTAAAAAAAGAATTTAATTTAATTTTAATTTTGTAAGCATGTGGTGGCTTGAAAGCTGAAATTCGATGAACTAAAACTAAAAATGCCGTAGTATTTTTGGAGTGTGAGGTTGCTTACATGTCCCTAATGGCAAGAAAGTACTTAACTTGGGAAGCAATTGGATAGAAGGTGAAAATGTGATCTCCTGCAGGGAATCATAGAATGGATTGTGTCATCTAGTCTAACCCCCTGCCATGGGCAGCAACATCTTCACTCAGGTGGCTGAAAGCTCCATCCAAGTGGACCTTGAACATTTCCAGGGCTGGGACATCCAGAATGGCCTGTTCCAGTGCCTCACCACCCTCAGTGAAAAAAATCCATTCCTTACATTCAATTTAAATCTACCTCTTTCAGTTTAAAACCATTGTCCTTGTCCCATCACTACAACCCTTGGTTTTGAAAGTGTAAGAGTGTCTTTGGAAGTATACAAAAGTCTTTGTCTTATAAACCCTCTTTATATATTGAAAGGCAGTAATCAGGTCTCCCCAGAGCCTACTGTTCTCCAGGCTAAACCCCAGCTCTCTCAGCCTGGTGTTTGTCAGGCAGGACATCAGTTCTTGCTTCTTTTGGTACTTGGTATTCCCAGGGCCATTTACAGAATATCTTTGTTTCCTGCACTACATTAATATGCTGAATGGATGCTCGTAGCTCTTACTGCATTTTATGTTATGAACTTCTTAAGGATTTTTTGTTTAAAAGAATGTTTTTTTTGTTTACAGGACCTTCTCCAGTGGTTTATAATTTCAGGGAAAATGTTGCTGTAGTAGGAGACAATGATATTTTAAATTGGTAAGATTTCACAGCTCTTTTTTTTTAGAGATGTGTTTAGCGGGATATCTCTGGCTAAAAGAGACGAGTGGATCCTGTGACATTACATCTCAAGCCTGGTAGATCATTTCAATAGATACATCCCAGCTAGAAAAAAATATGCTTCCCTTGTAATGAATTAAAACTAAGTTAACTAAACTAGATTAATGCAATTATGAGCAGATTAAGAAAGGCTTAGCCATCCATTTGCTCATTGTCATTCATCAGCAGCTTACATAAGTCCACAGGAAGTCAGCTGTGGGTTTTTTTCTTTTTTTTTTTTGAGCTGTTTGAGCTTAGAAGTTACTTCCATGAAGCAAAAATGTGAGCACAGTGAACAACATTCCTGCATCTTGCCTTGGAACACCAAAGATTGTAATTTAAGGACTCTTTAGTGTTTGCAATAAATCAGGCAAACCCAGTTCCTCCTTTCAGTGGCCTTATACTTTATCACTGGGATAATTTCTGAAAATTTCAGGCTCAGAAATATTCAGCATGAGATGATAAGTGTAATTCCATAATGTTACCTTTTTTTGATGCCGTATGTTCTGTACCTGCAAAATGGCCATAGGGACAACAGAAATGTAGGAAGTGAGTGATTACCTGACTTCCTTGGGTAGAAATCTAGGTATGTTAAAAACTTACCAGTCTTCATTATAAAGCTTGTAGGCCTTCTGTTTTAATACAATACATTAAAGAAAATACCCCACCATTATATGGCTGAGATACACATGTTCAGCAAGAGCAAGGGAAAGTTAATTTTAATCTCTCCTTTTTCTCTGCCTGATCTGCAGGTATTTCCTGGGAGGGGGAGGGAAGCAACATTTTAAAGCACCACAGTTTACTTTAAGTATTTTGTACTTATTAATAAAGTAAATATGTTGTAATTATGATATTTATGAAAAGTAGTGGCTTTTATTTTTAAATTGCAGCTGTTTGACTGTTCCTAAAGAGCAAATGCTGATAATAAATGGAACAATCTTTTGCTTAGATAAGCTTCTTCTGATGACAGACTTGATATAGACTGGTAGATGCCAAAAGAAAAGCTGTATTTGACTTTCCTCTTTCAGTGAATTTGGGACTCTCTGCAGATTGCAGTTGGTGTGTAACGATCTTGTCTTGCTATTCTGTGGTAGATTCTACACTGCCACATCAGCAAAAGTTCCTTATTGGGAAGTGATTTATCACAATGTCTTTATTCAGATAAACTTCTGATGGAAGATAATGGTTTTATTAGTTTCATTTATCCATGATAATAATGACTGTGAAATTACAACTATGCCAAAATCTACTGTGTATGTTGTATCACAGTAAATGTTTTTATAGTTTGTCTAGCCTGTGTGTTACTGTATTCGATGCAGTCACTTCATCTGTGTTCTAAAGCAATATTTTATCTGTCAAAATATGTGCAGATCAATGAATAATGGTGTTAATCAGCATGGTATAGACTTTACATAAGTCTTAGTAATTTCCATGCGTGTACCTATGTGGATTCACTTTCCTCTTCTCGGCTTTGACACTGAAGTGCATTCTAATCTCACTATAAAGCTCTCTGCTTTTTAAAGCTCCAGGCAAGCATGTTTGTTCTTCCCCCAGCTATTGACATTGCAAGAAGAAAATAATTAGCTTATTTGGTAAGCTCTGGAAAGCAGAGTATAAGGAATGCCAGTGTGCACCTTACTACACCCACAGACTAAGTCCACAGGATGTCTTTGAAACAGTGTTCAATAATGAATAGCATGTCTTGGTGCCACTGTGCCTGGAGAATCCCTTTGCAAAGAGGAAATACACAGTAAAGTTTAACAAACCATCGTTTTGCATTTTGAAGCCTATGTAACTGGAGTTTACTTTATTTGCCTTTGTGTGAGTATTACACAGGTTTTATGTGACTATTTCTACCATTTAGTATTAAGTATGCTGACATTAAAAGAGAATATTAGAGAGGATTTTTTGTTTGTTTGTGTTTGAAAAAATGCATCTGAAATTGATAAAGATGTATTATTCTTACCTATTTTCATTTCTTTTTACTTCTTGGAGAAATATGGTTCTTGTCATACTTAATAATATGAGATGGGTTAATGTAATAGGTCATAACAAGTGGTTTTAATAGTTCATTAATACATTCCTTGGGGGCACTTAAGAGGCCAGATGAATGGAGTTTCATGCCTTTGAACACCAAAGGTGTACATTAATGTCTGATAAGATTTCCCACAAAGTGCCTAATGGTGCTAAAATTGGTAATAAGCAAATAGCTGAAGGTTTAGGTACTGTGGGTAGTTCATAGAATCATAGAATCATAGAATCATAGGGGTTGGAAGGGACCTCGAAAGATCATCTAGTCCAACCCCCCTGCCAGAGCAGGGTCACCTAGAGTACATCACACAGGAAGGCGTCCAGGCGGGTTTTGAATGTCTCCAGCGAAGGAGACTCCACAACCTTTCTGGGCAGCCTGTTCCAGTGCTCTGTCACTCTCACAGTAAAAAAATTTTTCCTGATATTCATCTTAAACCTCCTATGCTCCAACTTGTATCCATTACTCCTTGTCCTATCACTGGTCTTCACTGAAAAAAGCTTAACTCCATCGTCTTGACACTCACCCTTTACATATTTGTAAACATTGATGAGGTCCCCCCTCAGTCTCCTTTTCTCCAAACTAAAGAGACCCAGCTCCCTCAGCCTTTCCTCATAAGGGAGATGTTCCACTCCCTTAATCATCCTTGTGGCTCTGCGCTGGACTCTTTCAAGCACTTCCCTGTCCTTCTTGAACTGAGGGGCCCAGAACTGGACACAATATTCCAGATGTGGCCTCACCAATGCACAATAGAGGGGGAGGAGAACCTCTCTTGACCTACTAACCACACCCTTTCTAATACACCCCAGGATGCCATTGGCCTTCTTAGCCACAAGGGCACACTGCTGGCTCATGGTCATCCTCCTGTCTACCATGACCCCCAGGTCCCTTTCACCTACACTGCTCTCCAGCAGGTCAGCCCCCAACCTGTACTGGTGCATGGCGTTTTTCTTCCCCAAATGCAAAACTCTACACTTGGCCTTGTTAAACTTCATCAGGTTTTTCCCCGCCCAAGTCTCCAGCCTGTCTAAGTCTCTCTGAATGGCAGCACAGCCTTCTGGTGTGTCAGCCACTCCTCCCAGCTTGGTGTCATCAGCAAACTTGCTGAGGGTACATTCTGTGCCCTCATCCAGGTCGTTGATGAAGATATTGAACAACACCGGTCCCAGTACCGACCCCTGAGGGACTCCACTAGTCACAGGCCTCCAACTAGATTCTGCCCCATTGACTACAACTCTCTGACTTCTTCCTTTCAACCAGTTCTTGATCCACCTCACTGCCTGATCATCAAACCCATACTTGATCAACTTACCTACAAGGATGCTGTGGGAGACGGTGTCAAATGCTTTACTGAAATCAAGATAGACCACATCTACCGCTCTACCATCATCTATCCACCTAGTAATTTCCTCATAGAAGGCTATGAGGTTAGTCAAACATGACTTACCCTTGGTAAAACCATGTTGACTGCTCTTGATGACCCCCATCTCCTTGATATGTCTAGAGATAGTGCCAAGGACAAGTTGTTCCATTACCTTTCCAGGGATGGAGGTGAGGCTGACCGGTCTATAGTTACCCGGGTCCTCCTTCTTGCCCTTCTTGTAGACTGGAGTGACATTTGCTATCCTCCAGTCCTCAGGCACCTCTCCAGTTACCCATGACTTACCGAAGATGATGGAGAGTGGACTAGCAATGACCTCCGCCAGCTCCCTCAGCACCCTTGGATGCATTTCATCCGGACCCATCGATTTATGGATGTCCAGATTATGCAACTGATCCCTAACCCAATCCTCATCTACTATGTCCTCACCTATCTTGACTACTTCTGGGGTTATATGAATCTGGGGCTCATGGGAAAAGCCTGCAGGAGTAAAGACAGAGGCAAAGAAGGCATTCAGCACCTCTGCCTTCTTCATATCCTCTGTCACCAGGGCACCCACCTCATTCAGCAGTGGGCCTATATTGCCTCTGGTATTAGCTTTGTTGGCTATGTATTTGAAAAAGCCCTTTCTACTGTCCTTAACCCGACTTGCAAGGTTAAGTTCCAAGGAGGCCTTAGCTTTCCTAGTTGCCTCCCTACATTCCCTGACAACATTCCTATATTCCTCCCAAGTGACCAGTCCCTCCTTCCATGATCTATAGATTTTCCTCTTCCACTTGAGTTTCCCCAGCAGTTCCTTTTTTAACCACGCTGGTCTCCTAGCTCCCTTACTAGATTTTCTACCCATTGGGACACACTGATGCTGTGCTTGCAAGAAGTGGTCCTTGAATATTGTCCAGCTATCTTGAGCCCCTTTACCTTCTAGCACTCTGTCCCATGGGACTTCCCTTAACAATTGGTTGAGGAGGCCGAAGTTTGCTCTGTAGAAGTCCAGGGTTCTGGTCCTGCTGGAAATTCTGTTCCTCCCACACAGGATCCTGAACTCCACCATCTCATGGTCGCTGCAGCCAAGGTTGCCATTGACCACCACTGCTTCAATAAGGCCCTCCTTGTTGGTGAGCACAAGATCCAGCAGCGCTCCTCTTCTAGTCGGCTCATCCACCATTTGCATTAAGAAGTTGTCATCAATGCATTGGAGGAACCTCCTAGACTGTGACAGGCTGGCTGTATAAGTCTTCCAGCAGATATCGGGATAGTTAAAATCTCCCATGAGGACCAAGGACTGCAGTTGTGAGGCTGCTTTCAGCTGCCTGTAGAAAGCCTCATCAACTTCCTCATCTTGATCAGGAGGTCTGTAGTAGACCCCCACAACTGTGTCACCCATACTACCCTGTCCTTTAATTCTTACCCACAGAATTTCAACTCGCCCCTCATCAGCCCCTGTACAAAACTCAATACATTCTAGTTGCTCTCTCACATAAAGAGCAACTCCACCACCTCGCTTCACCGACCGATCTTTCCTAAAAAGCACATAGCCATCCATGGCCACATTCCAGTCGTGTGAGCTGTCCCACCATGTCTCTGTTATTGCTACCAGATCATAACCCTTAGACCGCACACAGACCTCTAACTCTTCCTGTTTATTCCCCATGCTGCGTGCATTGGTGTACAGGCATTTCAGGAAGCAAGTAGAGCACATCGGTGGGACTAAATCCTCCTTAGCCCATCCTCCTACAGGCCCTGGTATGTTCCTCTTGGGCTTGTCCCTAACAGACCCAGTTTTCTCCCCTTCCCCCTTCACATCTAGTTTAAAGCTCTCTCAATGAGAGAAAGTTTCAAAGAAAGTTCAAGAAAGTTTCTAAAGGTTCTTCTAATTACCCAATGGTTAGCTCAACCTTTTATATTGTGGTTTGGTCTAGAAACATAGAAAGTGTGGGAGCATGTGGTTTATTTATTTGTTTTCAACAATTCTACTTTATTGTGAACAAAAACTTACAATGAAATCTTTTGCTGTGGCAGGATGGAATAGATAGCACTGTTGTGGGGTTTTTTCTTTGTCATATTTTGGGTTTTTTTTTAATGCAGTGCCTCCAGCCTTAACTCAACTTGAATTCTTTGTCTTTAAATATATACAGTTTTATATTAACTGATGTTATCTTAATGTAACACTTTTTTTTAATTATTCAATTCAGAAGCCTTCTAGATTTTAACTGAAAAAAATCTACAAAAAATTTCAGTGAAAAGCCACAGAAATGTTTTCATTGAAAGGGATTTTTGGTTGTTAGCTTTTGTAATAGAAATATTTTTAACTCTGTTTTTAAGTTTTTGCATGAAGAGTCATATAATAGGCATTTCATTACCTTTAAAAATATTTATTACAGGATTTAAAAAAAATATATTAGAAAGGATTAATTTAGCAATAATATATATTTATATAGTGACATAAGTGCAGATAGGTTTATAGTTAAAATGTATTGCTAAGGAGTATTATTTTCTCATGATGATATCAAGCTATTCTGGAGAAAAGCATTTAATTTTGTACATTAGCATTTACATTCCATGACAATTTGAAGAGAAAGAGTGAAAATTGTTCAGCAGTAGTAAATTACAAAAATTCGTTATCAGTGATGGTTTTTGACCTAGAGGAGACAATCTATATAAACACTGAAGGATTATTTAGAAAAGCAGAATGTGATTAATTATATAGGACCTGAAGTCTAATGCCTGCAACATATCACAGGTGAGATGTATTGCTGCAGGTGGCAAAGACTGTGTTTTTGTGTATTATCACGCATCCCTGATTAGATTTAAGTGACTGCTGTATAAGGAAATTATGATTATAGACTTAGACAGATAGCCTGATGGCTCTCTTTGTGGTGTTGTGAATCATTATCCTGTTCTTCTAAATGTTGTTCATTACTTCAATTATTCAATCCTGAAACGTATGGTGTACAGGTGGATTTTAGCTGCCATGCATAGTTCAACTGGAGAAAATTAGGATCTTTTTTATAGAGCTTATTGTAGCTGTAGGGACCTGGTAATAAAGAGTCTTATGCCTTTTGTTGGATTATAAAGAAAATCTAAATGACCTGGCAAATATAAGTGCATTTTAGCAAAACACAATAAGAATTTTTTTTTTTTTTTTTAACTTTGCTTTAATAGTTTAACATCTGGACACAAGTTGTAACTATTACATTGTGAATAAACTGTTTTCTGGGCAGATTTTTTAATGGATCAGAAATTACTAACTTTGCTTTGCTCAACGGAACACCATTTGTCATTCATGTAAATAAGTCCGTCAGATTATCAGCTAGTGGAAATACTTTGGGTGCACGAATTTCAGAGTTTCTCAAGGAACCAGTTAATAGTTTTGATTATTACCTATATTTATACCTGTATTTATTCAGGAATTCTTAATGAGCTGAACTGTATCCCATGGTGTGATTTTTCATTTCTGATAGAGTGTCATCCTAAAGGAAAAAGCAGTAAGAAAAAAACAAAAAGGAATACAATGATCTGAACAGGATTTTATAAACTTAAGATACAAAATATCACTGTGAGAAAGAGTGAAAAAAGACCAACAGAGGCAAAATGTGAAATATCTGACAGGTATGAGGGACAGCCTTGCATAATCATTAGGCGAGACCACTCCAGCTGAACCTTGGTATGTCACTGCCTGTCCTCTGATTGCAAGAAGAGAGGTGAAAATACTCAGTCTGACACCTGTACACCTGGAGAATTCACACTGATTGCAAGAAAACCTGTAAACCCTGCAGAACTGCATGTTTTCAGTCCTCAGAGTGCAGGTGAGAATACACCACGGGCTTTCATATTTTGTTGAGTACAAACTAACAGATAGTTGGATGTAAGTGGCATTATCTGCCATATTTTTAATTAAAGGAGCAGAAAGACTAACACTGGTTAATTTGTGTGGCATGCACAGAATACCTTTCCCTAGTTGCAACAGATACCAGTTTTTGTTTATTTACTGGGTGTAATTATGAACATGGTACCATAGCTGAAGGTCTCACTGGGTGATTAAATCTTTGCCTTAGAGCTGTATCACAAGAATTTGACAGAGCTGGCAGAGGTCAGGAAATTTTAGTACGCCCAGGGTCAGGGGTGATAAGGATATTGTGGTATTATCAGTGCTGAGAACAAAACACTATACACAGAGAATAAGCTATGAGAAAGGAAGCTGCCAGCCTTTGCTGTTCTGCTATGCACACTGCCAGTTGAACACCAGGTAAGGACAGTGTGCAGCTGTCACCAATCACATATTTTACTTAGAAATTTTAACCCTTGCTGAGGCTAGGTATACAAGTTGCAACTGTAAGTGTCTTTAACATCCAAGTGAAAAGGCAGTCAGGAACAACTAGTAGGGGGTCATGTGTGGCCCTGCCGAGGTTAATTCATGTGCTGGAGAGGTCTGTCAGGATTCCCAGATATCCTTGTCTGAAAGAAACCTTGTACAGACAACTGTTCAAAGGTATCCTTTTTAGGCCTCAAATCTGCCTTGCTTTACCACCTAGATTCAAATAGTTGATTTGAGACGTTGGGAAGATAATAAAGACACTGAGGGTTTGGTTTTTTTCCCCAAAAAATATGATAATAATGACAATAATAGAAACAACAACAATAATAAATAATATATACACACACACTTTTATTAAATTTGGCTTCTTTTTTTCTACAGTCAATTCCTTTAATGAGAGATAATTATGGGCTTTAAGGGTATATTTTCTGCGGGGCATGTGAGAGGAGAAAAGAAGTCAGTAGCTTTTATAATTGCATGGAGTATTATTATGATATGTTTTCAATTGGATCAGCCAGTCAAGAACTGGTTAAAACTGTTTTACTTGATGTTTGTCTTCTTTACCAAATACAAGTGTCAGCAAAGCGTCTTTGAAGAGTGAAATTTCTGTAAATACTGAGAGACATGGTTCCAAGTAACAAGGTATACAGCTATAGTGGACCAGATGATATGGTGAAGGTCCTGGCTTGCACTCTTAGGTCTCGTGAGGTGGAGAGGGGAGTTGTGGAAGTGGTTGATAAAGAAAGAGTAAAAAGGTAGTAAGGATGTGTCACAGGCTGTGCAGTGAAAGGCAGTGATGAGATGTTTTAATTGACTATGACTGCTTCAAGCACTAAAGCTATGCCAGTGCTGCAACCCAGTGTGGTACTTACAAAGCTGTGCTGCCTGTGAAGGTTGTGCTGCTAAGGTACAACCCATGTATGTGGGCGTGCTGGCTTCTCTGAAGTGGCTCAGGAGATACTTTCTTGCAGTTTTTCCTGCCTGCATGTGTGGGGAGAATCAGCTGTAATTATGACCTAAGATTTCCCTTGGCTCTAGAAATGGCAAAAAGGCCAGATAAGTTTCAAGCAAATAGGATTTTCTGTGCATTAGTTATTTATTTACCTTACTGAGATGTGAGGCATTACTACATGCCTCATCTAATAAAATCTATCCTTAAAAGGAACAGTTCTGAAAGCGCTCCAGATAACTGCAAAGTTAATATAAGTTCAACAATCTGAAAAGGCTTTGGAATATTTTCCTGAATAAGAAACCACCTTTTTGTATCTCTTATTGTATTGATGGGTGATAGAGCCATTCTTCTATGGATATGTGATATAGGGATAGAAAACAACAACATTTGAGTAGGTTGAGCTGATGGAGTTTTTACTATAAGAGAAACCAGCTGAAATCTAACAGGCTGTGGTAAAAACACAGAATTCTTTCTCTGAGGTAGGATCCCTCCTTGACGCATTTTTTATAAGTCTTTGACAGTGTCTACAAGACCAGCATCTAGAATCTTGTCCTTGTAGAGATTTGTGAGAAAAAGAGTCTGTAAGTCATCTTTTTTATTGAATTGATCAATGTGATTAAAAGTCTCAAATACTGGTCAGGTGCAGTGTTAGCTGAAGTTTACGCAGTAGGACCAACAAATCCTAAATCTTTGTCTCTTTGGACTGAACACTACCTATAGATACATGGCTGGAATTGTGACTGAAGTTAGTGCAAACTGTAATAATTAGCACAGGCTGTGTCTGATTGCACTTGGTCAGATTAATAACAGTTGGTAACTGTGGCAAAAGAAAAAAAAACACATGGATTTATGTTTTTGTGACTCTTATTGTACAGTGATAAACTATGAAATTTTATTTTAGAGATTTTGAGTTAGACACATTATAAAATATCTCTCTTGTTTTTGCAAACTTTAAAAAGTTTTATCAGTAATTTTTAAGTAACTAGTTAAACAGAGTTTATGATACTGACAGAAGAAGTCAACACTGTTTGATGAACATGTCTTTTAGTGATTACATATTTTAATTATGTAGGGAAGATAATGCCAAGATTTGAAAGATGTCTAATGTTAGCATTTTTCATCATATCTCTTACTATAACTAAGTATTCCAATGTCATAAGCTCAGATGTCTTGAGTCAGGCTCCCAAAAAACCCCATTAAATTCCAAAATTAAAAATAGTCCTAGAGCAATTCTTTTGCACCATCTGTTTTTTGAATAGCAGTTGGGCTGCATACAAAAGCAATTCTCTGTAGATTCAGAGATTCATTCCCTGAGGATTCAGAACATTTTAAAGAAAGCTAAAAAGATTCTTCCACGTTTGCATGGACCTAGTGTCTGGGATAGCAAAAGATTAGCCATAAAAATTGAGTAATACTAAAAATGTTGGTGGTCAGTATTTCTGCTTGTAATTTTAATGAGTTTCTCATAGCAGTAGACAAGATTTAGATGTACAGTCTCAAGCTTTGCAGCATTAACAATATGGCCTGTGTTATTCACTAACAGTAATACAAAACTATACCTGTAAATACGTGCTAATGAAGTACACTCATCGTAAATCTCCTTGCTTGGAGACATTAGCTATTCAGAGAATATACTATCCCTCTTGTATAGATTTGTTATGCTGTTAAGAAAAATTGTGCTTGTTTGTCTGCAATAAACCTAAATTACTTCCCTGGATGTCAACAGCTCCTAATATGCTTCGTGTAAACAGGTGAATTAACTTTTATCCTAGGCAAAAGAGTCAGTGAAAAAAAAATACAGCCGTACTCTTTCACAATGTGGGACAATAGGAGGACAGACCCTTCTGTTAAATCTAACAAAAGGAATGCAGTCTTGCCAGCCTGCCTACCCCACCCCCCACCTCCCAGAGGGTCTGCCTTGAAAAAGACAGCAAGTTAAATCACTGTGATTCGTACATCAGATCAGGAGTAGGGGCAGAAGGAACAGACCATTGTGTTAGCCAAAGTTATTGGCCAAGATAAAAAACTTTGGCACCTGGCTTGTGCATGTTGACTGCAAACTTGATGACTGGCAATTAGCACTTCTTCTGGAACAGCGTGAAGACTCTGTGGCCTACGCGGAAACAATGACACCTGAAGAATTTGCATCAAGAGCGAGCAACACTGGTCCTTTTCCCCTCCCCTCTATTAATAAATAAATAATAAGACCCTGCAAAGATACCAATCACAAAATTATTTATGGTCTATTCCCATCTTGTCAATTAGTATAAATTAGTCTTGGATTCCTCTGTTTCTTTGGAGGAAGAGATCAAGAGCTATCTGGACAGGTTGATGGGCCAGAATCCTCTCTTCCTGCCCAAAAGGAGACACCTTTTGGTAAGACTTGCAGCTCTTACTGAATATTTTGTTGGATGTTGGATGTTTTAGTTTTGTCTGTACTATCTTCACCTCTAATCTATGCAGCTAGTGAATTTATCAGCTGCTATCCAGAACTTGTTATTACTGTCACATCAATAAATAATCTTAACTTTGCTTTTAAACTGTCTCAGTGAAAGTCTTCATTAGGGCTCTGAGGTGGGCAAATCACTTCAGTGAAAGTCCTTTTGGTGGGACGGGACTTTGAAGCAGCAACTTTGCAGAGCTATCTCAGTGAAAATCTTCTTTGGGACTCTGAGATAGGCAAACGTTGCCCTTTTTACGCAACACATAACAACCATAATGGCATAAGATTAGTATAGATATTGCTATATTAATTTCTGAAAAATGATTACAGAAAGATTTCATGCACTGACCACCTGAAAGGTGAGTATCATCTCTAAAGTAGGGTCTTCAAAAAGTGGGAAGCATAGGAGTGAGCATATAGGTTATAGGTGTATCGAATCACTACACTTTCAAATTTAAGACAGTTCTTCTGTGAGGTTGTGGCCCATAAACTGCGTGTAAAACATTGTAAATTAAAATTACTTCTTAAAAGTTGTATAGATATAGCATTAATAGTGATTTATGTCTTTGGAGATTAATAGCTCTACAATTGCTTGAAATAGCCATGGCAACAGAATACATTTTCACTGTACTCACTAATGGTTGCCATACTTACAAAGAAAGAAGATAATAAAAGCTCAGGAGTTTGTTATCCATTACTTCAATACATTAATTATTGCCATGCAGAGCTAAAGGACTCATTAGGTGAAGCTTACAAGATAAAAGCCTGGAGACAGAGGAGCAGAATCACAAATAAAAGCTCCACTGGAGTTGTGAAGAAGTCCTTGTACTGGCTATAATGCCTGTTATCCCCTTTCCCATTTTGATGCCATTTTAACAATCACTCTGAAGACACTAGTTACCTCTCCTCACCAGGATGCTGCCTTTCTGCCCTGGCTGCTATCACCTGTCGCAAAGCATTTCTATTCATCTTCCATTATCCTTATCTATTAGTACAGAGAGCTGCCTGAGAAGCTGAACAAACTCCCAAAATTTCTGTCCAGCAGCACCTGGAAGTACAGATAGCTCCTCAGATACTCCCTTTTTCTGCAGACGGCCCTTGGAGTTTAGCTAGTTCCTGAACATCACAGTCCCTGTGTTGGTACCTCTAGTAATAAGTGGTTTTCAAGCTCTTGACGGCATGTAGTTCTCACATACGTCTTGATGTGTTGTTCACTATATGGTTACAGCCTCTTGGAAGAGTTTTTTGCCTATAAAATCATGATAATGTGTCACCGTTTGGCTCAGTTTGACAACTATGCTCTCGATCCCCTTCCCCTCCCACCCAGGTAGGGAAGGAGAGAGAGAAAAAAAAAGAGAGAGACTTGGCTAGATTGAAAACTGAACCGCACAGCTTTAATTAGAATACTAATGGGTGATATGAGAGAATATATATGTGATTATACAAAGATGTGGGCAAAAGCCTCTTGCCTCCCCCCACCCCCAGCAACTCCCACAGCACTCCCCTCAGACGAGACAATTCCGAGGAATCCTGGAGCTGCTGCTGGAGAAAGGCAGAGAGTTACGAGGGTCAGGAGGGCTTGAGGTCGACGGGTCAACAATGATGGACAGATGGTGTTTTCCCAGATGCCGGCCACGAACAGAAGAGAGAGAGAGAGAGAGAGAGAGAAGAAGGAAGGGAGACAGAGAGAGGAAGGAAGGCAGAGAGAGAAGCAGGAAGGAAGGAAGTTGTCTTCTGTCATCTCCGACCTTCCCCGCGAGCCTACGTAGATATATGGAATGGAGTATCTCTGCCGAGTTTTGCTGTCCGTCTAATCCAGCCTCCCACGGGGGGGCCACAAATCCCCCCGTAGTGTCTGAGCCGACAGAGCAAAGGCACAACCTTGAGGGCCCAGGAATTATAAAAACATTCCAGTGTCTTATCAACCTAGCAGAACACGCAGTTGCTAGTTGAAGAAAGCTCACTGAAAAGAAAAAGAAAAATCAGCAAAAGGAAAACTGGCTTTATCCTGGCTCAAACCAGGACATAATGGAAATAAATTATATGAAGACCCTTTTAAACTGGGCCTCTGTTGTATGGTTGGGTTACTGGGGACTGGAGGTGATTGTGATTCTGTAGAGAAATGCACATCTACTTGAAGTGTATTCCTTTTGGCAAATCTGAAACAACTTGCAGATACATCTGTAGTGAAGATTCCTCTCACTTTCACTCCCACTTACTTCCCAGCATCTGTGTAAGCTACCTTATATTCTTTTCTTTTTTTTTTTTTCTTGTGGAAAATCGTAACCATGAGCTCTTCTCAGAAGGTTTACAAGAAATGTACTTGCTATTACCAGTGCTGCAAAATGCATTTAAAATATGAACATTTACTTGATAACACTGAAATTAACATTTTCATTCCAAGGACATTTGGTGCTATCCAATCTATAATATCATGTAAACAAAACTTTGTTTAAAAGATTCTATAGTTGTTACCCCAAAGCCTAACTGCCCTCTTACAACTTTCTCTTCCAGTACAAGCCGTTAGCAGTTACTAGATAATATTATACCACCCTGCTACTACTTTAGTATGTTACTGGAGTGATAGTTCTCTTGGAGTTGAATTTTATGTCATATGCTGATTTTTAAAGTATTGAGTTATGTGTCCCTGTTGTGTACAGTATCCATTCCCAGAGCCTGCTGGCTTTTTTTTACCTACTGGGCTCTTCAGCTGCAGAACTGAACCAGTCTTTCTGGCACACAATGTATGCTGTAGATTTTAAGATTAAATCTGTCTTTGTGGATTCTCAGAGCACAGAATATAAATAGTCTGGATTCTTCCAAGTATATTGGTAGCACTGAGCTTTTCATCTACATGTAGGGATTGGCAAGCTTTTTCTCCCACTTTCTGCCTCCTCTCTTCCCCCCAGACCCCCCTCTCTGTCTACTCTGATGTCATTGTGTGGGCAAGGCTGTCCCTTTTCAGGGGATGAAAGGAACAAAGCTAAGGTCCAGAGGGGCACATTTTCTGTTCCTCAGTAGTTCCTAGCCTAACAGAACCTCCTTCTTCACACTCCTTGAACTGACACGTTTCTGACAATGCCACTGTGCTAAAGTCTGCCTGTGTAGACGCCCATCTACATTTAGCTGTGAAGAAGCCCATCTACATCTCCTACTACTCCCACTTAGGCCTGGAGTAGGGAAAGTCATTCCTCTGGGAGAAAAGGTGAGAACAGAGGCATAGTGTCACTGTGCAGAGAAGGGATCAGCCCAGGCTGGAAAATATAAAATAGCCTTCACAGTACCAAGTCACCACAGCAGGACTGGTGTCTAGCAATTTTAATTCTTTATATGGCAAACTATAAATTTTAATCTGTGATGCCGTTGTGTTATAGGTATCCTTATTGTCTGTTAGTAGACTCTGGGTGCTATAAGAGGAGGAGCTACACTTCTGTCCTTTTATATTCTGGAGCAAATATTACTTATTGGAGGATATGAACAAAAATGTCACTGGTTTAGTACAATTGCTGAGAGTGGCCAATAGCAGATACTTGGGAAGAGAATGTGGGCAACAAAGAAAACATAGAATTTTTCTCCTGTGTATTCTTCTGGCAATTAGTAGCTGAAGGATAGCATGAACAGGAGTTGAATCTAGATTACTGCTTTTAACAACCACTGTTAAACATACTAATAAATGATGGGGCAAATTACTTTTTAATATACCTATGCTGTCGGCTGTGATAGCTGAGTCTCATCTTCAAATTTTACTCATTTTAGGGTTTTATGAGACATCATGTCTCTGTGCTTGCTGTGGCAAGAAGATGTAATAAATTATGGAAGGAAAAACTACTACTTGTCATTTGTTATTTTAGATACCACGTGCTCATGATACCCACCCTGACTGATGTTCTCATGCAGGGGTGGAATGAGTTGTTCCTTTCACAGAAGTACGCATTTCTAATAATTAATTGTGCTAAGGACCAAGACATCAAATAAATTCTACCTGTCTCTGCCGAATCACAACTAAAGCTCTTGTCTCAGCTTCAGTAATATAAACTTGTGGTGCCTGATCTGGAATTGTTTTATATAAGTTTATTCTAATACCAAATTCTTTACTGTCTCTATGTTCCCTGTAGTGGGTACCACCTTAATTTATATCACATATATCTTATATCTGTATATAATTAATTTCCCGTAACACTCTTAGTTTCCCTTTGGTTCTATTTTATGCATTCATACATGAACAGCCAGCATCTGCTCCATGGTAAGTAAGATAAATTGTCTTAACATGGGCACTAAATGCAGTTTCAGATACCCCAGGGTATCTATCAGGCCTCCAGCTGCTGCCTCGAAAAGGCACAGATTCCCTGTCATATGCATATTCGGCCTTCCGGTGTAGTTGTCTCCAGTATCTTAGGTTATTAATAACCTCAGTAAGCTCCTGTGTTCACAGCAACTGGATGCACACCTGTTTTATTGTCCCAGTCTTGAACGGAGACATTTAGGTTAAGCATAAAGCAAAGTAATATTTTTTTTTTAATTTTAGTAACCACACTGCTTGTTGTTTGAAAATGTCTGCTGTAGGGAAACTGAGCAGATAGTGGCTCCATTTATCACAAACTTTACATAGTTTGATACAGTGTTTATCCCTCCTCTTATCTGCCAAACTAACATTCACAAGTTAGTTTTTGTTAGTTCTGATTAGTTGTTTAAAACGATATTTATAACTATATTTATAATTATTCTCTGGTATTTCTTTTCTTAAGCATTTAATGTTTTAACAGCTTGTATTTACTCCTTGTACTGATTCCATTTCAACCTTGTATTACATTTGACTCATTGAAATACTTAACAGTGACAAATTTCTTGTTTAATTTTACAGATGCATTCTTCTTCTCTAGGAACTCTCACTACTGAAAGTTCAAATGATTGCTCTCCCTCTGCCTACTCTTCTGAGAACAATTTAATTCACATAGATCTCTGTAATGCATTTTGTTGTTGTTTTAGCAGCTAATTAAAATGAAATGCTAATTAAAAAAATAATCTGAACACCTAACTGTAGCACTTGAAACTAATTGTATAAATCAATCAAATACAGGTTGATCCTACTAATCTGAGGAGCCTTCCAGTAAATCCAAATTCTAACAGATGGTGCATTCTGAAGCTTTTATAAATAACAGTTAACTGTATTTTATTGTACAATAAAGAACTTGACTTCAGTTTACCTAAACATACCATTGAATCCACGCTGACTGTATTAGTATTCATAACAGATAAAACAGCCTATGTGAAGCAGCTCAAATAGTGAAGACTTTTCAGTTCAGTTTAAAAAATGAAACTACTATCAAATGCCACTGAAATCTGCTGAAATATCATATTTGAATCTGGTATCGAGCTTTGTTATGGAATCAGCTCCACTAGAGTTAGAATGTTCTGTAAAAGACAGTTGAGAGACTTACCAGCACAACCACTTTTCTACACTTTTGTCAAGGCACTGAAGTTAGAAGTGCATTGTTCTATGTACATTTTTGTTTAAGGTTGTCATAAAAGAAAAATCCAAGGGTGCTGATTTAACAGATTTTTGTATCTTTTAAATAAAAACTTCAAAGGCTTACCACTATTCCTAGTTTAGAATACAGATTAATAATTTTAATATGCAATTGGCCACTACTACATGTTAATTTGTGGTTTTCCAGTCATTCCACTTCTTTTCCACTACCTGAGATGGAAAGAGAATAATTTCACTGGAAGGCATCTGGGCAAGTGTACTTTGTAACCTCACAGGGAACTAAGATTGCAGCTCACATTAGGATTGGCAATGTTTTAGATTCATGTGAAATGTAACTTGATAAAGTAGGCACATGCAGGATAGGTAGGTCCTGAGCAGCATCTTAAGAATCTCAAGGTACATGTTTAAGGATTTCTCCAGAAGAATGTGAATTTTCAAGTTCTGTGCACAAAGGACCTGTCATAAAACAGTTGCTTATGAGAAAGAGTCCTCCTTGACATCAGTGCAAGGCACTAAAAGTTCAGAAAGATCCGCTACATCCTTGATTCTGAATTAAAAACCTCATGCATTTTACTTTCTTTTTATTCTGTAGATAACATTTCTGGCTAGTTTAAGCTGCACTTAGACAGCTGAGGTCACAGACACATTGTTTCTGTAATGTTTAGCTAATGTGCTGGTTTAACATCCAGAGTCACTTAATGCTGCTGACTGTAAACTGGGAAGAGGAAGAGATAATTTCTTTCTGTACCAGATTATTACTCTATATCTACAATCTACACATCTACAATAAGTATGTGCTTAGGCTTAGTAAAATTAAACTTATTCTTTTATGCCATGGATATAGATAGTGTTCAATTGAATGGTAACAGAACTATTCTGTAAAGCATCCTTCTGTAGGGCATACATGGCAGTACTGTACAGGATATCAAGAGTGCTCAATTCTGCATATTTGGTTGTGTACAACTCAGTGGCATTTTTTAGTGTGTTATATACCTAATCTAGATGTGCCTCCACCTCTTATTATTTATAGCCAGCTACAATGTTTCTCCACATGGTTTAATTATGTGATCTCTATACAGTGATAATCAGTTTTTCCACAGAAGTATTCACTTTAATTTGATGGAATATCAAAGAAAATGTATTTTCTTAGGAAAACTTTCCATTTTCTGGACTGTTCAATCTCAGATGAACTGCTCATCTGGATCATCCATCAGGGTATATTTTTCTTCAGATGATTTTAAAATTCTTACAGGAACACAAATTAACTGTTGGTGAATCTTTTATATCACTGGGGACTCTAGTTTCATTTTGTACTTACACTTTCAAGGCTTCTGCTGCTATCTTACATTCATAATTTTGGGAAATCTTGCTAAAATCCCCAGTTTTTCTTCACATGACTTTAAACTTTATTTTCCTGGTTATGTGACTACTGGTTTATTAGCACGTTCCAGCCCTGCATACCTCCTTGCTTTAAGTCCATTCACTCCACAAAGCAACAGTGAACTTAGAGATATAAATAAATCATAAATCATAGATGTTTGCTTACAGTATGTACTAGTTATGCCAGTATTGCTAGTACATGATCAGCTTTACTTTGCATCAGGCACTATAAATGTTATTGTACTTTCTACAAATCCATTATTCAACAGAGGGACAGTACATCCTTCCCAATGTTTGGTAGTCTGAATCTTCTGTGGCTTGTTCCAGCTTTTAACAAGCTTATCTTTATTCACTTGGCAGAGGTTGTTTAACTTTTGCTATATGAGAAAGATCTTGTTGGACTCAGTTGGATTGGCAGCTGAATTCAGCAGGATGCTGCATCCCTGTTGACTGAGGTGCACAGTGTGAGATGCTGTTATGCTCTAGCTGAGAACAACACTATACCAAAGAGAAAGATGATTCTGGCCTGTACTTTCGTCTGTCTCTTTGTACACAGTATTTCTAAAACCAGCAATAGATTATAAGATCACACTGTTATTGCTGAGCATAAGTGCATCTGAAGTTCCCATTGGTCTTAAGAGATAAAGAGGACATTTTGTATGTGCTGGTAAAATATTTCTGTTCTTTCCAAAAGCTCTTTAAACACTGCTGAGTAGAAAGATGAATTCTGTAATATTTTGAAGGCTGTCTCCATACCACCAAGAGTTGAGTATGTGTTTATTGGGTGGAAGAAATTTATTGGATCAAGCTGTTTGAGCAGTGAAGAATAATTAACTTACTCAGAAGACTGTAGACTGGCATTTTTTCTTGCCTTCCATTCTGTAAAAGGAACTGGGAGGAAAGCGTAAAGAGCCTTCCAAATATGCTGACTCTCTTGTGTCTTCATGGGTTCTTAAGACTTTATCACACATAATTTTTTAGTACTCCTTTTCCATGGCTGTTCAAATCTAATTTTTTCAGTGAGACTTTTGCTGGCAAAACTGTAAAACTGGCAGAGTAGTTAATTGTGCCACTTGTCGCTCTGAAAGCACTGTTTATTTTACTGGATTTCAGTTTTGCATGCAAGCTTCTGTACAACACACAAGAACAAAGTACTTCATGGGAGACATAGAGACAAACAAGTAAAAGTATTTATGCTGAAATTGTGGGGTATGTAGATTTCAGTCCCCACTTCCACTGGCTTGCTCTTGCTTGATATGTACCCAGAATTTCAAGCTCTTTTGGCATTCTCTGGAAATGACTCACAGTGGCCTTAGTGCCTCTAGGTCCTACATTAACAAGTCTTATACCGTAAAAATACACTGTGAACTGGGTATTCTCCTTTTCTTGGTAGTTCATATGGAGAAATGTGAAAAAGTTAAGGGGTGGGTTTTGTGGTGGTTTGTTGGGTTTTTCCCCAATAAAGACAGACTTCATTCTCCAGTCACTGAAATGTAATGATAACATAGTTGAATTTGTTCATTTCAATGAACTTTGATTATAAATAAGATTTACCTATACAGATTAATTTGAGATATGGGTAAAAATTACATTCTTTGTGTAGTTTTTGAAAGTCTCTGTATGACTGCAGATCCTTGATGTCACCTTGAGGGAATTAATCAAAATGTGTTCTGATTTGGCTGCCCTGACTGTCAGGGTAGATGTGTAGTTTTCAATCTTTGAACATTTTGTTGATTGAAGTAGGAACAGAGTGTCAATTTGTAACTTTTGACAGCTTCAGCAATGGCCCTTTCTGTCAGGTAGTGTCATGCATAGAGAGAGAAACAAGCACAGCTGCTACCCTTAATTTGATAAAACACCAGTCACTTTAACTGTAACCAGATTTAGATACTTGCATGTCAAGGTCTTTTTTGAGCATGGACCCCTAAGCTGATGATACTAATTTTATTTTCATTCTTAACAGGGAAATTCTTTATGAAGTTTGTTAAGAGTTCTGTTTTGTGTCTATTGTGGTGTATCTGCATCCTAAAGTGAAATTGTGCCCTTCTACAAGTCAAAAGGAATTTCTCCACTTCTGCTTTATCACAGAATTTCCTAGTGTTCTGCAGTACACACACACACAAAATCAACCAACCAAATGAAAATAGTGTGAAATATTATCTTTTAAAATTGTTTTAACTCATACATATGGTAGGTATTTTTAATACGTTGATAACAAACATTTTCTCTTTGAGAGATTTTTGGATTTATTACCATACCCGCCTTTCATTATGAAGACCCTGCTCAATCTCTAATTAGTTTTTTTTCCTCCAAAATATATTTTCTGGAAAATTACTTCAAGAGCATTTATCCTAATTGCTTTTTTTTTTTTTTTTTTTTTTTTTTTTTCCCCAGGGAGTGCTGGAACACCTGTTGTCTTCAATGAAAATGGAGATGCTCCTGGACGCTATGATATTTTTCAGTATCAAATCACCAACAAGAGTACAGAATACAAAGTAATTGGTCAGTGGACTAACCAACTTCATCTAAATGTAAGTGCTAGTTTGATTATGATGCTGATACTGGAGAGTATTTGAGTATTACATTATTTCAAAACACTTCAAAAATTATTTCTTCTCTGTCAGTAGGCAGAAGAAAGCTCTTCTATTCTGTTCTTCAGAAGGCAGTAAAAGATAACACAGTAACAAGAACCAAATACTTTATACTTTCAAGTAGTTTGGCTTGTGTATTTACCTGCTCCTTTAAGAGATATTTTAGAATAATTATATATCTGGTATTCCTCAGATTGATTATGAAGTTAGGCAGGGAAACAGGAACTCATCCTTCAAAAGGATGTGTCAGACAAAATGACAGGTGTATGTATTTCAAATAACATGACAGGATGGAAATGTATTTAGTAGAAGAGAAGTTTGCACTCTTAACAACTTCTGATATAGTTGAAACAGTCAGATGATAAACCACTGCATTAAAAATATTTATTTAATATAAAGAGAGAATCTGGATTTTTTCTATATAGCTAGCTAGGATTAGTGTAGTCTCTTATTACTTAATAGCAGAAGAAACAAAATACATAATTTACCCATCCTTAGTAGGTGTTTCTAATTGCTGCCTTAATGTGTTCTGCAGGTTTTGTGGTAGTGAAGCCCCACCTGTGCATGGAATTAAATGAAAATCACCATCTCAATAAGATTCAGAGAATCCAATATGCAATATTTCTTTGACAGCTAAACATCAAGCCACAGCTGTAACTTGAGAACTCGTTGGGTTCAAGGCATTTCTTTCTGTCAAAAGATGGTTCCATGCAACGAGAGTTGCAGTCATGAGAAAACCAAAATGAAGTTAACCTATCTCCTTGTTAGCTGTGCAGTTTTTACAGGCTTTAGTTGATGTATATTAGCCATTTGAGTAGCTCTGCAAATCTGAAATACCAAGTGTTGTTTTGCTAAGGGCTGATGGGAAGGGCAACAGTTTGAATTGATTACTAGATTCACCAAAGGGAGTTTATTCAGGGACTTTAATCAAACCACAAAAAGCAGGTTTGAAACATCTTTGGTTTTTGGTGCAAGAGGGTCCTTAAGAAGAGTACCAAAGACAGTGTAGCAAATATTTATAAATTATTCTCCTGTTAAGACTACTTTGCAATAATTATCTGTGTGCTACCCATGGAAAAGCATATGATAGCTCCTCATTTTCAGCCACAGCTGTTAAACCACTTTACAATATCTACCATTTAAAATCTCTAACTACTTGGCAAGGACGCATTCATTTTTATTTAATTCTTCTGCGCCAACAGAAAAAAACTCTACCAACAGAAACTGTGTAGCAGATTGTGTGACTATGTTGCCTCCCTCCACTGATCTGATACGTGTCTGTTGGAAGGCACGAGAGGAAAAAAATGCTTTAAAAAGTTTAAAGACTAATACTAAAAAATAATTTCTGAAAAACATTAGAGTTAGATCCTTGTCGTAACTGTTATAACATACATTCCAGATCTACATGATTGCTACATTTTTTTCCTGAAAAGTTAGTGTTTATTAAGTGAGCTGAAAAACTGGCACATTTTGTGCAAATGCTAGTACTAACATAGCAGTTACATGGTAGCAGCTAAAAGCTACCTTAGAATTTGCTTCAGTTTTAAATTCCGTTACAATTTGCCTTTTTCTATCCCCCACTAGACTGTTACATTTTTTATTAAGCCTGTAGCTTTTCAGTCACATTATTTCTGTATGTGTACTCCAGGGAGTTACCTGAAATAGGATTAGATTGGCTGCTACTCAGACTACTGAAACCACACCATGCTAACCGCATTGACCACAAAGCTAGCAGGAAAGGGTTTATCTAAGGACACCCCTTGTCAGCTCATGTTAAGAATGGATGTGTTAGGATGTTCTTTGCCTCTCTCTTTTTGTCTCTTATTTTCACTTCCATGAGCTCACATGCTGGATGGAACTGGTTGTCCAAGCTCACGGGTGAGCTCTGTCTAGTGTGTGGAGTGATGGAGATGCGAACGGGCTGGCACACTGCTCTGGGATGGGTGTTTCTGCTCTGAGCCCTGTGCTGAGGCCCTGCTCCTGTCCCACTAGTCCCTGCTCTGCTGCACACCCTCTATGCACAGGGACCAGGGTGCCAGCAGGCACATGGGGCTCAGATCTTGTGTCCAGTGCAGCTGGATTGATTCAGCAAGGAGAGACTTCTCTTCCTACCTTGCACTACTGTTTGCACTTACCCATCTTTATTTAAAGCCTGGAAGATTTCAAAAAGGACAACTGGGCTCTATTTCTGAAAGTCTGTCAGGGCTTGAGATGCTAGATGCTGGTCTCCATCACTGTCTGCAGGTGCTGGTGCAGTAACAATGAAGAAGGAAGTCATAATAGGGCTGGTACAGTTTGTTTTCATCTATTTCTATATTCACTAAACTTAGCATATATCTGTGGTAGTTAAGCACATAATGATCGGCTGTGGCAAAGCTGTTGCCTCCTCTCACTAGACAAAATGTACCAAACCCAAGTAATCTTTGTGAATGATTTGTCAATACTCCAGATCATGATAGTGCAAATTAGGTAGTGCCTTTGATTTCCAGTGAATCAGAGGGAACACAGTGGATGTTGTCATTGATTTCAGTGAAAACATCTATATTTACTGAAAGCAAAGCAGTACTAAGATGATGTTCTATCTGCTGTTCTATATAGGAGATGCTTTTAAACTATAATAGTTTTCCCACTGTATCCTACTTTCTTCTGTAGTTTCCTCTTAATGAGGATGCATGCAACTATGATTTTTTATTTATCTCTGTCAGCTGTATAGCTACCCTTTATAGGTACTTCTAATTCAGTTTTTACAGATATTTCTTCCTCAACTTGTATGATAATGTATAGCTATAATGTGTTTATGCTTGTCTTCATCTATACTGCTGGTATTTTGCCTCAGAAAATGTATAGCTTTTAGTCATATATTTATTTTCTATGACAAAAAAATAAATAATGAAAGTACCAGGTCTGTAGTACAGTTCAACCTCTGGAAAAATTACCATACCTAGATTAGAACATGTCTTGCATCTAAATAACTGAAAATGTTTCCTTTCTTATTTCAATTCCCCCCCTCTCCCCCTTTTTGTTCTCATTTTCCTTATGATGGTCTTTGATACTTTTCCTGTTGGATTTTGACTGTGGGTCTCTGTTGTGTGGGCTATGGCTCCTCACCCAGTAGCCAGCCCTGGTCTTGTCTCTGTCCCCAACTGTCAGGATTCAGGATTCCCCTGCTGGTGTCTCAAAATTTTCATTGACACCTCTGGGTCCTAGTGGTCAAGCTTCAGACTTGTTCCTGGTGCAGTGCTGGCTTTCCCTTTGGCATGAAGTGCAGACTCTGGCTAGATAAAGACTGTATCATGCTCCCTAAGGGGCTCTCTCTGTCAGGAGGCTTCACCAGCTGCAGAAACCCTTCTGGCAGCGATGCTGGTTTCTCCCTCTAGTCCTCAGTAACATCAATGCTCTCCTTTAGGAAGACTGACCTTTCAGATTTCCTCTAAAGGAGCTATAGCTTCCAGATACAGAATTTTGTGATTACTGAGCATCACTACTCATGCACTTCTTGCAAAACAAATGCATGTTTGACAATGCTGAGAGATACAGTATAGAAGTCAATTTAAAAAAGATTAATGACATAAAAAAAAAAACATTTTTTGTGTGATTCTTGAGTTTGAATAAGGTATCTCAGTCTTTGACAGATGCAAGGAAGCTCTGAAAGCAGATATTTAGATACATCAACCTATAATTTCAAAGAACCTGATTGTCTTTTATATAGTTATCACTTTACATGATTCTAACAATGCACTTTTACACCTGTTTTAAAGTCCTTTTACTCTCTAAGGTTGCTTGACCTTAAATTATCTTAATGTACTGAAAATAACCAGACCCTACAAATTTTTAGTTTCACTTTGAAGGAAAAAATAAATGCCTTAGAATTTCAGATCATCGACTACATGTCAACTGTCAGCATTTTCTGTTGTTTGCTTTCCTTCATTTTCCTTTCTTTATCAGTAGAAGAAGATAATATTATTATTTTATTCCCCAGGAAAATAATAGTTAAATAGTTAAAACTATTAAATAGCTAAATAAAAAATAAATCTGGTTTTCATAATGAATAAAAAACCAGGAAAAGGTAGCTTTTTCTGCAAAGGTTATGCCTTATTCATATTTCAAAAGTATTTTGCATACCAGGTCACATATAAAAGTTCTCTACAAATGTGTGGGTTTAGCAAATTTGAGCTCTCAGCCATGTAATCTCAGCAGGAGGAAGGTTTTTAAAAACAAACTTGCTGTTCCTGGCACTTATGATTTGAAATCAACATCCTTTTATGATTAATAATGAATTCCCTCTTAGAAACTGTATTCTGTATTGAACGTGTTGTAATAAGGGCTAGATTGAGATGTTGACTGGTGGCTTTTGTCAGTAGCGGTAAACAGAAGTAGTTCAAGTCCTAAAGTTTTAATAACAAGTTTCTCAGTTTCCTTTCCTTAGAAACCTGTTCAATTTGTTCTGGTTCATTTCTGAGGAATTTTTTTCCCGCTCTTTAAAAATGTTCTATATTGAAATTTATATGCCAGTTGGAAAAAGAAAAGTTGAAAAATTTAAGGATTTTGAAAGATAATGTTTTGACTTTAAATAAAAATCCTTTTTAATATACTTTGAAGCATGATCAGATTTAATTTCAAGCTTATACATTGTTTTGGTCTATCAAAATCTGAGATTAAAGATCCTAAACTGAAAATATGTGTAGATCCAAATCCATATTCTTCCAAGTTAGTAATTTTGATTGATGGGACTTCAGGTAGACACAATTATTGGAGCTTTTAGGATGAGGTATTTAGCTGATAAGGTTAAAAATCTTGAGTGGATATCCATTTATGTGATACTGTTCCTTAAGAAAAAAAACAAAGCTTATTAAAACACTGTGTGGTTCAGATTAAAACAGTGACATTTTAAAGAAATAATTTGCTTGTGCTTGTTTTGTGTTTGCTTTCTTTTAATCAGGGTTCTGTTGAAAGGCAAGAGAAATTTTACAGTAACAGATTTTTAACATTCTTTTAGAAATAATAAGATGCATAAGCTTTCCGTTTCATGGGCAGTATGAACTGTGGATATCAATTACTCAAGGACATATTTTTTTCTGTAATGCTCTTGATTTATTACTAAGAAAACCATAAGTTAAAATTACACTGATTTGATGAATTATCAGAGAGACAGCCATAATCATCATCAGCCTTAAGCACAGTGTTTGGTGAACTAGTAAAAACTGGGAACCCCACATGGACAATGAGCTTCCCTTTAGGCAGCCATATCACAAAAAATATTTGAATCAGTATTTGATTGCTCTTCTTTTCTAGGACTTTTGTAAATCATATATGTAAACCTAAAGGAAACTATCAACACTGACATTAGACAATCTGTTTTGGAAGTAACAGATTCAAATGCGTCAGTTCCCTTTCTTGTGACATGGCAAAAGAAAGTAATTCAAGAACTCTCTGATGTTTTCTCTAACTTCAGCAAATAAGTTTCAAGCTTTGTTTTAGGACACTATATTTCATTAAAGCCAGAGAGCCTCTTTTTTCCTATGCTAGCTATGATATATGATAGACGTTTTCAATTGCTGAACCTAAACCCTGCATTTAACAAAAGAAAGCACTACAGTGAAATACACAACAGCAGCACTTAGTGCTGCATATTATTATGCCTATAAACAAAATATGACAATCATACTGCCTGCAGGGTGTTCTTCTGCTTATGTGTAATAGGTCAGTAGGTTCACTATTACACTTTGTCCATATTCTCTGCCTGAAAATTGTTGATGCTGGATTAAAAACTCAGTGAGACAAGAAAAAATGGTTTAAGTTCTTCTGCTCTCAAAATTGTACTGCTGTCTTCCTTTATTCTACAAAGAGCTGAAAGCAGAAAGAGACTTAAAATTTTTAGAAGACTACCTAGGTTTTACAAAGCTAGTCCCCATCTTAGCACTGGTCAGTAACTACAACTCAGGATTTATTCTTCTTTACTGTCAGAGTCTGAGGTCAATTAGTAGTCACTAAGGACTAATGCTAATTACTAATGACTAATGTAATGAAACAGACATCTTGACTGATTCTCTGGAGAAAAAAAAAAAAAAAGAAAATGGGAAAATATAATAAATCACTTTTTTTTTTTTCTTTTTCATAATGAAAACAGGTGTGTGGTCATAGAATGATGAAAATGCAGGACTCTTTATATGTAATCCTGGAGAGTTCTGCATGAATGGGACTTTAGAGAAAGGTTAGATACTCCCCTGGTATCTGCTAATGCTATAACTTCTAGACAACAGCTACTGGGCATAGCAGGTAGTCTGGATTATGCATGACTGGCAGCAAGTCTGCAATGAATTGCTTTATGAGATGCCAGTGTGAAACATGGAATATCAGCATGTTTCCTTCCCAGTCTCTTCCATCTTACTCCTCTCACCCACAGAAATGTATATATGTATTATAATTTGAAGACTGAGCTGCCCTTTAAACCTAGAAGCAAAATATTCATGCTTAAAAACAAAAATGGGAAATTAAATAACTCTAATTATTGTTCATTTGTGTTACATACTGAAAGTCTACTAGTAAATTAAAATCATTAAATTGAAAACAAAAGAGACATTCAGTGGTTACAATATGATGAAAAAGAATAACCAGCAGTTAGCAAAACACTACTATACAATTTTTTTTTTTCTGTTTGCTTTGATGTAATTAATCTTACTCTTCATTTCTTTAGTATAGTCATCTAATATTTATCCAGGACTTTTCATCCTGAGAAATCCCCAGATACTCCTTCTTTTTTTTTTTTTTCCCTTCATTATTTAAAGACAGGAAGTAATTTGTTTTCTGTATTTCCAAAATGGTATCACTGATTTTAGTGGTTATATTGTGATTGTACAGCTAATGGCAGGGAATGAAGAATGTGTAGCTAATCTCATTTTAACTTCAGTTTGCAGTAAACAGATTCAGTGGTGAACAGGACAATAGGATATTCCAGGAATTACTGGATCAAATCAGGAGGATTGCAGTAATGTTTCCAGTAACTCCATTACTTGAAGTGAAGCTCTCTCTTTGGAAAGCATAGACATAAATCTAAGCATTGGCTTTGGAATGGTTAACTGGGATTTGCATCACTAAAGGCTGATGTAGCAAGGAACTCCTAGACTTGTGATGTAATCCCTGTGTTCTCCTCCCCAGTGCTATGATGTCATTAGCAGAACTGTGACTTCACTTTGAAAATTGGAGTAGCTGGAGAGAGCACAGCTGCAAGCAGTGATGATGATCAGCCATTTAAAAATACGCCCGTAGGGAAATTTTCAGCAAACTAAGTTTGTTTGGTCTGGAGAAGACTGAACTGGGGGGAGTTATGTTAATCTTTTTTCGATACAGAAAAGATTATTCAGGAAAAGAACAAACTGTTAGTCATGGTTAATTTGGCTATTAGGAGAAGTAGTGGATATGAATTGCAGTAAGAGGGATATAGTGCAGACATGCCAAAAGATTCTCATGATGAAATTAATTAAGCACTGAGCTGCCTTACCTGGAAGGCTGGGTTATCTCAAGTGCTATCTCCAGGGCTGGTTGGAGAAGGTGAGCAGTACAGACTGATTTTGCATAGTTGATTCAGACATTAGGCTAGAGGACTACTCCCAAGATCTTATTAAGCCATCATTTCTCAAGTTTTCTGGCATTTGTTAGTTTGTTTTATTTGATTTCCTAGTAATCCGCTCAAAGGTAGATTTCTTGTATGCCTTGAGCAAATGCTGGGAGTTCCTCCCACAAGCAACTGGACTCCTACACTCTTAAGTGTCCTGAGTGAATGCAATGTCTTTAGTAAGAATGCCAAAACAAATGTATTAGTTTATAAACATGATTACTTATTTAGGATCTTCTTTTGCTTCAGGTTGTGCATCCCATTAGTAGGGAAGGACAGCTTTTCTATGAATTCTTGGATGGCTTTGAACTCACATATAGGACTCCAGATTTGACTTTTTTTTTATATGGAGGCTGCTTAATACTTCCCAAACTGGTATATGTTCCTTTATGTCATTGTATAAAACAGTTTTTTATTGTGACAGTGGTGATTTCTTTTACTTAGACCTTTCCCTATCATTTATCAGAGAAGCATTTTCCCTGTAACCAAAAGCAATACAGTAACTCTACCCATAACAATATTTAAAATGCCTCATTAATTACCCAAGAAATTTTTCTATTCATCTGGCCTAGTTATGCTCTTAGTTTTTTATTTGTGCTCAAAATATATAGTACCTGAAATCTGCCCTAGCACTATGGAAGACAGCTGAAGGGATTTCAGGACTTTCTAGCCCTTGTGTAAACTTGGCATCTTCTATAATTATGTTACTCCAAGCATGAAGAGTTTTGCTTTCCATTTTTTAATTACGCTTATCACTGCTAAGTGTTTATAAATACCTGACTTTACTCCTAGTTGCTATAATTTAAGCCTGGTACTTCTTACTTTATGATATATATCGAGAACATCCTCATCCTTTTCATGTATTCAAACACTTAATGTACTCACTAGTCAGTTATTTCTTCAGCCTGAATTTAGTCGCAGAGTTCTTTTTTCTAATCTTTGCTGATTTCTTCTGGACTCCCCATCTGATTCTCCTTCAAACTGAAACATAACGATCACTTCACAAAGTGCTCTGGCTGAATTCTCACTAGTGCAGAATATAGGAGAAACATCATTTAATGTATTCATGAGGGCAGAGTAGAGGGGAAATACTGTTTTGTCTATCCATGTTTCTCAGGATAACATTTGCTCCTTTTGCAACAGTGTAACATTTGTTCAACATAGTATAATCCATTAAAGCTGTGAGCTGCTATCTGTCTGTCCTTCCTGACCCACAATGTGGTGCTCCCTGTTAGTTGTCCCTGTTAAACTCCACACTTCTTTTTTTCTGACTCTCTGTAGTATCATTTTAAATAACTGTCCTGACCTTCAGCATAGCTTCAGCTTTTTCCAATGTTATTGACCAAATTTGATCACCGTATACTCCATTTGATCATCCAAACTGCATTGAGTGTTTATTACAAGTATTGAATAATAGCAGACTAAGAATAGACTTTTCCAGGCCCCACCCTGTACCACCCCTTCCATTCTGACAGTGAATCAATGACAAATTTTATCTTCCCACAGCTTTCTGATATAATTTACACCTAGTCCTGAGGGACTAGTTTTGTTTCAATAGGTTGCCTATGACTGAGAGTGTAATTTGAGACGGTGTCAAAAATCTTTCTAATGTTAAGATAAATGGCACCTAGCTGCTTGCCTTTCATCCACTATGCCTTTTACCCTCTCACTGAAGGAAATGTGACAGCTCATTCTTGACAGATCCCTTTTGGCTATTATTTATCTTGGGGTTTTTTTTTCTCAGTGTTTTTGAAATGTGTTTGTTTATTTCTTCCAGGATTTTTCTGGGAATTTAAGTTAAACTGAATGATTGATAATTCCCTGGCTGCTTCTTTTTCCCCTTTTTCTGAGCATAAGCACTAAGGTTTCCTATTTGCAAGTACTCCATACTTTTCCATGGAGTTTCAAGCCTGTCTATCTTCTCAGTCAGTTCTTTAAGTACTGTAGAATATGTCTCAACATGCGCAGTCCATATGAAACCCCATTTTCCTGAAGTACTCTCATTTTGAATGTGTTCATCTTTGTTTCCTCAGTAATAAGGATTTTCCCCCTTTTTCTGACTAAATGTGCTGTGTGTTCTCTTGCTGTAACTTCCGCATGCTAGTTTTGTGCCTGCCAGATCACTGTCTTTCCACTGAATTTTCAGTTTAATTATTGACTCTTCATTCTAAGCAGCAGCATAGACTGCTGAAAAATCTCAGTATAAAACCGTCTGTTTCCTGCCAATTCTGAGTTAGTTCAGACTTTCAGACTTTTTATATGTGATTTTGTTACCTAGCTGGAACTGTGTTTAAAGGGCTAGTGTGTTTTTCTTTTGTTTATGTAGTGCTGAAAATTCAAAATTATTATCGTGGAAAAATGTGACTGATCACTGTGAGGAGATGGCAAAGAACATATGAGCTACTATAAGGGAAATACACCTTATAGTAATGTCAAAACATTAATCTCAGTGTTTAGGATTTTGTAGTGCCTCAGGGTAGAATGTACTACACATATTAGCAGCTTTTTTTCCCCTAAGAACAGGTTGATAAATACATCAGGAATGGTTTAGGTATAGCACCTCTTTTCTTGAGACAGGGAAATAATCTTGATCCTACATATCAACCGAGCTTTTCTGTTCCTTGGTCACTGTCAATTAAAGTACAGGATTGCTGATGTGAGAGCAACTTTACTCAACGTGTCAAGTGCTTCACTTTACTGAAACACTCCTCAGAAACTGAGAAGCACAGGATCACAGGATATTCTCTCTCTGTTTACTGTTATTCTTTGAGAGGTCAGTGGTGAAGTTATTGCCTTTGTGCTTTCTGTCTTTCTGCCACTTATGCTTGGTTGGAAAGCTCAGGAAATACATGCAGAATTGCCTGCTCTCTTCTTTCAGTTCCCTTGTTTAAAATCTTTTTGCTACAATGTCCTTCAAAAAAGCATTTGTATGGCTACTGACCATCAGGCTGGTCAGTGTTAGCTTGCTGGTTTTGGTATGTCTTTTTCTGTATTCTGCTGATCCTGTGCTCTCCTTTATCTTGTGGTTTGACTGAAGTCTTTAGTATTGAGACCATCATTTTTTCTTGTGGATTTGTGTAGCCCCTAGTGCAGTTGAGGTCTGGATCTGTGAGCAGTGTGAGAATAAAATGAATATATTGTTTGTGTGTTGGTATTACTTTGTAGGAAAAGTTGTGTAGGTTGGAATTTAGAGTTTCTTATTCACAGCATCTTCTGCACTGAACAGGAAATATATTAAATCTTTTTTATTTTTAAAAAGGGGCAGGAAGATAACTAAACCCATCAATACCTTTTTTCTTACTAAACTGAGACTTTATATGATTTGCTAATTTCTAATTTTAAAATAGTAAAATATTAAACATAAGAAAAAGGTGACAGGTCACCTCTGTAAGTAATATTAACTATTTGTATGGGTCATGCCCTTGTTAGCTTAACTCTACTAAAGTTACTGGACTGATTTAAATCTGTTTAAGGTCTAGTCCAGTACATTTTTTGCACGCTATCATGAAGGTGTGTGGGGACAGCAGCTTCTTGTTTTGGTAAAGAAACTCACCTTGAAACCAATAGAATGATTAAAAGCATCCAATAGTGACTATTTTTTCATTAAACAGTGGGTTTTATCAAATTAATTAGTCTTAAAATAAAACAAAAAATCTATATAAAATTTCTTTCAAGTCAAATACCAACTGTGCTTAGCCCCTCTTTTCCTTCTTGGTTAAATGGGCTTTAAACTGATGAAGTTAGGGCATGGTGGTCAAAATGGCAATGCTCAAGTAATTACATCCAACTGGGGAATCAACTCAGCCAGTCAGATTAATAACAAAAGCTTCTCAGCTATTTGCCACAATGTGAATCAGAAGGGCTTCCACCTTTCTAGGGTGAAAACCATGTCCTCAATGCCCTTTCTGAAATGCCTGTACACCAACACTTGCAGCATGGGGAATAAGCAGGAAGAGTTAGAGATGAGTGCATGCCTGCAGGGCTATGATCTTATTGACATCAAGGAGACCTGGTGGGATGACTCCTAAGACTGGAGCATCAGAATGGAGGGTTATACACTCTTTAGGAAGGACAGGCAGCAGAGATGAGGAGGGGGTGTTGTCCTCTATGTCAAAGACCAGCTGGAGTGCGTGGAGCTCTCCCTGGGGATGGATGAGGAGCCAACTGAGAGTTTATGGGTTAAGATTAAAGGAAAGGCAGGGACAGGTGATATTACAGTGGGGGTCTGCTACAGCCCAGCTGAGCAGGAGGACAGTTTCGATGCAGCACTCTACAGGCAGATAGAAGCAGCTTCATGTTCGCAAGCCGTGGTACTCACGGGGGATTTCAACCACCCTTATATCTGTTGGAGGGACAACTCTGCAAAGCACAATCCAGGAGGCTCCTAGAATGCATGTATGACAACTTCCTTCTCCAAGTAATTGAGGAACCTACAAGGAGGCGTGCTATGCTGCCTTAGGGTTCAATTGGCCTTAGTACTAGAGCTAGTCAAAACCTATCACTTGACAAAAAAGGATGATGGTGGAAGATTTCCTCTTGACACAGCATTTTCTTAAAGAAAAAAATCTGAATCTGGCATGTTTGGTTTTGGTTTAATTTAAGTGGGTATTTTGTTTTGTGGGGATTTTTTATTTGTTTTGGTTTTGTTTTTTTTTTCATTTGAGGTTTTTTGAACATGCTTAATTATAATCAAAGTTATGGGACAGTGTGCTTTTGATAGCATCTAATGACTTTAGTCCCTGTGTGTACATCATAAATTATATAAATATTTATATTTTTATATATATAAATGCTCATTAAAATCTCTCCAAGTACAAGTCAGGTATATGCAAGGATGGTCAGGACCTTTTAATTATTTTGTTCTAGTTGAGAGTGACTTGTTAATATGTCCAAAACATTAAAAATACATTCTCTTAACTTTAGGAATTCCAGATATTGGTGATGTTGTTCTCGGAAACTGGAGTTATCAAGAAAGATTTTGACATGCTGAGGAAGCACAGAATTGTTACGATGTTTCTGTATTCATTCTTTGAAAAAATATTCCTTAGTTTTGAAAACAAAAAATTCCTTTAATCAAGCTCTCTAAAATAAAAGCACTAGCTGGGAAAAAAACCTCTTCCAGACCTGAGTTAGGGGAAACAGTTATATCCCTACTTAAACTTCTTATCTACATTTTAAACTTATTTATGTGTCTCCACTGCTCCTGTTTGCATGACAGCTTTCCTCCAGCCAATTGCGAGGTTGAGATTCAACCTGGTTAAATAATTAGCCCAAGATTAAGCCCAAGTCAAACTGTATCAAAGCTTTATAGGCTAACTAAGCTTAGAGGACAAAGTTGTTAAGAATTTTGTAGCCTTGCTTTGAAATAATATAAATATCACCCTCTTTTCTTCAATCCAGGACATTTTAAAGCATACAGGCATATAAATAATTATACATACCTACATGTATGTAAACAGCTATTTAAATTACAGTCAATTTAAGTGGCTCTGTTTTTACTTTAGGGAGGTTGTGAGATAGAGATGGTAAGTGGTGGAACTAGGATGAACTTTTAAGCAGGTATATTCACAGTTAGGAGAAATCAGCTTCTTTCTGGGTTGTAACAAAACCCTGTACTTCCATTCCTAGAGGAAAACAGAAAAAAGTATTTTATTTGTAGTATTTCAGACTGGTCCTTTAATAGCCATTGCATCTAATCAAGTTCCTCAGAATCCTCTTCAAATAGATGCCCAACTGCATTAATTTTTAATCACTATGAGGTATAACCAAAGATACGATCTTATGTTTTTTGCAAATGTCTAAGAATGTCTATGTCTTGAATTCCAGATAATGACATCTCGGTTGTTAGGAAAATATCTGTATGGGATGAGTGAGGTAAATGATCTACAGCTATTATGGCAAAATTGGTAACAATAGTTACATTACACTGCTTTTGACTATCTGGATTCATTCTGGTTTTGTTTTGATTTCCTTTTTTTTTTTTAAATTTAAAACTGTATCTTTTTATCCTTGACTTATTCCTCCTGCACATGCCTCTTAAATATTTGTAAGTGTAGTCTATAAGTATATGCAGCTTTTTTCTAGAGAGATAAAATCTGTCTGGCAGAGTGAATGTAATGATCATTACATTTAGGCTCATAATGAATTCACTTTAGTTGAACCAGTTTCAGTTTAATTTTGGGTTTTGATGGTTCAGATGACTTGATTGGATAGGGTACATTAGAGACTCGAACTTTTACTGTGAGAACAGATGCATTAGACAATTAAAAAAGCTAAATATTAGACTAAATTGCCTTAATTAATTCACTTGCTATGCCTCTCTGATGAACCTTTTTCTCAGAAGAGAAATACTTCCAGGAAGTTCAGACAAAAATAAGAACTCCTAGTGACAGCTGGAGGTAGTATTTCAGTTCTTTGTAATTACTTCAACTAAGAATTTGAATATCTCTTAAAAGCCATATGAAGGTATATGTAGGAGCCTTGATGCTTCTGAAAGTCTTGACTAACTGACTGAAAAAAGGAGATTTTTGCTTCCTCCCACAACTCTGTTAGAATGCACTACTCCTCTGTCCAGATCTTGTATACTTTCATTTATTACAACAATATCCTTAAACATATTTTTATATTTTTTTAAATATGTATCTAGTTCTGAGATAAGATTTCAAAAATGAATATTTCTGCAAGTGATAATATAACATAATCAGAAACATTAAAATATTATCCACCAATATCTTAATATAAACCCTCTGAAGGCTGCCTAAGTGCCTTTATGTTTTCGCTGGTTGCTAAATTATGTGAGCAAGTGATTAATTTTTCCATTATCATTAAGAATGGAAAACAGTGGTCTTGTACACCTAATAAGTTCAGAAATGATGTGTGACCTATTAACAGCATTTTTGATCAGTCTCCTGCGGTTGCTGAGGGCATTGCTGAATGAATGAGTTGCTTGATTATTGGAAGAACATCGGTGCCAGGAATGTGAATGTGCTACTTGTACTGTGTCATGTAAAACTCATATTGTTTTAGCCCAGTTCGCACATCATTAAATTTTAGCTTTATTATTAGATATTAGCGGAAATTGTATTTATAATGTTCATGAAGGATAGAGGTGTTTACTTGATTTTGATATGAAATGGCATTTTGACTGTATTTTAATGGTTTAGTGAACTGTGAATCTTAGCACTGCAAATTCAAGCAAATTGCAGCTCCATCAAGCAGTTATCTCATATAGAGGTGATTTTTATGTCTATTTAAATAGCAATGAAGCCATTCTCTTTTTGTGTCATGATGCATTTTGTAGAAAATGAAATGCTGTCATACTCTTTCTGATGTTTTCACTCCAGTAAGTATTGGAATAGTAAAAAATGGAACCTTATCTTCTGGGAATGTGAGATACTTCATCATAGCACATCAATCCGTCAAACACTTGCCAAATTCAGAGAAGCTACTGAAATGCAATTGATAATAATTTTTAAACTGTTAATACTGATAGCTTCAGAGCTAGGCTATTCCAGTCCATCTGACCTACATGATGAATTCCTATAGATTTAACAATGAACTTTGCCTTGTTGTGTATCGTACTGTAGTGAGCAGCAGCTAGATGTCACATGAAAATGAGGGTGACAAAATAAGTCTTCTAGAAACTAAATTTACCTAAGGTTACTTAATCTGAAGCTGACTCAGCCTCAGCAGGGTCTAAGCAGTATAAAAAGTGCAGCAGCCCTTGGTCAATAAGTAGGCTGACATACTGCAGAACTTTTTCATTCTTTTCCAATGTTAAAAAACCCCTCTTCTTTTCTGTGTTTCATTTGTCTGGCTTTGGCTTCCTTGCCAGTTTCTTTTCTCCATGCAAATTTGGTTTAAAAATATGTGACTAAAATTTAGCTCCCCTGAACTTAGATTTGTAACATTTGAACTTCTAGATCATTTTGGGGCAGGATTTCCAAAGTGTTTAGATTGTGAAAATTGCAGATGGAAGCAGAGTGGGATTTTCAAAAGCCCTTAAACAGACAAGATACTTAGCTCCCATTTAAATTAATCAGTTGGATTGAACAAGTTCCCTTTGGCATTTCTGAAAGTTCCACTGCTAAGTGCTTATGTCTACATATAAAATATGATTTTCTAAAGAGTCTGAGCATCCAGCAACTCTCTTTAAAGTTTATGACTATTTAGCAGTTCTGAAAATTGTACAGTCTCCCTTACTCTGTGTTCCAAAGTTATCCTTCTTCACCTTTTTGTTTCTTAAGTTTCTACTATAATTATTGTCTGTTGTGGTTTGGTCCTAACATGACAACAAAGAACCAACCACGTGGTCCTTCACTCACCCCCCCTCCTTCCCACACACACACACACACACACACACAGTGGGGAGGAAAAAGGCCAACTAGAAACTCATGGGTCAAGACAAAGGACAAGGAGGGTTCTTCACCAATTAAGGCCATGGGCAAATTGCAATCAAATTGGGGAAAAATAATAATTTAACCTGTCACTAATCAAATGCACACAGGCCACAGACAACACAAAGAGCTCACATACATTACTCTCATTCCTCCCTTCTTCCTGGTCCCAAATTACGTTGTTCCCAATTTCTCTACCTTCTTCCCCCAGTGGCACAGGGGTACAGGGGATGGGGTTTAGTCAGCTCACAGTCTGGTGGTTCCTGCTGCTCCTTCCTCCTCAGGGAGAAGAATTCCTTACAGTCCTTCCCTGCTTCCCCATGGGGTGCCTCCCATGGGAGAGAGTCCTCCAAGAACCTCTTCAACATGAGTCCTTCCCACGAGGTGCAGTCCCTCAGGAGCAAGCTGCTCCAGTGTGGGTTTACCACAGAGTCATGATCTTCAGAAACATTACATTCATATTATGCAAAATTAATAGCTCAAAAATATATTACAGGCAATGAATGTGCAGGTTATGGATTGCTAGAATGAACCAGATGTCCAGAAGTAGCATGACTTTTCAGTCTTTAATTGCTGCATATACAGAAGCACTTAGCAGACATGTTTGGATGTAATAAAAGCAAGCACTGCTAATCTGAGGTATAGTTTCTCCTGCCCTTTACACTGCCTCTATTACAGAAGTGTCTAAATAACAGTCTGAGGGTGTACACATAGTAGCATTCTGGTGTCAATCAAGAGGCTACTTTTAAAATGAATCTCCTAATTATTCCCACTTAGCACACTTGCTCTTCATGGAGTGTGTCTCAGGCTCTGTGAACTGGGCTGCTTTTGGTTGAAATGAAAACAGAAGATGCTTTCCAGAAAGACATCTAATTTTCTTATGGTTTAGGGGAGAACTTTGTAGAGTAGGGATGACGGTTGGACTCGGTGATCCCAAGGGTCTTTTCCAACCTAAATAGTTACATGATTCTATGATTCTTTGATCATTACTGAGTGTTCAGTCCCCTGAACTACATCAAAAGTAGTTCAGTATAAACTTTCTTCCCAGAATCGAATTTCAAATACTGATCAAGGTGAACACAAGTCCTCAGAGAGGAAAATTTTGCTCCACGGATTGGGTTTTACAATGCCACCTTGCTTGTTAATGTAGGTATAAACTGAGTTGTCAGGATGGTTGGGTTGTTGACAGAATACCATCTTTGCACCCACTTCCAGAGTTAAAATCTACAATGCCAGAATCTCAGATCTGCCAGGATATTCAAGGGGATCTCTAATTTCAAACACTGGCCAGTGTTTCTTGGGAATATATCTTCTCTTTCTTGTTAGATAGAAATTGAAATTAAAAACTCATGAGTAAGGCATCATAACATTTTTGTTAAGAGCTTTTTCGGAAATGTAAGTCAATCTAAATGTAAAACTAAAAAACAAATTCAGACAAGACAGATTGTAAGACATACCTTGTATACTTTGTAAAATGCACCTGCACCAGTGATCAGCTATTCATTTTGGTTATTTTCTACATTGATTTAGAATTTTTTATGCTTTAAGAGTCCATTCTTGTTTGGATTGCTAATAGTGCTTATATTAATAAATAATAAAATAAATTACTCGTTTGTTAGCCAGTGATTTTTCCAACATTCATAACCCTCAGAATTGTATCTTGTGTGGTTTATGTGTCAGATATACTAGAATGAAAAACATAATATGAATCTTTACCAGTGACCTTCAAAAACAGGAATTTATTATCTGTTGTTGCCACTGGGAAGTATAACCTCAGACACTCTAATTTATTGGCAGCCGGAAGGAGTTTTTAAGCATGTTTTTAGACAATTAAAGCACTGTCAAGACAAAAGTATGTGAAATCGTAAGTAGCTGTACAGTAAAAAGTTTGTGTTTTTTTTTTTTCTTTTATAAAGGTAGAAACTTTGAAAGACAAAGGAATTCTATGTACCTGTCTGAGCTGTGGGTTCAAAATACAGTAAATGTGGCTTTAGAACACTGGATGCTAGATCAGAAACACTGTAGTGTGTATGATATTAAATGCTGATATGGTATGAACTCACTTTGCTAGTTCAAATGTGCTAAAAAAAAATTGGACACCTTAGCTTTATCCTGTCAGGCTTTCTGCCAGATTAGATATTGCCTGTCCATGCCATTCTAAGTGTGTGCTGGATCAGTTGTTGTGTACTCTGCTGCTGATTCTGTATTGTGTGCTATAATCTGGGTGAATATGCAGTAATGTTCTTTCTTGAGTCATCCTAAATTTATCCAGAGATTTAGATTAATGACCATGGCCTCCTGTTGCCCCCATTATCATAGTAGCTGGCTAAATCACAAGCTTTGATATATTTATTCTCCTAACAACACTGTGAAGGACAATATGTCTTTGCTATCACACTGAAACATCATAGCATGTTTTCTCTCTTGTCTAATAGTTGAAACAGTAGGGGCTATGCAGCCTTTGAGAATAGCAGAGATTAAAACCAGAGACTGTTAACAGAGGTGAATATTTTCTTAGAGTGTCGAGTGCTCTGCTAGGGCTCTATCCAAGCAGTTTCGTGCAATTGGATTATTCTTACATTTTTTTAGAAAGCTAATTACTTAAATGATTTCCTTTTAGATACTCACCATATGCTGCATTCTGTGTAACTACCACAGTTCTTGATCTAAAACACAGTTAACTTCTGAAGGTTCAGGACAAATCCAAACCCGCTGAAGTCTTTGAGTAACTCTGGGTTTCACAGAGCTTGTCATATGAACAAATGTATTGCCTCCTTCTTGCTGTGTGGTCCCTTGTTTGCCTCTTTGAGTGGTGAATAACAGAAAAGTCCTACATTGTGTGGTTGAGTGGACAGAGACGATGAACCCAGCTGCTTGTTGCTGCTTAATTCATCCAGGGTGGTGCTTTAAGCAGTGTGGTCTCCAAGGAAGCCAAATGATGCTGGCAATGTTACATTGTGATTTTATTGAAAATCTGTTGAAAAATTGCTGGGAAAATAGACCTTTAAGGCCGAAATGTTCCTTTTGATAAGTTGTCCTCAACCTGTCCTCCTTGAGGAGGAACTGAAAACATTCCTGAGATATGAAGTTGTGTTATTGCTCTTTCAGTTAAAAATAAAGCTCCCAAATTAAACAACAACAGCAGTAAGCACTTAATAGACAAGAACAAGGCATGTCATAGAATAGAATCATAGAATCCTAGAATCCTAGAATCCTAGGGGTTGGAAGGGACCTCAAAAGATCATCTAGTCCAACCCCCCTGCCAGAGCAGGGTCATCTAGAGCACATCACACAGGAACGCATCCAGGTGGGTTTTGAATGTCTCCAGAGAATGAGACTCCACAACCTCTCTGGGCAGCCTTTTCCAGTGCTCTGTCACTCTCACAGTAAAAAAATGTCCTTTGTCCTTGAGTGCTTACCACCTAACAAAAGAATCTTGAAGGTTCATAGAATCATAGAATCATTAAGGACCTCAGAGATCATCAAGTTCCAACCTCCCTGTCATGAACAGGAAACCCTACCGCTAGATGAGGTTGCACAAAACCTCATCCAGCCTGGCCTTAAAAACCTCCAGGGATGGGGCATCAACAACCTCCCTGGGAAACCTATTCCAGTTCCTCACCACCCTTATAGTGAAGAATTTCTTCCTAATATCTAACCTACATCTCTCATCTCTCAGTTTAAATCCATTAACCCTTGTCCTATCACTATCTTCTCTGATGAAAAGCCCCTCCCCAGCTTTCCTGTAGGCCCTTTGAAGTACTGGAAGGCTGCTATAAGATCTCCCTGGAGCCTTCTCTTCTCCAGGCTGAACAGCCCCAACTCTCTCAGCCTGTCTTCATAGCAGAGGTGCTCCAGGCCTTTGATCAAGGTTGGAGCATGGGAGCCACATAGAAAGCTTCTGGTGCTTACAGGTAGCTCTTTGCTCCATGTACACTCACTTGGTGTGTCCTCTTGCAGAGCACAGTTTTGCTAAGGGTGCGCTAAGGAGAGCTGGGACCAAAATGAGTGATATTATTAAGCAGTAGATGCTTTAAATCCTTTCATTTCCTCATCAGATTGTACTGGCGTATTGGAAGAGTAAAGTGGATGAAAAATATATTTTGTTGATGCACTTCTGTGGAGGATTTAAAAAACAAGACTGCATTGTGTACATACGTTCTGTGTTACAAAAAGATCCTTGGACTTTTTAAGCCAAAGAGACTAGAGTAGTAGCCATGCCATGACATCTTTTCCATTATTAAGCAAAATGGAGCATATACTCATTTTTATCTTCTAGAAATGCAATCAAAACAGTTTCATGCATTTCAGGACTGGAAAAGTATCAAGTATAAGTGGAAAAGTATCAAGTATCTGCATTTGTGGAAGAAGTATCATCACAAATCTTTTGTTCTGGCACTCTTTGCTCTGCTACAGTGCATGCAAGGAGATTTTAATATATTTCTGTACTGTACTAGAAACTTACTTGAAACTCAGTCATATTTCATAATTAAACGTTTGAGAACTACTGGTATTTATATTTGCATGTGATTAACTTTTAAAGCATTGTGTACAGGGCTTTTTGCTTTTAAACTAGCCTGGAGTCAATAAATATCTTTACAGATGTCAATTTGGTCAGCAGTAAAGATGTAAATAGAAACTAATGATACTCATCAAGCCTGTGGCATGAATGTTTTATTGGACACAATCATTTAACACTTTCATAAAGTCAATACAAGGGAAAGAAACAGGTTTCTTATTATGGTAAACTGTGTTTGTACTGTCAGCATGCAGTGATTTATGACAAACCTGTGGCCGGGATTAGGATATTATAGATGGGGGAAAATAGAAGGCTCATTAATTTTTTATACCCACAGGTAGAAGACATGCAGTGGGCTAATAGACAACATACTCATCCAACATCTGTCTGCAGCCTGCCCTGTAAAGCTGGGGAAAGAAAGAAAACGGTGAAGGGAGTGCCCTGCTGCTGGCACTGTGAACGCTGTGAGGGGTACCATTACCAGGTGGATGAATTCAACTGTGAACTGTGCCCCATTAATAAGAGACCAAATGCCAACCGTACGGATTGCCAGCTTATCCCTATAATCAAACTGGAGTGGCATTCTCCTTGGGCCATTGTGCCCGTCTTCATAGCTATTCTTGGTATAATTGCCACCACCTTTGTGATTGTGACATTTGTGCGGTACAATGACACCCCGATTGTCAGGGCCTCTGGACGGGAGCTCAGTTACGTGCTTTTGACTGGGATTTTTCTCTGTTACTCCATTACTTTTTTAATGATTGCGAGTCCTGATACAGTCGTCTGCTCATTTCGGAGGATCTTTCTAGGACTTGGCATGTGTTTCAGCTATGCTGCCTTGCTTACCAAAACAAACAGGATTCACAGAATATTTGAACAAGGTAAAAAATCTGTCACAGCTCCCAAATTTATTAGTCCAGCTTCCCAGCTGGTGATCACTTTCAGCCTCATATCCTTGCAGCTTATTGGAGTCTTCATCTGGTTTGCTATTGATCCACCACATACCATCGTAGACTATGGAGAGCAGAGGACACTTGAACCAGAAAATGCCAGGGGAGTTCTCAAATGTGACATTTCAGATCTTTCTCTCATTTGTTCCCTTGGATACAGTATTCTCTTGATGGTCACATGCACTGTTTATGCTATAAAAACAAGAGGGGTTCCAGAGACCTTCAATGAAGCAAAACCCATTGGATTTACTATGTATACAACCTGCATAATCTGGTTAGCTTTTATTCCAATATTTTTTGGTACGGCCCAATCAGCAGAGAAGGTAAGTGATGATAAGCTTACAAATCAAATGTTACCGTCTTTTTATTGTCTTACAAACAAGTAATTCTGAATGCTAATTGGAAACAAACTTTCAGAAATCACAGATAACAAAATATATTATTCAAAAGGTAGGTTTCCTATATTTTAACACAAGAAACTGAATGTGGTTGTGGTTTGACTGGTATAATAATGTTGACATTTTCTCAATATGTCCTTAAATGACTACTTCTTCTTATGCTTATTATTACTCTTCAGTAATGCTCTAGCCTGTTACATGAAGCACTATAAATCTTTGTTATCATTCACAGATCTGATAGAAATGGTTGCATTTCAAAAGTCTAAGAAGATCAGCTTACATTTGTCAAAAATAATGAAGAAGAATGCCCGGGCAGAATGAAAAGGAATCCTTTTCTATCTGGTTGATGCATATAACTTTAAAAAAAAAGAAAAAAAAGAAAAAAAAAAAGGTTGGAAGAGTGAATTAAGTTGATGTAAGATCATAGAGTGTAATTCACTTATTATTATCTCAGAACAAAATGAAAATATCTTCCTGATATTTTAATGATAAATTAAATGTTGCATATTTGGATATCTGTTATTCCTTGTTTGGTTGGCATGGATCTTTCCTAATATCAGTCATGGTGACCAGTACAAAATATGTCAGACATTTAACTCTCTGTCTCTCAGTTCTAATGGGAAGGCAGAGGTAACTGTCAATGAGGTGAGTTTTTATCCAGCTGATAATTACAAAAAATGGCAAGTTAGGTAGGAAAGAGCAGTAATACCAGCATCAGTCTTCAGAACTGCAAATCTGAGGTTTGGGAAATTTTTAAAAATAAGAAATTAACATTACAAGTCTTTTACTGAAACTCTCTCCCCATTTCTTCTAGCAGGTGATTTTTACAATGTTTTAAAAGATACATTTTTCTTTAATTCATTTAATTGGAAAATCCAACATGTCCACTTATCGTTGTGCAAAGGTTTGACATATCTCTGGTTTAGAGGGCACTTTTGCCTGCAGAATTAAATAATTGTTTTTTATAGCTTGATAGAATAACTCCAAATTTAAGCAGAGTATTTGTATAGGGGAGAAAGTATGGCAGAAAAAAATTTCTTTACTAAAATTGAGGTAAGCAGGCTTGCTGAATTGGGTCCGGCTTGATTTCTGTGGTCTTTTGCATTAAGTCAGGGGAAGTGAGTACCAAGGTAATGGCATAGCATAGATAGAACAAGCAAAGATAAATAATCCTCTTTGCTATAGAAAACATGTTTAGGTGAATTGTATTTAAATTTTTACTCTTTTTGAATGTGTAGGCTGAAGTCAGAAAAATACTCAGTTATATAAACGTGTGGTAATTTTCATTTTAACAACTTGGGTCAGCTAATTTTATGGCAAGCACCTGTAACAAAAAAATATGTTTCGGAATTTCTGGCAACGATGCAGTGAATTTTAATTTACACTACTGGTTCACTTTAGCTTGTAAGTAAAGGATGATTTGGGTTTGACCTATAAAGGTCAAATGGAAATGAAATTATTGAGCACACCTTTTGCATTTCTTGTATGTAACCCAAGACTGAACTCAAATTGTGCTAAATCACACAGCTTCTAACACTGAATTTCACTTGTTTGTTGCCTTTTTCTGTAAATGATATGTTATTCTTCAAATAATGACTTTTAGGAGCTACAACCCCAATATATAGTAGCTCTGTAATTAAAACAATTTTTTTCACAGTGCTTCCACTTTTTGCTGCAAATAAAAACATCTTTCCACAGAGTCTTGTGGACATCATCATAATAGCTCACACGTTCATACAACTAAATTGCTTGTTTAAATTGGACAACAATGTAATATCTTAGTGCACACATATTCATTGTCTGAATAAACTCAAAGTTGCTTGTAGTTTTCTCAATTAATGCAGAACACCAGAAGAAGCATTTTGAAAACATACTAATACACTGTAGAATATCTTATTTGAAAGTCAGTATTCAGACTTCTTTTAGGTGCTTACTCCCTTTGCTGCTGATGTTAGAATCCTGTTATAATATTTTTAATGGCTTGAGTTTGTTCAGAAGGAACATAGAAATGATCTGGAGAACTTAAAAAAACTTAAAAGCAATGGTTCCTTTTTTGAAATGCTGACAGTAATAAAATTTAACAGAACATTCATTACAAGCCAGGTGTACTACCAACTAGCAATTCGTTGAACTACTAGCTTTAGACACCTTTAGACACACTTCTGTTTGAATAAAGAGTATTTAAAACTTATCAAAAATGTCTTGAGGAAATTCTGTTTTCCTAAACATTAGTAGTACAACAGCAGCAGAAGTTCTTATTAACATTTGAAAGAGAGGTAATATTACTTATTTAACTATTCCATGAACACCAATTAGGTAGAAAGCATCTTGAGAAGCCTTTATTTTTATTTCACTGTTAAACTGTTTTGACCGATAAAAAAAAACTATGACCATTAATGATAAAAACAAGTGTTTAGATCCAAAATTCGTATGTTGTCATGGAAAGGTTACCTTGATACCTTGGGGTCAATTCCCAAAAGTGTAAATTTGCTAAGAGATTCTAGATAGAAACTAGAGAACTGTAAACTTGTACAGCAGGCACAAGTCCATAAATTGAGTGTTGGTGTCCATCAAACTTCAAATATGTGTGATAAAAGCCATGTAAATAAGCATAAGTACATTTCTGTAGACAGAATCTTGCTCATATGTTCTTGCTGTGAAGCACAGGATGAGAAACTCATCTATCTCCACTGTGCGTTTTAGGAATCTTGGGTCTCTAGCTGGCTAATACAGCTGAGTTAAATGCATGAATTTGCATGATGTGACACATCCATAAGAAAAAAACATGGTAACAATTAAGGTAACTTGACAAGACTCAGTGGGAGTATGTTGATTTATGGTTTTGACGTTTGTAACATTTTTAACAGCTCCTTATAAAAGACACTTTCTACTCATATATTTTATCTCAGTTTATGTAAAAGTTTAAAATTAATACAAAATTGAGGAAGCTACTATATAATACTGAAGAAATTAAAAATAATATACATCTGTGACCAATCAACAAAAAGTGAAAATACCATTCCAAAATAACTTTGCATAACCCAAGCTTAGTGGCTTTTACAGAACTCCTTGTTTATTGTTCTTAATCTAAAGCAGTAGACTAGCCCCCTGTGCTAATAAACACACCATTTTTAGATTGTAATTTCTATAGATGTTCTGCAGAGAACAATAAGAGCATTGATTTTAAGTCCTGTGTGATTTTTTTTCTTTTTTAATTTTTGTCTAATTCATGCTTTTGTCTATTGTTAATCAATCAATCCTGTTTTGACAGCTGCTGCTTTACAAAAGGAACCACTACAAATAATTAATTTTTTCCGGTGCATCATTGAACTGAAGGAAAAATGTAACCCTGAGACTTAAAATACCAGTTTTTTAACACTTGTGTGTCAGTGAGGTGCTTTAGAGGAAAAGTAGTGAAATTCTGTGAGAAAGTATCCTGTGAATACAGTTTTCATCTTTGTCTCGCAAGTGTAAATGGCAAACCCAGGAAACACTAGGATCACCTGGAATGGAGATATCTAAACTGTCAAAATTACTGGAATGCCACAGAAAAAGAGTGAAATTAGCTTAGTGATTAAAACAGATGTTGATGAACTTTGGAGTAAAATTACAACAGCAGACGGCACAGAAATCAGCTGAGCATACATGGCTGTCTAAAGTATATTACTATTTGACAAACTGAATTATTATTATTTTTTTACCCTTTTAGTGGTTTTGGCAGGTGGATCAATTATGTCCTTTCATAGATAATAATTACATCATTTATTATATTAACCAGATGAATACTTACTTCCCATGCTATGAAAGAATGGAGGGTGTACTTTTTGTTTAGAAAAGAGGACCACAGAAAGCACTGAACAATTTCTCTCTTCTCCTCCCATCAGAAGCAATTGCAAGGTGTCTTCAAACAAGGCAGATAGATTTTAGTGCATTTTCCAGTTATTCTGGCAAGTTTGATCTCTCTTTTCATAACTGCAGTAAAGGCAAAACAAGTTGTTAAGTATGGTATAATTTTTTCCTTATTTTATTGTCCTTAAGATCTTACTATTTGAGCTGTTTTCATCCTGGATTTCCTGATCATGATCATCTGATCATCTTATGCATATATCCAGCTGTTAGTAACATTAAAAGAAGCTAGAAACACTTTCAAGAATATCTCAATATTAATTTGACTTGGAAGCTTCTAGTTGAGAACAGGAAGCTACTCAGTTCTCAGTGGGAGCGGGAGGTAGTTCTGTCAGTCTAGTAAGATACGTTCCTTAGCTTAACAAAAAACCCCAACAAAAAGAACAACAAAAGACAACAAAAAACTACTAATGACAAGTCAGGTAGAGAGCCTTTACTTCCTCTCCATTTCTACAAAATTTAAACAATCTTTTTGTTGTTGTTGCTCAGTTCTTGGCTAATGTGTTCCTGTGACTGTAAGAAAATAAAGCATCTTAATGATGCCTCAGACTGTGTTAATGAAGCAGACTACACTGAGCCTTTTCTTCATCCTAAAACATTCTCTTCTAATTCTGATCATATTCAGAGTTTTAGCTCTGCAGGTAGTCCATGCAGTACACATCACAGGAAAAAGTAAAGAAAGATAACTTATCATGTTAGTATTTCTTCCATTTTATTTATAATGTTTAGCTTTGTCAAATCAGAATCTTTAGTATCAACACTGTGTGTAGCATGAGGATTAATTAATCTAAGGGATATTTAGAACCATTTTCATTTTCATTATTACAGGACCCAAAGTTAGAAGACTGCTGAAGTTATACTTTCCACAGTTGATCATTGTTCAAAATTAAACTTCTGTGCTATTGCTTTTTTTTTTCTTTTTCCAAAATCTTCGGAATATGGGAGATTTGCAGGATTAAAGCAAAACTCTAAGTAATTGACATTTTGCATGTTTTGGAACACAACAAATCAGATAAAATTCACCATATTGTCTGATAGAAGTATCCCACCCTCTCATGGGAAAGTGTATGTTAAGAAAGGAGATGCTTTTTGTAATGTTTTATCGTTTCAGGTTTTCCAGATGTAAATATTTTGTGAGCTAAATTATTTCCAAATTTGATAATTTCCTAGGATTTGTGACCTAATCCTCATCAGAAATTAGGAATTTGTTGTTCTGCTGTAGGAGCAGAGTGGGAAAAAAGATGTGAATAAGAGTATAAATGAGTTACAGTTTCTTGCCCAATCTTCCTCTTCTCCTTTGCCCTGTGTGAGGGTAGTGCCTTGCTCCTTGCTTATCCTTGAGACAGCATGTTTCCTTCCAGCTGAAGTTACTCAGTGCTCTACAGCTCGTGGATATTGCTGGGTCTACCTACTGGCTGAACAAATTTAATGGTTGCAGCAGCCTTACAGATGTTTTATTCCCTCCCCAGCCTTCTATGAGCTGATGCAAGAGGACAAAGGAGTGGTTGTACTTCTCTGGTCTGGCTGAGTAAATTCCTGCTTAAAAAGTAATTCTAATGAGAAACCACTTAAATAGATCAACCCCCTTTTCTTTCGAAAATCACTTGGTGGGAACACATTCCACAAGCTTTTTCTTAGGAAAAGCTGCCCTGTTCCCACTAGAATCACAAGCAAAAGTGATGGAGTAAGTTTCTTGGCTAATAACTGAGACAAAAATGATGGGCTGGATATTTTAAAATATTGTGAGCATTTAGAAACCTTTTTTTTTTTTTTTTTAGGCTGATTTTTTTCTGTCTTTATGAGTTTAAAATGAATTTTGGAAAAAGAGAAGGTTTGAATTGAAAACAGGATAATTTCACCACATTTAAATGGTTCCCACTTTCTTAAAGTGAAAAATGTCTGAAGTGAATGTTAATGGTAATTCCAGACTTGCATTTAAATAAACATTTATCAAAACATTTCTGACCCCTTTTTAGGACAAGTACTGACTATATTAAACTATATTATATAGTGTATATTATATAGTGTAATTATCCAAACTGCATTAGATTACATAGGAAATTAGAAAGAATTACTGTAGTCAGCTAAGTCAATCTCTTCTGCAAAAAGCTGTCTTGAGCTCTGTTAAATTAGATGCTGTTCAGGTTCATTTCTATGATTAAAAATCATAGCTTTCTTTGTCAGGTAGTCATCTGCTCCCTTGCGTAGCTGCTTTGTTCCAGAAGTGAATGATCAGATGAAGAACAGGTAAAGGTCTCAAGCTCTTTCAGGTTGTTTTGAGGTGAATGAGTCTGCAAAGGTTTGTTGAAGCCCCCTTGGACTGAAGAAAAAAGTCACTCTGTTTCTGCTGGCTCTTAAAATCTAGGTGTGACCTGCCTGTTTAAAGTACATACAAGCTAGGGGGAAGATTTCTTTCAGACTGTGCTACCCACTCAGCAAAATCTTGTGGAGGGCTGAATGCAGCTACTTTTTAAAATTCTGGCCCCTATATAGAATATTTGTTATTCAGCATAGTGTGTACCCAAGCACACAACACATAGGTAATTTTAAAGACATACCTTTATTGTTTTGAGATAAGCTTATGGTCTTTAGGGTTTTATTTAATTTCTCTGTTTACTTTAATAGTAATTAAGCCACTATAGTTTAAAGTTTATACACTGAGCACTGATTTTATTTATAAGGTTATTAGGGGGTAGCAGGAAGAGATAAAATAGCAGCTTCTCTAAGAAAGAAGGGGAATATTTAATAAAATATAAAGCCTTTTTTTTTTGGTTCAGTGAGATACTCATGTGCATCTAAAGGTTGTATAACCTGTTCTTTTCTGCATGATTGCGTATCTGTTCCAGTAAGAGCATTGAGCTGTAGTACCTAGTTGTGTACACTGAAGAGATATGCACCTGTCACATAATGGAAAACACCAAGGTTCTGCTCATCTGACATGTTTGCTTCTGGCTCCATGATGAATGATAGCTTCTTTCCCAAAGACAAGAAAGAGCTGTCAGAAAAATTAAATTTGCCTGTAATCTGCTTCCTGTCCCGTCCTGGGGAATGTCAGAGAGTTGGTAGCAGGTATGTGAAGAAGGAAAGCTTGTCAGAAAATGTTAAAGAGATATTTTTGGCTACTTCCTGGCTTTTGTGATAAGTATTTAATTCTAACTGAGAAGTAGAAACAATTTTGTGAAGCACAGATAGCTAAATAATTTTGTCATCTTTGTGTAATTTAGAAAAAATAATCAGTAATAATAGAGTGCAGTTTCTGATCACAAATGTTTCACAGATATAATCCAGAAGAAAGAAAAAAAAAATCGACAGTATTTCCAGAAATCAGTTTCACCTCATAAAAATGTTGATCATTTGGCTTTCACTTGTTCAGTGCCAAAAATTTGGCTCTCTCCATCAAGCGCAGTTAAACAGAAGTCCTTCAAGTTGTACTAGATGATCCTTGCACAGTAAGGAAGAGGTCAGTCTTTGGTACTACGATGCTATAAACTGCTAAAGATGTGTTTCATCTGCAAGTGTACCTGTGATATGGGGTCCTCTATGTCCTTATTTTGCATAGAACAGCATCCAAGTCAATGATGGTTTTGCATAAAGAGAAAAAGCAGATAATATATCTTACAGTTTGATCATATTCTCAACTGCTCCATGGCCTGGTGGTCAAGCACTGACAACTGGTGCTCAGCCACATAGCATCTGAAGAGGATCAAAGGCAAGTTTAACAGTTCATTAAAAGCAAACGTATTTCTTCCATCAAATAGCAAGCCTCTCTGCAGCAAGAATGGATTTGGGGATTCAAGGGATGCACATAAAATATTGCTTCATGTGATCTTATAAAAAAAGTAATTGAGAGAAATGCATCTCCTGCATCTTGGTTTGTACTCAATACAGTCCATTATTCTGCATTTAAAATTAAGGGATATATAGTGATTTTTGGACTCAGATGCCTAAAAAATAAAAGTTCATTCTCACAAAAGAATATGTGCCTACAAACTCATTTCAGACTGAAATGTGGTCACAGATTGAGACCAGAGCATACTGATGTGCTACTGACCAATGAATCATTCGGTGAGCAACTACAATACTGCCCTGTGGCCTGACAGGATGCCCTTCCTTTCAGCCATTGCTTCATAACAATAGTGACTTGCATTTGAAAAATCCATAGGTTCCTAGAGCACTGGAAGGGCTGGTTTAAGTTGGACAAAGCAAAACTAGCGATGCCACAAACTGTATAGAAAACATCTTTGAGCAAATTTATCACTTACTGAATAATGGAATTGAATGTGTTTGTAAATACACAGGAACAGGGATTTTTATGTTTGGTTTTTTTTCAGTTAAGAATGATATGTTAAACCAACATACTAGGAAAAGTGTATCTGTGGGTAATAGAAAGTGAATTGCAACTATCTTTTACTCTTGCTGAGAAAAACAGGAAATCTTTAAGTAGAATGCTGTTTAGAAAATGGGTTGGAACTCTTTCTGGCATGGTCTTGTGAGATTTCTTGTACTGGCTAGCTTGTTCCAGGTTGGAAGCAGTACCAGAATAGCTTTTGTTGCAGCTTTAGCAGTGCATTTACCTTACTGAAAACAAGTGAACAGACGTATGAACGACAGAAGAAAAAAAGTTAAAAAGGCTTTTACCTTAGCTTTGAGTAGACATTCAACTTCTCATCTTTCTTATTTAATTCAAGTAGAATAACTGGAATAATGATTAGTTCCACTTTGGCACAGGTTTCGTAACACTATCAAGATTTTGATCTTACAGTTATGATAAAATCCTTGGGACTGGTAAATTGCCATGCATAAGCTGAGCCTTAATAACAAGACATACAAGCTCATCACCACATCTGGACCTTGACTCATGATCAGCACCTAATCAAAGCCACATTAACCTGTATTTCCTTTAGACTAATATTGTTTTCAAGGACAATTATGGTGACTCAACTGAAGTGTTAGTTATGGATAGCATGGTAAGTTGAGGTGTGTTTCAGCCCCTTGTGATCACTCTGTTGTTTAAGAATTGTTACAGTTTGTGGAGCTGAGAATATGCCAATAAGTGGATCTAGACCAGAAATTTAATTAGATATAAGCCCAGTAAAGTTTGTAAAAGATTTGGTAAAGACAATAGAAGTCTAAAATTTCGTGTAGGGGACAGTAAATGTTAAACCCATATCTCATAAAAATGGAAATACTAAGAAACAGAAACTGGTGAAAATCTGATTTCACACAGAACAGTGAGCTTTATGCCTACTCTTAAAAAGCAAAACTAAATCTATTAAGGGAATAAATAATTAGATGTTTAACACTGAACTTATATGTGTGTATGTTCAAATATTTTATTTTACATAACTGAAAGCTCTTTGCTGCATTAAACCAGAATAACTACTTTAAAAGGCCCACCAAAACCAGCAAAGTTGGTACATGCATGACCATCTTCTACAAAAGAAAGACTTTCATTGGTCATACACATCTGTTTTTTTGAAAGTCTATTTTTCTTTCAGTTTACAGTGAAGCTTCTTTACAAGGGATAAAACGACAGTAGAGACATTAATATAAGCTAAGCCAAAAGGGTCAGAATATAACAGTAGCAGAACATTATCCTTTTTTCGAGTAATCCAGCTAGAAATGGATTAATTATGAAATATCCTCTTTAGGCGTGAATTTTCAGTATGTACAAAAGTTTGAACTTTTCTCTTCATAAGATGGTGCTTTCCAGACTTGAGAGTGATTTCATAATCACTCAGTTTACCAGTGCTGTTTAACATCTTCGTTGGAGCCACGGACAGTGGGACTGAGTGTATCCTCAGCAAGTTTGCTGACAATACCAAGCTGTGTGGAGTAGCTGACCCCTAGAGGGGAGGGATGCCACCCAGAGGGACCTTGACAGACTGCAGGGGTGGGCCACTGTCAACCTCATGGAGTTCAACAAGGCCAAGTGCAAGGTCCTGCACTTGGATCAGTGCAGTTCTGGGCACAAATACAGGCTTTGGGGAGAATGGTTTTCCTGGTGATTATCAGGGTCACACTTACTCGATACTTTAAAGTGTATGGATGGAGTTAAAATGATGTTGTCAGGGTCATTGATAGAACTGATAACACAGCACCTACATAAACCTTTTTTAGAGAAACCCTCCTCTTCTCTACCATAGTACAATAAGATAGCTGAATAATGAAGGGAAGAAAGGCACAGGACTTGGTTGTCCTTTTTTTTTAACTCAACTGAACTCAAGTGGAATAACAGTAGGTATTCACAGGTGTTGTGAATGCCATTCATAGAGGTACTGCACAACATTTCCCAATTACAAAACAGCAAGGTCACAAAGAGATTTGAAGAGAAGAGGGAAGCTACTTAAAAGGAAGGGTTCAGTAGCAAACACAGGGAAAAGATTTTTAGCTGTGGAGGTGAGGAACACATGACATTTTCTAAATGTCTTTTCCAGTAAGCTAGCACTCATAATTGAGTGAGGTATAGCAGAAGAGCTCACAGCAGGCAAACAGTCTTCGTAAGAGAATTGTTTGCACCATATGTTTTCCTTAGCTGATCTACTGAAATGGTGCTTTAGATGAAGTCCTACACATACAATGCAAATTATAGTACAGTCTGAAGTAGCTTCCTCCAGAACACATCACCTTCTATCCCTTTGAGCCATCACACTGCATAAAATTTTATTGACCTACAAAGATCACATATCTCCATCAAGGCTGCTAGATTTCTAAGTTGGAAATTTCCCTGCTATTCCCTCTGCACTATTTGCCTTGCCAATGAGGCTTGTAATTTCTTTGTTTTCAACCACCACCAAAGCCATAACCTTTGTCCTCATCAACCTTCATTTTTTTCTACTGTTTATATCCTGCTCTCTTGTTTCCCCATTTGCTTACTTCATAATTTGCCCAAGACAGAACAGTCATTCCAGCCAATGCCATTTTTCTACTGTGATATCCAAAATCCTGTTTCTTTTCTGTGTAACTTAGTACTTACACTTCACATTTATCCCTGTGTCTCTTCCTCCTCTTCCCCACTGACACTGATGTTGGTTTTTGTTATTGGCGTTTGTTACTTTCACTCTTAAATGTAGCAAAATTTTGTTCTGATTCCTATTTACAAAATGCTTTCTTTCTTACTTTTCATCTGACTATATCCAGCATTCTCAACCAAGTTTTAGTTCCTTTTTTTAGTGCTCCATTTCTGAAAGTTTCAGGTAAAGCCACAATACAGTTCAACTGAGTGGGAGCTTTGTCAATGGTGTAAAAAAATCTTTTATGTCACTGTCCCAACTGCTGCTAACTCTTCCTTTAATTCTTCCTGTGTATACATCCCATTGATTTTTCAAGCTGCTTGAAGGTTTCCTAAAGGAATCTGTGTAAGATTAAGTTTTGCATATCTGTGTTATAGAATAATATAACTGGGGAATTTGACTCTTTATTTTTCACTCTTTATATAAGACTCCTGTAGGAGTTGGCTTTATCTTCAACTGACTATTCTGTAGTTTTGTGTAGTTTTAATAAACAGCTGTGTGTGTGTTTGAATACTCCTGTACACCAGGAGAGTGTTATATAAATACACTGCAGGCAGGTCTGTTTTTCTAAACATCTAAAACAGGAAAAATGCTAAATCTATGTCAGGGATGTAAGAAGCAGATCTCATTGAATTAGATATTTTATCAGCCTTTTTCTTGTTACCTGTGTAGCTGTGTATGGTACTTGGGCAGGTTTCATGCTAGATCATGGGCTAGAGGGAATTACTGGCAACTGGCATTGCCCCAGCTGAACTTGCTTTGACAAGGTGATTCAGAGCCAGATAGTTTAGTATCACAGCCGAATGTTTTAGCCTTTGACTATATCAATTTTCTCTCAAGGTCACCATAATATACAAGGAAATGGCAAAACTGCGGTTGGAGAGGCCTCTTCCTACCTATCAGAAAAAGTTCTTTGTATTTCAAAACTCTGTTAGTAGGCTGAAGATCTACTTTGGATAGTTTTGTGCTGTGTTTTTTTTTTTAATTGCAACAAAGAGATTTTAAGTGCTGTTGGTTCCATGTTACAGAATATTCTAGTATCTTGCAGAACACTGTTTGACTGTAAGCCTAAGTAATAATTTCTGTCACTTATGCATGACTGAAATAAGAGTTTTTGTAAAATTGTCCTAGGCTTTTTATCTAGAGAATGAGAAGGATTAAGCTTGATTTTAATTGTGTCATCCAAATACTAACACAAGCTCTTTAGGCCTCTTTGCCCATGGATGAACACACATATTCCTCTTAATATTAAGTTTTGCACACACATTGACAAAAGACTAGACCCCTGTGGTTGGAAAATGAAACTGTGGGCACCTCTCCAGTACATGTAATGACTCAGAGTCAATGCCAAGATCTATTTTTTTCTGCTGATAGCACTACCATGCTGTTTAAAATGACAGAGTATAAGGAAGTAACTTAGATCTAATCTGTCAGGTTAGCCAGCAGTGATGTATTATAGAGCACCAGTGTGCTTTTTTTTTTTCTTTTATTATCTCTTTTTTTTTATTATTTTTTTTTAATCGTAGCTTTTCAGCTCTGGTAAGTAATACTCTCTTCCTCCAACAAAGCCATCGACTTGGGTGAAAGGTATTTCACAGAAGCCCCACACTCTACATTGTTGACTGCTTGTTGTTGAAATAACTTCTTCAATATATTCACAATTCATCTCTCTCTTTTTTTTTTCTTTCTTTTTTTTTTTTTTTTTTTTTAATTTACCAAGCCTCTTTCACTTGTTTTGAAGTACAGGCTCTTTCCTTAGAGATTTAAATGTACATATTTTCTTATTCAGATGATGACTGCATTTTGCTCACCATCTAATTAAAGTGTATGTATATATGTTTTAAAAAAAGAGAAAAAGAAAAGCCTCTTTGGCTTACTAAAACCTTAAAGTACCTAGATTTGTCAAAGAACATTAAGAGAACTAGAGTACATGTAATTTTCAAAGGCTGGAGTTGTTCTGTTTTTCCACTTACACAAGTCACCCTTTGTTGCAGACTATTAAAAATCTACTTATTTGCAGTTTCAGAGATCACGTCTGCTTATTTCAGGTGAATAAACTGCTGTCTCATAGGACGTGTAGGTATTTCACAGATACAAAAATGATGAGGAACAAACAGTGGGTTGGTTGTGTTGAGGGAGAAATTCTGGAGTGGGGGCTGGACAGAAGCTTAGGAAAAGGAAAAAGCAACTTGGAAAGGCTAGAAGTCTAAAATTTGGGTGCAGTCCTTTGTGAACAGACTACTCTGTTGTGGGTAACCTGCGGGATAACAAGTCCTTCTAGCAAATCTGCTCCAGTATGGGCTTCTCCCTCCACAGGTTCACAGGTCCTGTCAGGAGCCCACACTGATCCAGTGTGGGCTTCCCACAGAGTCACAGCCTCCTTCAGGCATCCACCTACTCCTTTGTGGGGTCCTCCATGGGCTGCTGGTGGATATCTGCTCCACTGTTAACCTCCATGGGCTGCAGGGGGACAGCATGCCCCACCATGGTCTGCACCACAGGCTGCAGGGGAACCTATGCTCCAGCTCGTGAAGGACCTCCTCCCCCACCTTCTTCACTGAGCTTGGTGTCTTCAGAGTTGTTTATCTCACATATTCTCATGCCCCTCTCTTGGCTGCTGTTCTGCAGAGGTTTTTTTTTTTTCCTCTTCTTAAATATATTATCCCAGAGGCATTACTACCATCACTGATGGGCTTGGCCTTGGCCAGCAGTGGGTCTGTCTTGGAGCAGGCTGGCATTGGCTCTGTCAGACATGGGGGAATCTTCTGTCAACTTCTCGCAGAAGCCACCTCTGTAGCCCCCCCACTACCAAAACCTTGCCAGACAAATCAAATACACCACAATGGCTACGTCCGTACAACAGGACATTTAAAAATAAGGCTCTTCTGGGTCCCATCTGGTGCATCTACAGACCTGAAACATGACTTACTTTTTTTGTATTTTTTTTTCTATTCAAAGTCACTGAAATAATTTGAGGGCATATAGTGTATGAGATGACTTTTTGTAAGAGAAATCTCGCTCTGTAATAAGGCCCTTTACCGTGAGAGCATGTCAAATTTGTGAATTCATTTCCTACCTGGATAGTAACTGTATAAAATGAAGAGCAACATATTTGTCAAAGACTTGTCCATACTGTCTTTGGAAATAAGAATTAATTTTATCCCTGAACTACTCCTGAGCATTCCTCCTGAGACTGATACTCTATAAAGGAGCTAATTGTGCCAAGAAACCTACTGCAAGAGACCAATTAGGAAAAGAAATCTGGGGTCCTAGTTTTAGTGCATTTTTAATTGTTCATTCATATACAGAAGTTCCATTTGAAGGTATGGCAAAATATAATTCCAGGATGATCGATAGCAAGGTTAACAAGGTACTGTTCTGGGATATATCAGCCAAAGTCCCTTCATTCTCAAGAACAGTTATGAGGTAAAAGGATGACACCTTCATGTGCTCACAGCAGATACACTGAAATTGGAGTGATACAGAGTAGATTAGCATGGCCCCTGGGGCTTGCAGTGAGAAGATGAGGGGTAATGCTTTTAAGCTGAAAGAAGAGAGATTTAGATTTTTCTTATTATTAGCTTACCTTTCTGTTAGTGTTTCTGAGCTCCTGGAAACCATTTATGGTGTTCAGGCATTTAAATTTTGTTCCTCTGTTGTTTTTTTTTTTTCAGCTCTCAATGTGAGAGATCTGATCAATCATTCTATGCAAAAAATAAGATGATAAAACCAAACTACTTCCCCCATCTTTAGGCTGCTGTGGTTATGAAAAAGAACATTCTTTCATTTAGAATGGTGTCTTCATTTCCTCATGTCTTCAACCTGAAGAGTTTGAAATTAGTATTCTCTGCAGCTAAGAAAATGTGCATCTCTAAACCTGCTGTGATTTTCTACTTGCATAGGAACAGTATGCTTTTTAAGTGGAGACACCAAATGCTTGTGTCACTCAATTATTTGTGATTACTCTGAGATGCTTTCATCTGATAATGCAAACCACAGTTTGCATTTGTTTAATACCTTTCAAATATATAATGTATGACTTTTCATCCCAGTGGAAGCTTTTAGGTTTTATGCAGTTGGTGAATTTTCCTAATTTGACATAATTGTTGTGGCATCAGTAGTTTTCAAAGTACCTCTTCTCCTAGAGGAGGCTCCTAGTCTACAGGGTGCCTGTGATGATGGGAAGGTACTGTGTGGCTTGTGGACAGACTACTTAATTACTGCTTTGGAAGTCTAATTGGGACATGTGGCCTCTGTCACCGGGCATTTCTTCTGGGCACATCTACCTTGCAGGGTCTGGTTGCATCCTGACACTTCATCAAGATGGCCTGAGTGCTCAGCACATGGGTAACCTGTAGTCAACCCACAAGGAAAACATAGTATGTTCATCATCAACAAAGCAAATAAGAAAATATTTCGTAGCAAACTAGAGCTTATTTTGTAGAGTAATTTATGAGCACTTGTGGGAAACTGTTCTTTTCTTCCCCACATAAGTCTAAGCCAGTAGCCCCCCAGTACCAGCTTGTGACAGCACTTCAATGGAGTAGGAATAGATTGTATTGCCATGTTGACCTGTCGATTAACAGTCTTTTCAGCTACATGTTTTACACATTTACATGGCTGTATTTCAGGGATGGGAATTCTCTCATGACTGAAGCACTTATAAATTGACTTTGTAGAACATTTCTACTTAAATTCTAGTAAGCTGACAAGCCCTTAAAAAAAATGAATTTAAGATGTCTAATTACTATAACAAAACCAGACTGCAGTATACTTCAACCAAAAAAGTAAATGAGATAAAAAAATATCTGCTTACTGGAGATGGGGGTATTTGCGGAGAGTTGGTGGATAGAACTCAATGAATAAAGGAATACACAATCTTAGCGATCTTAGTGTGGTGGAGATGGACAATTCTGGTTCCTTATGCTAATATTGTTCTCCAGACAGATAAGGTGGGATTTATTTGACAGTGTGCAGACGTAGTATATGAGAATCTAGTCACCCTAGGTTTCTATTCACTATGCTGAATCCAAAACCCATGGTCTTACTAGAAACTGCATTTAGAATAATTATAGAAAAATTACTATCCCCCTGTCAATTACTTGTTTGTCATCTTTTCATTTTTACAAGCACAGTATTTTTCAAATTGGTGTATCTGAACATGCAATGTATGGAAGCTTTCAAATATAAACCCAAATATTTCTGTACCACAGAAGCTAGTCTTTTATATGTGCTAAAATAATACATAGTATTAATACACAGTAATCACGTCAGATTTAAAAAATAATGATTAAAATCAATGGAGTCCTCACACTCATAGCTTTTCAGTGGTCTGAAATAGGGATTTCTAAGCAAGAATATCTATCATACAATATTTTTTCAAATTTTGCTAGCCATAAGCATCAACCTGTAGCTTCTACATTTTATCAAGAACATTACTGTGATGGATTAATTATTTCTCAGAGGAAATGGAATGCATTTTCCATGAAAGAATTAGGGTATTTAATTTTTTTCTTCTTTTCACTTTACAGAAGACATACGATTAAATATGACTTCCAGAAGACATGATAATGTCTTTGCATGTCTGATATTCTGTATTACTTTGCTATGATAAGTTTGTTGGTAGTTTATCCCACAGACAGTTTCAGTCAGTCATATGTTCAAATACATTATATCTCTCTTTAAAATCCTGGTTTTATTGGCAGATCTTTTAAGAACCTGTAACTTCTTATAGTCTGCAACTGTGAGTTATCTTTGACTTTTTCATCAAAAAACACTGGCATGATTCCTTTTTGGCAGAGGGGGAGAGTGGAGGGAAATTCCTGCTTTCAGTACCCATGCATAGAGAAAAGCCTGAGTCCTGCAGAGTCCCGTGGTTTTTATAGAATAAAAACTGAGATGATTTTCACTCCCCGTTTTCCCGCATTGCCAGAAAACCCTCACAGAGTGATACTCATAGGAAAAAAAACCAAAAAACTTCCAATGACTGCTAACATGAAAGATTTTCACTGACACAAGAAGAGACAGTTGTGATTTTAGAGTACACTGAGATCCATGATTGAGACTTTGAAGAGTTTTATGATAGCATAGCATCACTCTTCTGTTGCAACTTTGAGATTCAAAATGTTCCTGACATATATTTTGTCTTTATTGCCTTGTTTAAATGTATTTCAATGTTAGGTTAATTGGTGCAAATAAAAACTTTTATATTCACACTTTCTTCAGTCAAGTAATCAGTGTCACCAGAATATTTACTATTTTCCAAGATTACAAATAATAAATTTCAGAATGTTCATGTATAACTTCCTATATAATCCTTAAATAAAGGGACATATGTATCTAGCTTAGTAGTTATGTAGGCATATGTAGTTAGTTTAGCCTTGTTTTGCACTTCTATTTTTCTGATTTTTATTTTCTGTTTCTGAATAGCAGTGCAAATAATAGTAGATGTAGTCAGAGTAATTATTTTGGGGTGGGAGGCATTGTTTCTGGGATCAGTTATAAAGTATTAGCCTAAAACATAAACCTACAAATATAATGGGTCCATTCCTTTATTCTGGACACAATGGAATACTTCTGTTTCTGTTTGATGGGCCTGTTTATAAGTGGTAAAGATAATGTGATTCAGTATGACATAGAGTCTTAAATTTTGGAAGAAGGCCTTAAATCTGCTACATAGATGTGAAATGTCTGAATCAACACTTCTAGTAGCTTAGGACCAAAGACTTTTCCAATCATTTGATTGCTATATAAATATTAAATTAAGGTCTTTTCATGCACTTACAAATTACATTTTTTTAAAAGAATGGACTGATACACATAAATATTAGCATAGAAATACCTAAGGACAGTATTTTAAACTATGGATTCCCTTAGATATCCTCTGTTCTAAGAAATTCCCAGTTTGCACACTCATGAAAATAGCATTAAGGAGAGCATTGTTTGCTCACAATTACAGAGATAAGATGTACGGGCTTCAGTATCTGCTAATGGTGCAGCTTAATATTGCTTGGATCAGGATACAGGGATAAAATGCATCACACTGTCTGACCAGCAGTCCAATTTTTTTCCAGAAGGCAGTGCACATCACAAGGAGGGGTAATGGTTTTAAGCTGGAAGAAGGTAGATTTAGGTTAGATATCAGGAAAAATTCTTTAGTGTGAGGGTGGTGAGACACTGGAACAGGTTTCTCAGGAGGGTTGTGGATGCCCCTTCCCTAGGAGTTTTCATGGGCAGGTTGGATGGGGCTTTAAGCAACCTAGTCTAGTGGAAGGTTTCCCTGCCCGTGCAAGGGGTTGGAACTATATGATCTTAAAGTTCCCTTCTAACCTTAGCCATTCTATGATTCTATGATTTATCTATTTACAAAGGACTGTCCTGCATTACCCTTTCTGCTTCTATAGGAACAACATACAAATTGTGCCTATCCATTGCCCTGTGGCAGAAAGACTTACTCGGAGAATCTCCTGAGTTGTTCAAAATCCCTACATAGACGACTTCAGTAACAATTAGCCAAATGCATTTTTATTCAGTCACTTTGTCTCAAGGGAGTCTTTTGTCTCAAATTAGTCCATTGTTTTATCAGCACTGAGAATAGCAAGACTGATTTTGGACTACCCTGGGAACTGATGACAAAGTATGCTGCTTTGTGTACAAAACCACAGCCCTGCTTACTGAGCTACATCACAATTACATGTAAAGTACTAACCTGAATTTCACCCTCATGTAGCCATTTTAACTTGAATTCCATAGATCTTGCCACACATACCAAATCTTTTCTAGCTTTTGCTCTCAGCTGCCCTCTGTGAAATGCATGTGAATAAGGCACTGAAAGCATAAATGGAGCAGAGCACTGCAGCTAACGCTTACGTAACGTGTGTTGTGTTGAAAATCCTCAAATTCATTTTCCAGCCCTGCTGGGCCAAGATGAAGAAGCACATATGGCGAGGAAAGCCACTTGCTGTTGGGAGACCTGTGTATTCCCTCTGCACAGGGAGGAACAACCCCTGACTCTTCTGCTAATCTGGCACAAATCAAATGCAAGAGTCAGAGCATGAGTGCGGATCAGTGAGAAGATGCAATTTCCTGTCTCCTGTGGCTAAACATTCCTTGTTGAGGGTCAGGTTTAGAGCTGAATAAACAGTGGAATAATATATTTATGATTCTGTTTATATTATTTAATTTGTGATTCAGTGAGTGCTTCACCCTGTTTTCTCACATTTCTCTTACATCTACAAAAACTGTATTTTGGCTTGGAGCATATACATGGAGACTAAACAGGCTTTGACATACCTATTTTTTTCTAAATTTTGCATTTTCATGGAAGTGGAAGAAGGGTATCAGTAACATGGATAAGAAAGGAAGATTACTGCAAAATATATATAGCTACATTTGACAAGCAAAATATATGCAACAAAACATAAAATGAGAAGAAGCAAGGGTCATGTATGTATGAGCAACAGAAAAATTGCTTGTGAGGAAGATTGTATACCACCTTTATCTTCAACAGTATGATACAATAGTTCATGATTTGAAGGCATTCCCCATGGAAACTTTGTAGCCCTCAAATATGCCTTGGCACATATCCAAGGAGTGAAAGTGTGATTCAGATTTCACTCTCCTTTTTTACCTTTCGAAGAGAAGAACACAGATAATATAAACTCTAGAGTTCATATTTACATTTACATCTAAAAATAAACCTCATGCAAAAAGCAAAAAATGTTGTTGGGGAAGATGGGGGTGGATATGCTGTGGGGAAAGACAAGAAATTATTGGTAAGGTCCTAAACATTCCTATATATACTTTCTCCTATTACATCCTTCATTTTGAAGTACTCTTAGCCTTCACCTCCATCATCTCAGGGCATTAACAATTATTGTACTCAATGCTCCTGTTGGAAAAAAACAGGTCATCCAATCAGGGAAGGCAGTGAAGATGAGATACTATATCAGTAATGTAGGAGACCTGTCAGGTAATCAAAATCTAAAAATGCTTTCAGAGATAAAGGTAGGAGAGAAAGCACAGGAAAACAAAGGAGGTGACCTGTGCTGCAGTTTTATTCTAAAAGACTCAGCAGGGAGACTGGTTAGGATAACTTCTGGCTATTAGAGAATTTGTGTAGCTGGTAAATAACAAGGTTTCCTTGTTTTATCATCCACTGTATGTTATTTTGCCTCTTAGTGAAGCTCAGTAGATGGAACATGATGGGTTTATTAGCTGTTACACCTGTAATGTATTTTAGGTAGAGTTGTCATAGGTCATCTATTGCTTCCATCCAAATTATTTCCTCATAGTATTATAATCTGTCACAAATACAATTTACATAAACTACTTTTACATAAAACCAATGGTGTGCTAAATTTGACTGGACTGTTCCTACTCCAGGCCAGATTATTTATACAGTTTTAAAACTAAATAAGGAATAAAATAACAACATACATCTTATTGCACCATTTTTATCCTTTGTTTGCTATTCACATTGATTTGCAAAGCATGAAATAAACATTCCCTTCCTTTCAGAAAACAAATATTGTAGATGTCTGCAGTTCAGGCCAGATGTACTAACCACTGATTCAACAACAGCAACAACAATATTACTTCTCCAGGTTTATAGGAATCATAGAAGGAAATACAGTAAAATCTGTCAGGCTAACATAGGGATTGGAGAGTTCTGCCAGATAAAATAAAGTATGGACAGTATATGCAGTTGTATATCAGAAGTACTTAAAGTTTACTTATAACCATCTCTGATCATCTTAATTCTATTAAAAAAAAAAATAAAAATAAAAAAATTAAGAAATAGTTTCAACCAACATTTATTCAGAAGTGGAGGTCCTACATGAACAGCTAGAAAAGAGAATAAGTTGTGTGATCTTCATCTTATAAGAAATTATAAGATATAACCGCTCCATGGCAGAATACATCTGTGAATATTCTAACAGAAAAAACTTCAGATAGAAACTACTATTTTTTTGAAGTTTCTTGTCAAACAGCTAGAAGAAACATTTCTGATCATGTTTGTTTCTAACCAAGTCAAACAGAAGTCTGTATTTTACAAGGATACTTTAAAAATCTTTGGGTACGTTTTAGCAAGTCACATATTTTATAGATGGAAGTAATTGTCATCTGCCATTCTGATGACTAATAGTAACATTCTTAGGCCATATCTACAAAGACTTGCCAACAAAGGTAGGAGAGTGGAAACAAACAAACAAAAAGCCCACACTTGCATACCTAAGCTGACTAACATAGTTGCTCTGGCAAAACCCCAACATGTGGTTATGCCAATAGAGGAAAGCTAATGTTAGTTTTGCATCTGTCGTTCAGTGAGGTGATGTAGCTCTGCTGGCAGGAGAGCATCTCTTCTTGGCATACATCAAAGGGCTTTGACAGAACAGTCCCAGCAGATTGGCTAGTGGCAGAGGCTTTTTAGTTTAGACAAGCATTAAATTTTGCATTGAAGAACTGAGTGATCTGGCAAGATAGAGCTTTTAATTTGGAACAGGCCAATAAAGCAGTTAAGGGAACCAACAAAGTTGACTCTTTTATCTGGCCACTATTTTGCAGGCTGCAGACTGTGTTCCAGCATATTTAATCATGTTAATGGAAAAGGAAGTAAATAGATCATCTCATTAGTTTAAAAGAACAGTAAGTGTTGGTCCCTTTATTTAGGGGCATTGGAACCATAACTAACAAGTCTAGTGATGGTTCTTAATTTTTTTTAATGACAAAACCCCAGTATTTTTTGACTAGTAATTGTGTGACCATGTTCCTTTTGGCATGCAACTTTTACCCGTCATTTTGTTTTACAGTAACAAGTATTATTACAGTTTTAAAGTAGAAACAAAAGAAACATTTTTTTTAAATTTATTTTTAAGAAGGAGAAGGAAAACTATCTTTCAATTCTTTCACTTAATTGAGCTGGTTCTCCTCCAGAGATGGAATGTCCTATTTAATCATTACAGCAGATGTGCAACTATCTGAATATATGGGAATGTAAACCAAAGGGACTTTCTGTTTAAAACATTGGCATAATCTTAAAAATAGGCAATCTGTTGAATTCTGGGTTGGCTTTGAAACCTGTACTGGAAACAGTACTGAATAAAAGGCTTTATCTTAATAATATATTAATAAATAATTTTTAATATGCGATTAGGAATATAACCCTTTAATTTGTATAGTCAAGTAAAATATATTGTATAATATACAGACTATTAATTGAACTGATCTGAATCTATGTACTTTACACAGGTTTCACTATATTTTATAATTTCACTTTGAATACTAGTTTGTGGAATTATGATTATTTAGGTAATATCCAGAATGTGCAAATTTGAGCACATTAAAGCAAATTAAAGCAAATTAAAATAAGATCCTTGTCTCAGTCCTCTTTATTTAGTTCAAGAAGACAGAACAAGGAAGGTCAAGATGTCAAGAGTATACCACAGAGACAAAGAAAGATAAAATATTAATAAAATCATTAGATAGTTCAGTAATGCTTCTCAATTTTTATTACAGGTAATTTAGCAACACTTTTTAATTATTACTACTATAGGACTTCTGGTGTAACACCTCCTAATTATCACTACTGCTACTATATGGTTTGTGCTGACACATTTCTTCCCCCGTTTTCCTCTAAGTACCTTGCTAGTGCTCAATTTTAAGAACAGCTTTAAAAGATGAAAAAACATCTAGGTATATATGCAGGTGTGTCACTCTTTGGTGCCTGGGAAATTCATGGAGCAAGCCCTCTTTGAACACATTTATGGGCAGACCAAGGAGAAGAATGTTACTGGGAAAAGTCAATATGCCTGGCCAAACTATTTGCCTTCTGTGATGGGACATCTGGGTTTGTGGATAAGAGGAGAGCTCGGAACCTCATTTACCTCGATTTTAGTAAAGCTTTTGGCATTGTGTCCCACGATATTTTTGTACCCATATTAGGATGTGACAGTCTGGTTGGATGCACAACCAAATAGGTAAGGGTCGGTTTGGATGATGGGGCTCAGGCAGTTATAGATCATACTCTACCTGGGAGCCACTAACTAGGGGTCTTTTTGGGGACCTGTCATGTTTAACATCTTTACCAATGACCAATAGGAGGCAATGATATAAATTTTAATGAAGTTTGTAGATGGTACGAAAATAGGGATTAATAGTTGATATGCTAAAGGTCATCAAGAAGCTAAGAGGAGTAGTGGGCCAATGGGAATCTCATAAAACTCAACCAGGGCAAATGCAAAGCTTGACACATGGAAAGGTAGAGCCTTAGCAATGATATAGGCTGGAATCTGACTGGCTGTGGAGCAGTGTTGTGGTTTAGGCCTAACACAACAACAAAGAACCAGACACATGGCTGCTCATTCACCATCCCCTCACCCCCCACACACACTTTGGGGAGGACAAAGGCCAACTAGAAGCTTGCAGATCAAGACAAAGGGCAAGGAGGGTTCACTCGCCAATTAAGGTCATGGGCAAAACAGACTCAACTTGGGGAAAAACAATAATAATTTGATTTAACACTAATCAAGTGCACACAGGACACAGACAAAAAAAAAGAGTGGTGCTTAAATACCTTACCCCCACCCCTCCCTTCTTCCCAGGCCCAAATTACTTTGTTCCTGATTTCTCTACCTCCATCCTCCAGCGGCACAGGGGGACAGGGGATGGGGTTTAGAGTCAGTTCATAGCCTGTTGTTTCCTGCCACTTCTTCCTCCACAGTGAGAAGGATTCCTTACAGTCCTCCCCTTCTTCCCCACGAGGTCTCTCCCATGGGAGAGAGTCCTCAACAACCCTTTCCTTCATGAGTCCTTCCCACGAGGTCAGCAGCAGCATGGGCTTCCCACAGAGTCACGGGCTGCTTCAGGAACAGCCACCTCCCCTCGTCTGGGGTCCTTCATGGCTGCATGATCCTAGTCCACTGGCACCAAATTCACATTCCGCCTCCTGGTGCCTTCATGGAATGTTCCACCACATTTCTCCATGAATGCAGGAGGACAAGCTGCCATCCCACCATAGGCTGCAGGGGAACTTCTGTTCCAGCACCTCCTTCCTCTTCTTCCTTAGCAACCTTGGAATCTTCACCCTTTCACCTTTCCAACACTGGTAGTTCTCCCCTGCTTGCTCTCTCCTCAGGTCTTTATATCAGTTGCTTCATATGTTAATTGCAGAAGCACATCTGTTGTCTTTCTAAGACCCAACCTTGGCCACCTGAGCTGGGGGAGATTTTAGTAGCTTCTTACAGGAGCCACTCCTGGGGCCCCTCCTCTGCTGCCGAGACTATGCCAGAACCAAGCCAGCACAAGCAGCCCTGTGGAGAAGGCCATTGAGGCCTAGCAGATAACAAACTGAACATAAGCTAAAAGTGCCATGCAAACAGGTTGCAGACAAGCCCAACTGCCTCCTGGCCTATATTGATAGAAGCAGATAGATAGATTGAGGGAAGGAATTATCCCTCTACCTAGTTCTTATTAGGCTACATCTGAAATACTGACCTCTCAGTACAAGACACAAATCAATAAATTGGAGCAAATTCAGCACAAGACCACCATGATGGTTGGTGGCAGGAGCACATGCTCTGTGAGAAGACAATGATGAAGCTGGGCTTATTTAGCATGGAGCAGAGATAGCTTTGGGCAGACTGAACAGCAGCCCCCAGTGCCTACACAGAGGTCACAAAGAGAATGGAACCAGGGTCTTCACAGTGAGTTGTGGTAGGAAAGCAGGAAACCATGGGCATAAATTTAATTGAAAGACATTCAGACTGGATAAAAGAAAGACCATTTTTCCCTCAGAAGATATTCGAGTTCAATGGATTGCCCCAAGAGGCTGTGCAGTCTCTCTTCATTCTTGGGGGCTTCCAAGACCTGACTGGATAAAGACCTGAGACACCCAGTCTGACTGCACAGCTTACTCTGCTTTGAGGAGAATCTTGGACTACAGACCTGAGATCCCTTTCCAACCTAAACTAATGATACTTATAAATGGAGCAAAATGTTTTTGGAAAGAATAAACCAAGTTATTCAGTTGAATTGATTTGAATTTCTGTACACTTTCGTGGATTTTCATTTTGAGAAAAACCAGTTAGTCATCTGAGACAAAAACTATTTTTTGCACTGAGAATGCTCTCACGAGAGACAAGTAATTTCCCTCTCAGCAGTAGTGCTAACATCATTGAATATCACAGTAGATCAAACAGTACTGCAGCTGTTTAAAAGGTAAGAGATTGTTTTATGTCATCTCTTCATGGCTCAGGCCCACATACTATCAGGTTTAGAGTTCAAATTAGAACTGTAGGCAACTAAAATCTCTTGGTAGCTATGCCTCACATTCTGCTTGAATCGAAGTGTGTTCTGTCTTTGTAGACAATACCTTTTCAGGCTAACAACAAATCTCTCATTCTCTTGTGGCAGATCGTAACAGTGACTATACAGGAAGTATCTCAGATCTCTTAAGGGAAGTACACTGGCTGGTTTTCTCTGTATAGTGTTACTATAGCAAGAGCAGACAGATACGTGAACATCACAGTGTGTCAACTTCACCTTGTATGATTAACTGCATTTGGGAGAGTAATGTAAATGGATCACTTTTGGCTCCCCTGGATATTTTCAGCCAAGGCATACTAGAGTCATCCCTGAATCTGTCACAAGCCCACCTTAGTGCTGGCTCTGCAGTGCAATTTAAACACATCTATTGCTGCATACCTTCTACACAAAAGTTCCTACCTTCTGGCATTGCCCCCAGAAAAGTAAATATATTAGGTTTTTATTTCAGAATTAAATAAATTACATTTATTTCAGAATTAAAATTCTTGAAAGTTAAAAATGACAGAGGGAAAGCAGAGGTTCAATGGAAACATCATCATATTGAATCTAGTAAAGATGCATTTTTATCTATGGATGACACTGCAGCTGGTGAGGGTGCAAATACAGAAATAATTGTCAATAATGATATATAAGAATGGTGCAAGGACTACACTGTATTATTATTCGAGAAAAACTAATTGAAACCTCACCAGAGAGGGTTGGAGTTGAGTAAATAAATACATAAATAAAGTGAAATAATAGTTCCAAGAAGTGAGATTCACCCTGTACACAGAAAGAGCAAAAAGAAGGTGAAAAGTAGGAAGAGAATTTGCATGTAAGCTTGGGGTGCGGATTGTAAGGGAAGGTACAGAAATCCTCACTTCTCTACCTTGGTGCTTTTCTGAGGTCTTCTGAGATACCTCAGGGATGGTACTCTTAAGATACCTCATACTGCACATTTCTGTGGGAGTCGGCAAAATCTTACCTTGCCCTGAGAATCTTCCAGGTAGACAAAGAAGAAATTTAAAGCTCTTCCAAGTTGTCACATAAAATAAAAATAGTGTTTGTATCAGGTCTATGCTATAAATATTTGATTACCTGCTGAAGAAACCGAGAGGAGTCAGTAGGTCACAGAGAAACTTCAAAGACAAATTAGGAGTTTTGGGAATAGTTAGCTAAGCCACATTAAAACCACTCTGTGGTTTTCTTGCTGAATTCTAGTGTAAGTAAAAATGTTGGAAATAAAATTTATGTCATTGTCTTGGAGGTTGAGAGACGTGGTATGATACCTATCCAGGTACCTGGATTCCTGGCAAGTATCAAGTTAGATATTTTCTGTCCATGTTTTTGAGATTGTAATTTTCCCATTTCATCTCTTACCCACAAAAATGTTCATACAAAGGAAATCCATGCATGCACTTCAAATGGGAGCTGTAGGAGTCTGAAGAAATAGTTGTTCAGGTAATGAAGCATCAGGATTTTATGATGCCATATAACATTATGATATAAAATAAGAATAGATGCATCCTAAAAACTGAGGCAATTCAGGTCACAGTACTTATGACTGGATTTAATCATGCAGAGGACTGGCAGGGTTGGGTTTGAAAAGAAGTATGGTTAGTCCAAAGTTATATAACTGATGTCCTTTGTGATATGAGAGGCTGTTGTGCATGGCACAAGATGCATATGGCATCATAAAACAGCCCCACCTGTACCTGCAGGAACTGTGTTGCAGGTTAGCACAAAATGTCCTGGGGCATTAAGCAGATGCCCTAGTGCAGAACTTTATTCGGGTTAAGAATATGTCCCTGCCTTTATTTCCATGCATGACCTTTATTTGATAGATGCAGCTACTTGCTGGGTGTAAAGATCTGCTGCATCTGATAGGTGGAGCTGTCGAGCAAGAAAATACAGGTATAATAATGAAAATCATAGAATCATATAGTGGCTAGGATTGGAAGGGACCTTCAAGATCATCTAGTTCCAACCCCCCTGCATGGGCAGGAACACCTCCCACTAGATGAGGTTGCTCAGATCTTGAAAACTTCCAGGGAAGGGGTTTCCACAACTTCCCTGGGCAACCTGTTCCAGTGCCTCACCACACTCATAGTGAAGAATTTCTGCCTAATGTCAAGTCTAAAGCTTCCTTCTTCAAGTCTTAAGCCATTACCCTTGTCATTTCACTACAAGCCCTCATAAAAAGTCCTTGCACAGCTCTCTTGTAGGCCTCCTTCAGATACTAGAAGGCCACTCAGGTCTCCCTGGAGCCTTCTTTTCTTCAGGCTGTACAACGCAACTCTCTCAGCCTGTCTTCACAGGAGAGGTGCTCCAGTCCTCTGATTATCTTTGTGGTTCTCTGGACCCTCTCCAGGAGCTCCATGTCCTTGTCATGCTGGGGCTCCAGAACTGGACACAGTACTCCAGGTGGGATCTCACAATAGTAGAGGGGCAGAATCACTTCCCTTAACATTCTGGCTACAATTCTTTTGATGCAGCTCAGGACGTGGTTGGATTTCTGGCCTGCAAGCACACATTGCTGGTCTATTTTGAGCTTCTTGTCCACCATCTCCCCCTATTCCTTCTCCTCACTGCTCTCTCAATCCATTCTCTGCCTAGCCTGTATTTGTGCATGGGATTGCCCTGAAACACATGTGGGACCTTGCGCTTAGCCTTATTGAACTTCATGAGGTTGACATGGGTCCACATCTCAAGCCAGTCAAGGTCCTTCTGGATGGCATCCCTTTCCTCCAGCGTGTTTACCTCAGGGACACAATTTGGTGTCTTCAGCAAACTTGCTGAGGATGCATTCAATTCCACTGTCCTTGTCACTGACAAAGATGTAGTATCTCTCAAAACATGGGTCACAGGGCGGCAATAATGTGGGTTATACTTATGTGAAAAATACTAGGGAAAATGTATGTTAGAGATTCCTCTCTGTATTCCTACTTCATCATTAGCTTCATAAACTAACTGCTCTGGAGGTGTTTCTTCCTCCAGTTTCTGCTCTATCCTTAAACTTTTCAAGATTGTTTTCTCTGCCCCTGGAAATCCCTGTCCACTCCTTCTGATCTGGGTCATCTAGAGTATGATTTTTGTCCTACATTATAAAGGAGTATTGGCTCTTTCAAAAGTCATATTGGAGAGGTCCTATTTTGAAAGTCCTTTTGGAGTGGACTTTGAAAGGGCTGAGGGTTAGATGTGGCACAGACCATATGGTGTATAGCATGGAACATACCCTTGGCCAGCTAGGAACCTGGCCCCGTGTTCTAAAATCCAGTTCAGATTAGTGGAGGTTTTCTCCTGCTCCAGAGCTAGGTAAGAAATTCACAGTGGCCTTCTACAATGAATGAAATCTGTAAGAAAAACTTTACTGGAGCAGTATCAGAATAAATTACAGACCAAAAAAAAATATGAGTGACACAAAGGCAAGTAAACACTCAAGTGAAGCCTTTAGAAATTATTAGCAACTAGTAACAGGGAGAAAAGACTTTGATAATGTACATATTTTTAAGTTTCTTTTTGGCCACTTATACTGCAGATTAATATCTTTTTCTAAAAGATCAGAGAGAAAATAAATGAAAAAAAAATATTTTATATGTTTTGGTCAGTTCACTACTTGGAGCAGTTCAGTGTAAATTCACTGAAGTCAGTGGATTCATCCTGCTGTCACTAAACGTTTTCTGACATAAGAAGTGAACTCAGCACACATCTCCAGATAAGGCCAGTACTGGAGTACAGCCATTGTTAGATTTCTGTTCACAAATTGCAATTGAAATGCATGCTAAGGGCTGAAGGGAGTTGTTTGATTGTTTGTTTTTCTTTTTGTCATTCAATTTTAGCTGCTTCCACGCTCATTACATTGTTCCCATTAGCATAATGCATTGGTTGTGTTTGCACAGCTTTTCCTGCCAAAGGCTGCCCTGCAATTGTACAGCCATTGGGGTAACCAGCTGTTACTTATTTAAGCCTCCATCATTTTGTATGACAGAGTAACTTAATTATGCCCTGCTTGAAGATGCTAAGTAAAATTACCTTCTGAACGCGTGTACTTAACTCAATATTTGTCTCTATCAGGTACTTGAACTCTGACACTTAAGCCATGTGCACTAAATATATAAACAAACTCATTTTAAAACTAAACCTAGTAGCAAGTTAATTATAACAGAGCTAGAGGCTGTTTTATAGTATTTCTAGAGCATGGTTATCTTTTTCACTCATGTGTAATGCATATTTAAAAGACTTCAGAAAACAGAAATTAAAAATTACAGTTACTAGTATCATAAACCAGCAATTAAGCTTAACGTTTTTTCCGTGTTTTGTGGATATAAGAAATAGACCTTCAGTCAATACTGATCATTTAAAAAGACAGGCTTCTAATACTCTACAAATTTGGACAAGAAAAAAAATGCTTTCTACTCAGCAATATATTCCAATTGTAAGAAAGTGTCAGTCAACAACTATGGTCTCTCTGTGTTATAGCAGGCCATTTACTTTTTATTTTAAACCTGGAGTATGAATTAAATCCAAGCCATATTTTTTTCTTTTGCCTGGTAACATCTTTCCTTATTACTCTGTAAGGCAGCTTTCTTTCCCTTTTTCATCACCAGATAATTATGCATATGAAAATGACAATTTTGGAATTGCTAACTGACTCCTCAAGTTTTAAGTGTTCCAAAATGTCAGGTCCCATGTTTTCAAATGGATTATAATTGAAGATGTGCCAATCTACATGAATTTATTTTGAATAACTGTCCACCTGCCACATTGGCTAGTTGATTTAGCCACGGGGCAAATACAAGCTACATTCAAAGCAGATCCTGAAGACTGAATTAATAATAAACATATTATATAAAATATTTTTTCTTAAAAATTATATGTGGAAAAATAAAATAGTTGTCTAAATTGTGCTGCATGTTATCTAGATGAATTGATCTAAATTGAATCAGAATGTATTTGACCAAGAGGGTTTCAATTTTCTAAGTATTTGAAAAGAGTATGAAAGTGATTTGAAGACTGGATTGTATCTCTGGCAGAAAATATCTGAAAATCTTTAATAAATAAATATTTTTTACTAAATAATATTCGAAAAAAAGGTTGAAATTTACCGTTGTACAGAGTACCCAGCTATAGCTTAATAAATATAAATATATAATAAATATATTTTTTTGTTACTAGGAAAAGGCTACAGAGATTGTAGCCACACTTGCCAGTGTGGTTTGAGATATATTTTGGCTTGTATCCTGAGCTTTTGTTAATCATGATAACAACTGTCCAGCAGTCTGGATACTACTGCCTGACTTGTTTCAGCTTAGCTCGATGAATAGTATGCATGGCAATGATCTAACAAACCTGTGAAGCCACTCAGTAACCAAGTAGCTGGGACTTAATTTCAATTAATAAACAGTTAATGAGTGGAGATAGACATTGTAGATGGGAATGCATTTTTATAAAGAGCAAATAAGCACACAGTGTTAGAAAATCTGTATAAGTAACCTCAACTGGACCCAAGACTAAGGAGGAGGAACACTGGCCGTCAAAATTGTGCACCTTCTCCTGGTGAAGAACTTGGGGTGCTGACAACATAACTTTGCTTTCCACTCTTATTCTTGCAAAACACTGAACCTGCTGTCTTTGGGAACCAGAGGAGCATGAACTAGAGAAAAGGAACTGACACTCAGAAATTAATATATAACTGATTTAGCTACATTATTAACAAGATTTTCCTGTAATAATTAATTAATTTAAACAATAAAAGCTAGTATAATTGTAACTGGTTTAATAATAATATTTGCTACAGTTTTGATTAGGCTGTTAAGGTTTTAATTAAACTAAGAATAAATTCCTTGCTTGGCATTTTGCCTGCAAGAAGATTTAAAGTATAACACAATATACCATAAAAATCCTACTTCTACATTATGTTGAAGATTCAATTAATGTGTTACATAAGAACTACTTTATATTTGCCAATAGAAATGACAACTTGTATTAGTGTCTACCATGTTGAGAAAGTTTTATGTTTCTATGAATCATAGAATAGTTTGGGTTGGAAGGGATGTTTAAATGTCATCTAGTCCAGCACCCCCTGACATGGTCAGGGACATTTTCAAAATCTGGCTTGACTTTTAGCACTTCCAGGAAGGAGTTATCCACAATTTCTCTGGGCAACCTGTTCCAGTGTCTTACCACCCTCATTATAAAAAGTGTTATCCTTATATCCAATCTAAATCTACACTCTTTCAGTTTAAAACTGTTGTCCTTTTCCCTGTCACTACAGGTGTTGGTAAAAAGTCTCTTTCTGTCTTGCTTATAAACCCCCTTTATACATTGAATGGCCACAATAAGATCTCCCTGGAGCCTTCTCTACTCTAGGTTGAACAAGCGCAACTCTTTCAGCCTTTGTTCAGAGGTGCTCCATCCCGCTGATCATTTTTGTGGCCCTTCTCTGGACACACTCTAACAGGTACAGTGTTCTTGTACTGGGGACCCCAGAACTGGACACAGTACTCCAGGTGAGGGTCTCATGAGAGCAGAATAAAAGAGGTGAAACACCTAGACCTGCTGGACACACTTCTTTTGATGCAGCCCAGGATATGGTTGGCTTTCTGGCTGCAAGTGCACATTGCTCATCCACGTTTTCATCCACTGATATCTCCAAGTTCTCTGTGGAGCTGCTCTCAATCAGTTCATCTCCTGGTCTGCATGGATGTCTCCTATGTTGTCCTCTTAGGTTCTATATAAATTAGTAACTACACATTGTCAAGAATATTCACAGATTCTGAAGCCAGTTTTCACAGTGCTGCTGTATTTATAATATTAAAATCTCGTAACGTCTTAGCAAGAGCAGCATGAAGATATCAGCATTACATAGTGAGAATAATCCAAACTGTGGTAAAACTCCTGGGAAGGGTTTGGGAGAGTATGGGTTGGTCCAGGCCCAGGCCCACTCACATCAAGAGTGCTCTAGCAGTTTAATGATGCAGGCAGTAAAGTCCTGGTGTCAGGTCTATACCATAGTGTTGCTTCATTGTGTGCTATACAGATACAGTGTTAGAGTATTAGGTTTATATTAGGCGTTCCCCGGCCCTAGAGATCAACTGTTCCACTTATTATTTGATACATTGAAATGGTATCCTCATACCCTCTGTTGTGTCAAAGGAATCCTATCATATTAGGAAATGAGAGGAAGAAATGCACAGAGCTGGACAACCATTACTGGTCCAAAAAGAAATTGTTCCCAAATGACAGGACAGATTTCCAAAGCTTGGTGAAGTGAATGCCTTCAAATTCCCATCACCTGAGTTTCAGGAATTGCTTTTGTTTGGGATACATCTGTCCTACTATGCCTCAGCGGTAAAATCGGGTTTTGAGAAATCACTGGTGAGGGAGGTGATTCTACCCCTCTACTCTGGTGAGACTGAAACAGAGCATTAACCAAGCTCTGACTTCAAATAGTTAACTGCTTGTAGGGTGTAAATCTCTCATCTGGGCCTACTGCTAGTGAGTTGTAAAAGCCTCTTTTGTGAGCTTATCTGTAGTTTTAGGGAAGAAGTACAAGGGTCCTTGAAGAAGAAAGAAGCCATTCAAGTGTGACTAGGGATTTCTGCTGTAACCAATTCTGCTTCGGAGTCAGCAAAGATAAATGGGAGAAGAGAGAACTCGGCCAAAGGTTCCTGTGAGGAAGACTCAAGGATGAAGTAAACGACCCCCAGGAGACCCTAATGGACTTAACACACATGCGAAATTGGGTGGACACTTATGTAAATGATTTCTCAGGAAATGAATGAATATGTAAGCTGTTTCTTAGAAGTATTACACATAATTAAGTACCGGCTGTATATATCTCTCTCACCTTACACTGTAAGGTGCGCACATGTTTGGAGGAGTCATCCCCTGTGTGTCTGGCGCCGTGAATGAAGGATACTGACTTAACAGTGCTTAGACTGTTGGGTGAACTTTCTTTGTTTCAAGACTGCACCTGGAATACTGCCTACAGCTCTGGATCCCTCCTCACAGGAAAGACATGAACCTCTTGGAAAGGGTCCAGAGAAGAGCTATGAAGATGATCAAAGGGCTGGAACACCTCTGCTATGAAGACAGGCTGAGAGGGTTAGGATTGTTCAGCCTGGAGAAGGAAAGGCTCCAGGGAGACCTTATAGAGGCCTTCCAGAACCTGAGGAAGCCTACAGGAAAGCTGGGGAGGGACTTTTCACCAGAAAAAGTACTGATAGGACAAGGGGTAATGGTTTTAAACAGAAAGAGGGGAGATTTAGGTTAGGCATCAAGAAGAAATTCCTCACCATGAGGGTTGTAAGGCACTGGGATAGGTTGCTTAGAGATGCTGTGGATGCCACCTTCCTGGAAGCGTTCAAGGCCAGGTTGGATGAGGCTTTGTGCAGCCTGGTCTAGTGTGAGGTGTCCCTGCTCGTAACGGGGAGGTTGGATCCTGATGATCTTTAAGGTCCCTTCCAACCTTAACCGTTCTGTGATTCTTTGCAATGTGCAGGTGTGGAACATACCATTTCCAATAAGCAGTTGACAACTCTGAGTTATCTGTACCTACTTACCCTAAAATAATAAATGCAATGTTAAAAAAACAAACAAACATCACCTAGTAAAGCCATTCCTTTATTTGCATAAAATAATTTATTGATATAAAGGGTGCTTACAGATGCTGCTGGAAAGGTCAAAATTTGAACATTCTGAAATGCAACTAAATACACACCCTACCAAGGCTACAAGCATTTATAGCTCCTCTCACATCAAAGCTTTAATGGAAGTTCATACTTTTTAAAGCTGGCACATGTTTAATTTGAAATCAGTTATTAGATCTTTCATTTCTCTTAAAGTTTCTGAAAACAAATAAAATGTACAGATAAAAGTAAAGAGGATTTGTTTTCTTAGTTTTCTCTGCAATGTACAGTATTACAGCCTAGGTTTACTGCTTGAGATAATAACCTAATGCATGTTATTCTTTCATGTTTGTGAAAAGGCTTTGACTTTTCTCTCAAAGCCTCATTTTAATTGGTAGTTTGGTAAGGAATCCTTTTAAAAAGATTAAAAAAATATATATTATGTAGCATGTATCTTTATTTTGTGATGTATTATTTATCTTCTGGCTATAAATCATCTGGTAAAGACTTCAAACAGCTCAGAGTGAAGGTAAGAATGGTGGGAGGGAATGAGAGGTAAAAGCCCTTGTGGCATACGAAGCTTGCTGCATTTCTGACCTTAAAAAATGAAACTAGCTGAAGGAGCTGAGAAGATTCACATAAGCGACATAAAGTATTTGGTAACAAGAATAAGGGAAAAATTAAGTCATAACTCAATCTTTTGGTCTGTTAGTGGCAGTGTGGGACACATTCAGGGGTGTCTATTGGGGAATATCTGTCTCAGCAGGATGGTTCGGACTCCAATGTTTGATACTGAGGCTGTTTCATTAGCCTGCAGACAAAGACACTTCTAAAGGGAAAATTTATTAGAAATGGCTAATAAGAGACATTAGATCGGCTGTGTCATTTTGAACATCCACTTCTCTTTGGAGTGCAAATAGCTGAGTTGGAGCCATGCTATGCAGCCTGATAGCTTGAGATGTGTCAAGCTTTCCCTGTAGTTTTGCACTTCACTGACTGCTGGAGTTGTTAATCTTCTGTGCTACAATGACCAGCGGTTAGAGAAGTTGTACCAAATTGGAAAACTTAGATTCAATTCACTCAGGAAAACACAACAGCCGTATCTCCCACCTATCCAGGATATACTATGAAAATCATAATAGAGAACAGGCTGGGTGGGGGTAACCTCTATGTGACCTATTAAAACTGTATGGAAAAGAAAAATGAGTTTGAGAAAACCAGCAGTTCTGGAGAGAGTCTGATTATAATATGTGTGAAAGTAGGGGAAGCAATTTGAACAAAAGTTGTGACATATCCAGTATTATTTTTTCTCTAATGAAAATTATGTTGAACATGCTGTGTTCATGGCATTGCCTCTGCCAGCACCAAACTGATGGGACACTCCTGGGCATCTGGGAGATATTTCAATTCTAAGCAGTAAAGCCTAGCTTAGAGGTAGTCACTGTAGCTACCTTCAGTGGGACAATTTAGTGCATGCACCTGCTTTGGTGCTTAGAAATTGTTGAGGTTACTTAGGAGCCAATTCAGTTTCAAGTACTTCAAAACTGAAGAAGCCATCAGAGTATCTGTGCTTTTCTAAAATATTTTTTTTTGGTGCCCCAATATTTCCTATGTCATGTTTTAAGTGTCAAGATAGAAAGAGATACATAGTCCTAGAATCAATGGTAGAAGATAGAGAATCCCTTAACATCCATACAGACATTTATTTTAGCTGCTGAGGCATTCTTAAAACCCGTTTATTTACTGATTCAAAGGGCATTATTCAAGTGGTAATAGAATCTCACATTTTGGTGCCTTGATATTTTTTGAATGTGACTAAAATAAAATAAAATTTGGTCTATCACAGGATCTTTTTCTGAGAAGCAAACACAATGGAGATTATTGCAAAAAGGAGGACACAGAAAATACTTAACTCTGGGATCTGTTGCTTAATGTTTTTGGTTTTAAAGAGAAATGTTAAGCAAAGTTTAATATAATAAGTGTAGAGTCCTGCACCTGGGGAGGAATAATACCATTCACCAATACAGATGAGGGGTTGATGTGCTAGAAGGCAGCTCCATGGAGAAGGACCTTGGAGTCCAGGTGGACAGCAAGTTATCCATGGGACAGCAATGTGCCCTTGTGGCCAAGAAGGCAAATGGTATCCTGGGGTTCATTAAGAACAGTGTGTTCAGTAGGGCGAGAGAGATTATCCTTCCCCTTTACTCTTTCCTAGTGATACCACATCTGGAGTAGTGTATCCAGTTCTGGGATCCCCAGTTCAAGAGGGACAGGGATATGCTTGAGAGAGTCCAACAGCGAGCTACGAGAATGAAGGACTGGAACGCCTGCCTTACCAGGAAAGGCTGAGAACTGGGACTGTTTAGTCTTGAGAAAACTTGAGAGACTGGATGCATTTTTATGTGATCCGCCCTAGGTAGTTCTGTTCTGGCAGGGGGGTTGGACTCGATGATCTCCAAATGTCCCTTCCAACCCCTAACATTCTGTGATTCTGTGATATTAAAAAGCCTGCAGAATCTTTCTGATGAGGAGAGGGCCAAGATCATTAGTGAGGCAGAGAGATCAGGTGTCCAGATGGTGGTCCACATAATCTGCATGAGATGCAGTCTGTTTTGAGGGATCCTCTGTTGACTGTAGAGGTGGAAAACGGTACATAAGAATTCCTCCATCAGTTGAAGTGTGGGGTTGGGGTAGGGGTTTGAGACAGGAAGGGCCTCAACCTTTCCCATAAGATAAAGATAATTATTTTTCTTGTGCTGCCATGATTTTAGTTTTCTGTCTTACATCTTCTGACTGTCAAGAACAAGGAGAATAGATATAGCAGTCTTTGTTACATCTGAGTAAGGCTTTATTGGACAAAATGTTTGTAGTTCAGAAGGGATTTTAGTGTGAGGACTGCTGAAATTCATTTCTGTTTAATCATCAATCCTTGTGAGAAAGGGACCTTTTTTCTACTTTAATTTACAGTAAGCTACCACTGTGAGACACATGAAAAAATATTCAGACCTTATATCTTAAGCTGAACTACTTCTGCTGCTCCTTGATTTTTAGAGCAGTTAATTCTGTAAAAGTTACAAGTAGTTACAGTCGCTGAATAATAAAAGTACCCAGAATGCAGAGCCATAAGACAGCACTGTCCTCTTGTCTGGGATAAAACAAGGGAAGAGTCAGATAAAAGTCAGACAAAGTGCATGTCATCCTGTTTACTAGATTGTGCATCATTATGCTGCAAGAAGGTGTATTCTGAAGATGGGAAGGGTTAGATGCAGGGATTGTTCCTGTCCTATAAAGACTCTGAGTCTGCAAACAATTATTTAAAAGGATGTAGGGCCTGTTGCCATAGAAAAGGGTTGATGGTTTTAAAATAAAAGAGGTTAGATCCAGGCTATACATAAGGTTCAAAAATAGATTAACTGTCAGAAATAAATCCCACTGCATATGAACTGGAATCTGCTACATGAAACTAGCTGTGATTTGGATTTTTTAAATAGGCTGTTGTTCTGGTCATTTCAAGTAAGTACACAGAAAATACATTAGATGTAATTATATAGCTCATGCAAAATACCTGCACTAAGTGCATTGAAATCTATGGGCTCTTATTATTTCATTGAATGCATAATCAGATTTAGCTGATTGACCCATAAACCTACTTGAATATAAATCTTCAGGCAGAAATTGTTTCTCCTTAGTATTTGCAAGATCTTGGCACTATGGCACTTCTTATCACCAAAAAAAAAAAAAAAAGATCATTGAGATCTAGCATAATGCACTTACTACATTCATAGGCTCTTTATCCTTTTTTTATTTTTTTTAATTATTATACTGAACGGTGAGAGACCAAGAAAAGCCTTACAGGTTGGGTACTTGATAAAGATTTTAAATATATATATTTCCATGCCAGACATTGTTACAGATTCTGCAGGTGAGACTCATCTAGCCACGTAACTGGCATGAGTTAGACTTTAAAAAATGGTAAGGCTTCAAAAAAACATGTTTATGTTTATTGGAATTTTCATATACAATACTTTTTCTTAAAGGTATTGCTTGCATTGATTTCAGTTTTGCAAACTCCATTAGGAAATATATGCCTCTTTAGGAGCCAAATCAACTTTTGGACACCACTTAATGCAATGCTTAAACCTAAAAGCCACTACTATACCAGTTTATTTGGAGATCTGCCAGTTTGGTTCAGAAAGAAATGGATGTCTGGTGTTTTTTTCATGTGAACATGCGTTTTGCACAGAGGTCCTTCCACAGATGTCTGAAAACAACTGCTTATTAATGTAACCATGTGAGGTTTTCATTAGAACTGTTCATGCTTTGATTTCCAGCACATCACTGTCATTTCTGAGATTGAAAAGAATGGAATTATTTCACTGGTGTAAGAAAAGACTGTATTGTGTGTATTTCCTGATGTATTGTCTTGAAATGAAAGGTCTTTCTCCTGTAGCTTTCCTGAGCACAACAGGAAAATCAGATTGTCTTTTCAGTCTGGTGCTGTACTTGGAAGCAGGTTCAGTTTCTTACAAATTTTGAAGCATTATCAATCTTTTCTTAAAGAGTAGATCGAGCTATCCCTCATTTTATGGTAATATTTGGCAGTTCTATGTACCACTGGTTCAGAGCAAGAGTCCATGCTTCCAAAATACATTAATCACATTTCTCACTTAACATTTCTTTAAGTGAGAGTACAGTTTATTTGTGATCTCTAAGGAGAAATTACCTAATGGAAAAACTTTGTAAGCTGAAAGACATTAAAAAATGTTCAACTATAATAGTGACTGCACACCAGTTTATTATAGCTCCCTTTTTCTGCCAAGGGCCAAGTTACCCAAGGGAACTTAATAAAAACAGATTATTTTAAGCTGACATTGCAGGCAGACTTATTACCTTATCTCCAGGTTAATGTGAGAGTATTGGCCACCGCTTAAAATCATGACTGACAACCATGTCAGTGAATCCTCTACCAAGGCAATGAGCAGGTTTTACCTCAGTATCTTTTTCAGTATAACAACTAATGAGAGATTTCCTGCTCAGTTTAGGAAACCACACAAAACTGTAAATTAAAATTGCTGTCTCATAAAATGTCTAATGGCATATAATTTCCTAAGATTAAATGAATGTTGAGTAGAACTTCAATTACTACTTCCAATATGCTATCTGGATACTTTTCCTAATAGAAGCTTCTCTCTGTTGTTCGTGTGATCACTGTAATTTTCTTTGACGGGACTGTGGAAGACTGGAGTTGCTTTCTTTTTGTATGTGATAACAAATGATAGACAGTCTCTCAGAAATGTCAGTATTTTTCTTCATATTGTCTATAGGGGACTGAGGTCATTTTGAGGACCTGAGGATCTGATTTCATAGTTCCCTGATTTTCTGATTTCTTAGTTAGGACTGTGACATAATCATTTGCTTATTGTGTGCCAACAAAGCATTGCAACTAGAATTCAAAACTAAGGTGGAAATGTTAAAAAATATCCAACAAAAAAAACCACTCCAACAACCTCAAGAATATTCAAGCTTCAGTACAGAGAAACTAGTTTTCTTTCCAAGTTTGAAACTCAAAGAGTATATAATAGGAATAGATTTAGTTAGGTTCTGCAGTATGCATGCTGCTGGGCGAACCATGCTGCACACACTACTGAATCACCACATGGAGTATTGTTGTAGAGGTTTCTATGTACTGAAGCAGATGATACAAGGCTAATCCTATTGCCATTCCATTTTTGCTGTCCAGACATATTTGCTTGTTTTCTGAAAATGTGGTTGCTACAGCATCTTGATTACTTTTATGAGAATGAATTTTAAGAAATATGTTTCTATCACCTTCTCTTAAGATTAAAAAGACCCATGAAACAGCCATACTTGATTATAATTGAAGTCAACCAAAGTCAAGGGTACTTCTGACATACGTACAGAAAGAGAAGTGTGTTACTGTTTCCATTTCTACCTAGTATTTTAAAGTTAAATAATTTATTTTCCTTCTTATATTAAATCAGTGTATTAATATATAAAAATTATTTATATGTTGTTGTTTCTTTCCTTCCCCAGATGTACATCCAGACAACAACACTTACTGTCTCCATGAGTTTAAGTGCTTCTGTGTCTCTGGGCATGCTCTACATGCCCAAGGTTTATATTATAATTTTTCATCCAGAGCAGAATGTTCAAAAACGGAAGCGGAGCTTCAAGGCTGTAGTGACAGCTGCCACAATGCAAAGCAAACTGACCCAAAAAGGAAATGACAGACCAAATGGCGAGGTCAAAACTGAACTCTGTGAAAGTCTTGAAACGAACAGTAAGTCATCTGTAGACTTTCCCATGGTCAAGAGTGGCAGCACTTCTTAATAGATGTACGTTCAGAAGAATTCACTTTCTTTTAATAATAAATCTTATTCTTTTTGTTGCTTATTCTGCATGAATCCAGAGATGTGTCAGAATTAATGTACTACTGAATGCAGGAATGCCTACAGTTGTTTTCACAGGAGGATAGTTAAAAAAAAAAAAAAGTAGCAAGCACAAACAGAAAGCAACATCATTTTATAATGACCCGTTTTAGTTAGTACTAATTTGATATGTTATGCATTGCTGTGCCAGTCATGGTATGTCCTGACAGTTCATGAGATATATTTATAGTCATCATTGTATATTAAAAACACAAAGGCTGTTGGGAACAAACAAACAAACAAACAAACAAACAAAAAAACCCACAAAAACCAAAACAACAAAAAAACCCCACTTAATACTGTTTTTATTTTGCAGTTAGATATGGAAGTGAAAATAATGCTTTCCACCTTGACTCAATATTTGTTGCCTTGTTCATTTATCACAATTAATGAGTACAAAGGCTTCCAAGAATAGCCCTTCCCCTCCAGGTTTTTGTTTTGGTCTTACTCATCTTGATACAAAATTGTGGTAATTCATATACAACTTAAACATTACATGTTCTGATATGTCATAGGTCAGTGATGAGAAGTTCTTTCCTATGTCAGAAAAATTCTTGCATCTTGTTACATCTCTAAATTGCTCTGGTATTAGAGACAACAGAGGTCATAGCTTCCATTCCACCACATGACATACAATCTCATGGATTTGACATAATAATAATAAAAACAACAGCAACAACTGTTATTGTTATTGTTGTTGTTATTATTATTGTTATTATTATTATTATTATTATTATTATTATTATTATTATTATTATTGCCAGTAACTATATCCCCAGTGCTTAGCAGTAATGGAGAATCTGTTTCTATTGAAGAGTTAGAGGTCACATGGTATGGACATGGTATTTACTGTTACAGTAAAGATTTTTTTCAGTCATTTTACTGCAAATTAGGGTGTTTTTTTTAAATTTTATTACTTTTTGATCATGTTGATGGGAGATTAAATAGTACTATCTTGCTTGAGCACATTCAGACAAGTCTGTAGTGAGGTTGCTGAAAAACATTTTATTTATTTCAGAAAATTGCAACCCCCCTACTGAATTCAATCAGAATTTGCCATACTGAAAACTATATAAAAACAGTCCATAGGTTTACCATAATATAGTTGCTGATGCATGGAGGATACTGAGTGCAAACCAAATAACTTGAAAAACTCATGACCCTTCAAAATGTGTAAATCTCCATGACTGAACATTGGGTTTATAGTTTCAAATTATGATATATAACAAAGGACAAAAGGAGAAAGGCAATGGAATTCCTTGAGGATCAAATAATAGCATAGAAATATTAAGAACACAATAATTTGTCAAATCTTCAGAAGTCACCAAAAGAAAATTCAGAAGGCAACAGATGGTGGATTTTGCTGCATTTACAAAATTATAAACTTCCAAGGAAAGGTCAAAGGTGAGATTCCACAGTAGGGTGAGAAGGAGTGTTAATAAGAAAGTCTTGGGGTATCTGATGTTTATCTACTGTACCTAATTAAGAAATGCTGTGTCTGGTATTCCTTGGACTATGATTATGCATAATTCATGGAAACAGCTGCTACTGGAAACACGTCTGCTTCTCCAGTAGTGTGATGTATGCAGGGTAATTCTTAGTTGCTGTGCTCTAAACATGATTTTGACAGTAGCACATCTATAAAATTCTGAGCTCCCTAGGAGTATATCCTGACTAGGCTTTGATCCAGACATCATAATGCTTCATAGGCAAAAATTCAGAGTCAAGTCATCTGCACTCCAGAGAGCTGTCCCTGTATAATTGTGCTCTTGGCCTCAGGGTGGGTTTATCTCTTCCCAAAAATTGTTCTGTAACATTTGGATTTGATCAGCCTCCCTCTTTCCTGCCAAAATAGTTATTGTCAAAACTTTCAGAGGTTCCTGTAAATTATCAGAGCACAGTGCCATCATACTCCTTTTCACTAGGTCAATAGTAACAGTCTCTCAACATTGCTAAATTTCTTCTTGCACTGACTCCATGTGAGGTAGGTCTGTCTTTTCAGTGGTAGTATATGAAGCTGAGCACAAATAAGTAGGCTATTCCTGGTATACCAGAAGTGGGTAGTAAGATTTTCCCACCATTTCCCAAGCACAAATATTGGTAGTGATAGCAATGCTTGTAACTGGTAAGAAATAAGATGGTCAGGAAATTCCTTTTGCTTCCAGTGCAGAGCCATCTCTGCTCTGTCTGGTTTATCCTGTTCCACGCAACAGACTTTATTCAGTGTTGATCCTCGTGTTAATACAGTCATGTTGTTTTATGGGTTTTTATTGTTGTTTTTTTTTTTTGTGGAAATACTTCATATTCAGTGGAAAACAAATTGTATGTGGGAAACAGGGTGAAACAAAGTAATCCAGATGGAATTACAGAGGGCATAACTATGACAAGTACTTCAAATGCATATAGGTCAGATTAGAATAATGTTAAATTGTTTTATATCCCATTCTATTTAAGTCTTTTTCTTCTTGTTTCATTCCAACGCCAATGCAGTAACTGGAGCTAGAAAAGAGTGTTCATTCCCAGAAACATTTCAAGCCAAGTCTGTTACTTTTTCTGGCCATCTATGCTTGCCAAATGTGGTTCATGTTATTACTGTGGAATGGTAACAGTCTTGAAGAGTAGGACACCAGCTGCTGAAGCTTTCAGATCCCCAAACAGAAACTGTAGGCTTATTACAGTGAACTATAAAGACACTTGCAATATTTATCAAGAAAAAAAACAACAACATTGGAGATGAGATTAGATTTAATACATTTCGAACTGTTATCTACACTAACTTCCTGTGCTATAATTTTTTAAAGTAACAACACACAGAACTCAAAAGGATATTTTTTTTGTTTGTTTCTTGATCAGTCCTAGATTAATTCTGTCAAAACTATTTAAGTATCAAATATAAAGCAAATTAACAGGTTCCTCTAAATCATCTGAGGTGTAGGACCTATTTATTTTTGTATTTTGAGCTTCCTGCAAATGTCCTCACATAATTCAGATTACTGAGTTGCGATTAATCTGATTATGTTACATCGCTGTGGGCTAAGAACATACACATGGAAAGTCAACTGATACAGGGTAATGTGGTAAGGTAGTTCAACCTGATCACATATTTGAGCCTGTTTTCAGGGCGAGGGGAAAAAAACCCCTCTGTTCCATTCTGCCCTTATGTTCCCAGTGTGCAGAATTTGCAGATGTGCATTTATTTGTTATTTCTTAGCTAGGAACAAAATCCTTTCATGCTCTAAGGAACTCAGTGCCATTTCAGCAGTGCTGTATTATTTTCAGAAGGAACTTGACAGGCCAAAGGAAAAATAGAAACCTCTCAGAAATCCAGATGTGGGAGCTTGGGAGAGTTCAGATGGGAGCAGTACTTCCCATCTGAAAGATGTAAATGAGACTATATTTGCTTCAAGTGTCCCAAGATGTGCAAATAAAGCTATTTTACATCAGTGCTGGAATACTGTGATTGATTCTGTGAAAGACTTGCTTAGAATGCCACAAGCAATTTTTTCATGAATTAGCTCTTCTAGTCACAAGGTATTGGAGCTACCTGTACAAGTGGTAATAGGAAGTATTAAGTTTTCCAGATTCCTTTTGGTTATTCATTCTAATATATACATTCTTAGGGGAAAAAAGAAATTATAGTGATTTGTGAATGATAATGGTCTGTATCTATTGTGTCTTACAAAAAGGTAAATGCAATATTAGAATAAAATTTCTCAGAAACCCCCCCCCCCCAAAAAAAAAACCAAACAACACGTTGAAGAAAAAACAAACAGTAAATTCAATTATTTTTACTATCTAGTATTAATTTGCAGCAATTTTAGTGATCTTTGATTTGTTTTAATCTTTGGTGCAAGAGAGAGAAACTGTCATTTCTTGGTTTCTGTAGTCTGTTCTTCCCAAATATTTGGATTGTTGCACTGGGTTAGGAGTTAATGTAAGGAATACTTTTCCTATCTATCTATCTATCTATCTATCTATCTATCTATCTATCTATCTATCTATCTATCTATCTATGGAGGGAGGAAGGCAGGGAGGGAGGGAGGGAGGGAGGGAGGGAGGGAGGGAGGGAGGGAGGGAGGGAAAGGAAGGAGGAAAGAAGAGAAAGTAGAATGGAATTAGATCTTTGAATCTATAGACCAGATAACTTTTGTGCCAACAAATTATTTTAATCCTGCCAGCTGCAGTCTTTACTATCATAAGCAGAACATGTGTGTAGCAGACAGAATATAAAACATATTTGAGAAGAAAAATTCCTCTTTCTGCAGTATGACATAGAACTTATTGTAGAGGGAAAAACGAGTCTCAGTCCCCCAGCAGTCTGATTTGCCATGAACCCAAATATTTTTAATGTAGTGAGCTGCCTGTGAGACGTGATGTCACCACTTCCCTATTCCCTTAAATCATAGAATCATAGAATGCCAGGTTGGAAGCGACCTCAAGGATCATCTGATCCAGCCTTTCTAGGTACTACTATAGTTTATATGAGATGGCTCAGCACCTTATCAAGCTGAGACTGAAAACTGTCCAATGTGAGGGAATCTACCACTTTCCTTGGGAGACTGTTCCAATGTTTGACTGTTCTCATGGTGAAAAATTTACCTCGTGTCTAACTGGAGTCTTGCCAGGAGCAACTTTTGCCTATTACCCATTGTCTTTTCCACGTGACTCCTTGTAAATAGGGAGTCTCTTCTTGGTAGCTACCCTTGAAGTACTGGAACATGGTAATAAGGTCTCCCCAAAGCCTTCTTTTCTCAAGACTGAACATGAACACAACAGTGGAGTCTTGAACAATATTTTGTCATCAAAGGAATAAGATATAATGGCTAAAAGCTGACACAAACTTCCATGTATGATTCACAGTTGTTCACTTTTACAATAGTGAAAGTATTTTTCTTAACATATTACTTCATTTTAAACAAGGAGTATCAGCCTTTTTCAAAGGAAGAAATGATCAGCTACCCATAAACATGAGACCATAATAGCATGGCTGCTCTAAAATACTTCCTATAGGCTCTTATGAGTGTTTCTGCTAGCTCACTTACAGGCAAATGCTTTGTGTCTGAAGGCTCTCCAGAGAACATGTGCTGTAGGCACTAGCTACTCAATTTTGCTAACATGTCAGGCTTCACTTCTTTCAAGAAGCATAAGCCTCCTTCTAGATGGACCACCCACCACTAGCTGCAAAGTTGTCTTCAACCCATAGAAAAGAGAAAAAAATTCAAGATCTAAATTTAAAAAAAAAATAATAATAGTAATAATAAAATCTATGCAGAAATCAACAAAATAATACCAGATGAGTTGTATGCTGAAATTCTGTTAGGGATATGCTAAAACCAGTTATCATTGTTCCTCTCTCTTGACCTTTTCTTGACTCCAAGACATAACCAAAATTCATTATCATAAAGATCACAGAACTTGAGATCCAGCTTACTCACTGCTTATATACATACTAGAACTTACTTTTTTTATGTGAACATTGGCCATGTTATTTGGAAAAAATATAGTTGGAAACTGTCTGAGTTCAAATGATAAATATGTTTTGTTTTCTCCTCTCTTGATTCTAAAAATCCTGAACTTTGTTTGTTTTTGTTTTTTGTTTGTTTGTTTGTTTTTGTTTTGTTTGTTTTTGTTTTGCTTTACAGCCTCCTCTACAAAAACAACTTATGTCAGTTACAGCAATCAGGCAAACTGAGCAGGGATGACATTCACTGGAAGACCTGCAGGATGGGATCTTGCAATCACAGGCATTATTTCCACCAGAATTCAGTCTTGGAAATATCAGTAGACTACATTCAAATCAATAGTCAGTCTCCTAAAGGACAAGGATTAAACAAGAGGCAAAAGGCAAAAATAGACAGGGGAAGGAAAATTCTGATTTTAAAATACAGAGGCAGTGTCAAGCTTCTGAACTGTTCACTCACAAAAGGAAGTAAATCACAAAAGGAAAACAAATGTTAGCTTGTGGAAAAAAAAAACAACCAAACCTGTTGAAATAAATCATGTCTGATGTTATATTTGTAAGTACTTTTTTGTGATTGTGATGATTTCCTTTCCTGTCCTACATTGTTCAACTAGTAAAAGAAGGTGAATTTGTTTCTTGTGACGGCTGACTGAATTAAGTCCTGGGTTATGCTAAAATAAATGCAATGGTCAACGCATGCTAATTTTTATACAAAGCAATTTATTTCTAATAATAAAGGAATGTTTTGCAAATGTTGAGACTTGTTTTGTTGCAGTTTTGAGGAAAAAGTCCTTACACTGTTGTCTATGTTTAGAATGTGCAGTAAAGGTGGGTGTACAAATAAAATAATAATCATGGCATCAGAAGAATGCAGTGTAAACTCTAAGCATGTGTGTGTGTGTGTGTGCGCACGTGTGCGTGTATGTAAGTGCATGCCTGCATGCATGTGTGTATGTGTATTCTGCAGTGTGCGAATATATTTGTTTAAAGCTTTGTGATTATATTTCCTAATGGAAGGATTTTTTCCCCCTTCTCACCCTCAAAGTAAGTGCATTTTATATGTTTGTAAAGTGAAGGAGTCCTGATGGTAATTATTTTGTATGATTGTATTATATTTTTGAACCTCCACTAATATTTTTGTTCCTTTTCATTTCTGGAACTTACAGTTTGTAAGACTTTATGACAGCTAGACTGGATTAAGGTGAAAGTCTATTCAGCCTAGTATCCTGTCTTTGACAGGGGAATGTAGCAGATGCTTATCTCAATAAAGGTGACTTTGAAATAACAGAAGAGAAATCAATGGAGAATTTGGAAAGCAGTAACCTGGTGGCTGTATGTGCTATTGCCTTATTAACACTTAAAAATCAAAGCAACAGGTGCCCATCTACAACTTTCACATCTTCTAACTCCCATGTCAAATTATTGTTTGTGCATTAGAAATAATTATGCGAAGAGAAACTCATCTAGATATCTACCATGTGATTAAAGCCCTCCAAAGAAATTTTAAAAAGACAGTTAGGGACTTTGTTTTGTTAATATACCTGCAATGTTCTTTAAGACTTTTTCACTCCACACACTATTTACCTTTCTTCAAGTCAAATGGTCTTCACAATCAGTTTGTTATTAAATGTTATTTCTCCTGAATTAGCCTGGATGGCTCCTTGTGCTTTTTTTTGGTAAAGGAGCTATATTTTTGTAACATCTTAAAGTAGCTGTGCTGGGTCCTAAATTGCATGAATGAAAGTTGAAGTATCTGAAATGAATCTCTTTTAGAATATCAACATTTAGACTCCAGCACAGTCAGCAAACTCCATGACAGTGAACCTCTAGTTTCAAAATATTTGACAAAACATATTTTTCCCCAGGCTTTTAATGACTGAAGGGGATTCTTTTACCAATTATTGCTTTGGCATAATGTGGTATTGTGTGTTTGGTATGTGTGATAGATTGTGTGAAAAGTCCTTTTTTGACCACTTTACAAGCAGATCAATCCCAAACCTATAAACCAATATATGCTTAATTTTAAGCATATGAGTAATGCACCTAGTGCAATGAGACCTAAAGGAAAAAATTATTAAAACTCTTTCAGTTCTGTTTTACTAGGTAATATTTCACAAAAATGTACGCTTTTGTGAAAATTGGTTGATTATATCAATGTTTTAACAAGACAGATTTCCACATTTGGAGTGTATTTCCTAAGAGAGAAAGGGAGAGACTCTCTTTTATCTAAAAAACAATGTTTTGGCACAATTTCTTTTCAAGAAACCTTGGAAGAGTTTCATTTTCAATCCACAACAAAAAAAGTTTCAAATATTTTTCTCTGTAATATCTCCACATAATAGCATAAGCATAACATATGCATTTGAAAAAGCAGTACATAGGAATTGTCTTTAAAGCACATTTCATATATAGATAAATATATTTTATATGCACATCAAGATTAGTATATGATATATGAATATCTTTGAGCTTCACAGTAGTACAAAAAAGATGTTCTGAACTGATTTATTTTGACCAATATACCCTTTTATTTTTGTTCAACAGTTGGGTAAAATGGAATGCAAGTTCCACTAGTGCATTTCTGTGTCATTCTCTCTGAAGCATGGAATGTATTAAGCCGATGAGTCTTGCTGGTATTAATATTATTTAACTTATCTCATCAGATAAAAGATGAGAAGTGTGAATTTTGGAATTAACTGGGAATTTTCAAAATGCAACGGAACAGCACTGGTCTACAGGTCTCCCTTCTAGCAGTTATGTGCAGTTTATGCATTTGCAAAGAGTGGTGCATATCTGTCCCCTGTAACGGTGTTCAAAAGCACATTCATCTCTTGTATCCCTCTAGAACTAAGGAAGAACAATGTATTTTATTTCTGAATGAAACTTTGAATTGGTTCTTCTCATCTTAGGATTTCTCCTTTTCAGACAGCATCAGTTCAAAAATCTTTCTAGTTACCTGATCTGTGAGTTCTGCATCCAGGACTGTTTCTTCAGGTGGCTTTAGGTGCCATTTGCACAACAGATTATGCATCAGTTCTACAAAGCTAGGTGATCTTAATTTTGTGACCCCACCTGAACCCTACTTGGGGGATTAGTGATGAAGAGACTGTAGTCTACAGCCTCTAACCAAGTCCTTTGCAGCATTATCATTGAACACAAACTGTTTATATAGAGGAAGTAAATATTTTTTCAGTTATTGATTCTAATTAGATTGAGTGAATGTCTTCTCATCTTATTGGGGCTTTCTTCTCCAGCTGAGCTATTAGAATAAAAATGAACTTCCTAAAAAAATAAAAGAATAATTACCGTAAAGAAAGAACCATAGAATTGTATAATGCACTTGAATTAAAAATTGCTATAATTTTACAACATAATTATAAAAAAGGATGAACTTGAGAAAAATTTCTTCCATTCCTCTTTACTTTTTTTAGTACAAGGTCCATTTTAATTAGGAGGTTAGCAGAATTTAGTCAACGATAAGAAGATAAATCCCTGCACAGTCTGTTATTATTGTGCCTCCAGATACTCATGCAGCTTTAGTTTAGTCTCTCTCTATTAAATAATTGTCACTTAAAGTTTCTATACAGAAAGCTCACTCTTTGTTGTGGGATTTTTTTAGGTTTTGTCGTTTTGGGTTTGTTTGGATGTTGTGGTTTTTTGTTGTTGTTTTGTTTTGTTTTAACAGCCTCTCTTTCTACCTTGTTTTGTTCTTTATCTTACAGCACTGACATTCGTGAAGCTAAAGTTAAGCCACTATCAACGTTACCATTATTAATTATACACCTAACACTTGTAAAGGTTCTGCAAATTGAAGCTTGGCATGCATTGTCTTAGTGTATATGCAAAAGAATGTAAACGGAAAAACATAATTATTTAGGTAAGTTAAAATTAAAAGCTTACAAGCAAAACTGAGTCCTGAGGTAGATGTAATCAAGCAGTGGGAACAATTTAAAAATTAAGATTTGGCCAGTGATCATAATATTCCAGTGATGTACAATACAATTAGAAACATAAAGGTAAAATTATAGAACAGAATCATACAAAAATATAAATGTTTAGTATCCATTCTCACATAAATTTTCACTCTCTTCCCTTTGAAGTATATTTTGAGGGCCTATGGTCCTAGTGTAAAAACATTAATGAATGTCTTACCTTCAATTCACAGATTTGAGATCAGGTATCGGATGATTTATCATTAAATTAAACTATGGCTTTTGAACTATTTGCTTTGAATAAATGGCTATCACTGAAAGCTATGGTACTTATTATTATTATTATTATTATTATTATTATTATTACTATTACTATTACTATTACTATTACTATTACTATTATATTTTAACTGATAATTATAGACCTTAAAATGCTCAATGCATACAAATATTTCTAGTGTACGAATCACTCACATATTTATAATAAACCTGTGCAAATTAGGTGTTATGAATTAAGCGATGTTTTGGAACTGCTAAAATAGATTTTCTATTGGCCTGAAGCTGAGTGACAGGGCACTCTTAAATCACCTAGTTTTTGCTGATATCTGAAAGTGTGCAACAAGTAGAGCTACAGGGGAACATTTTAACCTGATTTAAAACAAATGATTGTTGAGGGAGAAAAAACCAAATAGTGAAATCATTAGATAAATCAGGAGAAATTACTCTCTTTATGACTGATTGATATTAAACATCTCCTGATTGATATTAAACAATACCTAAAATGGTATTGATCTCAGAGCTTTCCATTTCTAAACAAGAATAGGTGAAGGTCTTGAACTGACTGGCAACGTTAGTTCTGCAAACTGTCATTGCCTCGCTTCACAAAGGTGAGCAGTTAATTCTGGAAAAATTAAAATGCATACAGCCTGGGCTGGTGTCTCTAGCTTGCAGACAGGTGACATGGTGAGATCTATCTCCCTATAGAGAAGCTGTCCCAATATATAAAACTAGTGCATACTTGTTTTAGTATATGTTGGCAAGATTTACTCTCTCCTATCAACCATGCATTTCCACAGATATACTCAAAGATAGACTGTAAGCTAAAGATTTGATCCAAAGCCAAGTGGCATTTACAGGAGTCTTTTAATAGACTTACTTAGAATCACCCAAAGGGACTGGATGAATCTACTTATTTCTAGTCTAGAGCATAACCTGAAACCATGCAATAAACTTAGATGGACAATACACAATGTCAAAACACACTTCAATCTAATTTTGTCCAGGAGAAACTACCATTGTTATTAATGAGGTCCCAGTGGCAACACCAAAAGATGTTTGCTAGAAGCACAGTGATGGAAGTATTATGCTAATGAAAGACTGCAGGGTATGACATTCATATTAGTGAAACAGCACTGAAATTGTGATTATCCAAGTTTTTCAAATAAGGGGTTTGCCTGAAGTATTTTCAGTCAGATTTTAGAATAACTCAGTGGCTGATATCTTGAAATTTAATAGCTAAACTTTTGTGTAGGCACAGTAACAATTTTTTCATCTAAAATTGTAAAAAAACTTTATTGTACAAATTTAGGGTGTAGTTCCAGTCATGGCAAAGCAGACTGCTGTTTTAAAATTGCTATTAATGGTCTTTTATGTGTGAATATGTTGAAGCAGCTTCACCAGAACACACAGTTTTGTTTACTGAGATCAGGAGCAAGTCCTTAATATTGTTTTATGGCTGCAGGATAGATACAATGAGATCTGAATGACTATGTATCAGGTCAATGAACTGGAAAAATAAATTGAATTTACAGACAGTACTTAAACTATTCTATAGAAAGAGTAATGGGACACTTTGTCAAAAATCCCCTTTTCAAGCAATGCGTACATAGCAATTTCCACAGCAGGGCTTTTAACTAATAGTAGTAACTCTCTTCCAATGAATAGATAATTTTTATTAGTAAGCAAGGAAAGAAAGAAAACATTCCTAGCAGATCCAGTTTGTAAATGTACTATATTTGAATACAAATTTTTCTTTTATGTGCCTACTTAAAGGCAGAATGTGAAAGCACAAGACATAGCATGGTGGATAAATAAAGAGAAAATTCTTTTGTAATGTTTTGGTTTGAAAATGCACATGAATTATCCTGCATATTTGACTATCACACCAGCCATCAAATAAAATGATAACTTATCACTGTGCTTTCAAACAGCTTATGTGCCTTCTGGTATAATTAAGAAATTACGTATGGATCTATATATTCCAGTTAAATTTTAAAGAGCAAAATTCAGTAACAGAAGAAGTAGGCATTACTTTTTCCAGTGTTGGTGGTAGGTGATCTAATGACAGCTTTAGCCCTTGTGGTACTGCAATTGTTTGCATCCAGAAAACACCATTTCATATTACATATGCATGTTTCATTTGCTGTGGATGATTACCTCCTGCAATCTAATTATGAAATTGTCTTTTTCTCAGCAAGAAGTCAGTTCTTCTTGTCTTTCTTCCCAAATTTCAGAAGTACATGTATCATCAATCCTTATGTTTCCTGGACAAATAAATGTTTGTGATTAATGGCATGCAGCAAATACAAGAAGGGATAGTTCTTACCTATGGACTGCATCCTGTACTTCTGAATATATGTAATTTGTGTTATCTCCTTTTAGTTCTCACCTGGATTAAATTTTCAGTAAAATCATGAGAACTGCAAAACACATTTGGTGGAAATAATCTGTTGCATCTATGCAATGAAAAAAAAGTTGGCTGGTGTGAAAGATATATACAGCTTGAAGAATTTTGGTTATGACAACCTAAAAGAAATTTGAAATTAATAATAATTTTTTGTCAGGAAATTAAGTACAAATTAGAGTTGTGTTGAAGTTGTTTTAGTAATAGTCTTATGAAGATTTTCAAAGTTTCATTGTAAAAGGTCACTGTAGAATCCTTTGTACATTTCATGAATGTTGATAACTGTAAATTCTTCCATCACATTGAAACACTAAACTAATGGAGAGCAATAGTTTTTCTTGTTTGGCACTATAGTTTGACAGCAGGGTGTTAGCTCCAAGGAACTTACTATTTTTAATGGTACAGCAGCAGGGAAGAGAAGAGAAAACAGCAGTGTCCCCCAGAGCTAAAATAATGTTGTAAGTGCAGTAAGATGCACAATATCCCGAATGGCAAACAAAGCTTTTGTTTGTATTACACAAATGACTTGTCTCTCAGTAGAAGTGAAGTAATATGACATGCAGAGGAGTATGGACATGAAATAAAAAGAAAAAAAAAAAAAGAAAAAAAAAAAAGAGCAGTGGCAGAATGACAATATCTAAAACAGGACTGGAAGCAGCAGAAAAAGTTGCCAAGTTCCACTGTCAAAGAACTGTGTCATCTCCAAAGAGCCTGTGCTGACCTCTGTCAAGGGCACACACCATCCCCAGAGTATGTGTTAATCTTACATACTCCACAGAACAGCAGCGAGCAAACATGACAAAATAATCTATGGGAATTAATCAGAGTTAATACTGGATGAGTTAGAAAATAAGATCATAGACTCATTTTTCTTTGAAATTCATGAAAGTTTTATTATGGTGTCCAAGGAATATACGCAACTTCTGTAAAGATTTACATATACAAATATTTTAGCATTTTATTTACAAAGTGTAGACTGGGATCAAAGGTTGCAACATATCTTTTAATATAGCACCTGTCTTTGAGCTTATTCTCTTTTGTCAAAGACTAATTCTGTGCTGGGAGTTCAGAAAATCTCTGGAGCCTTTCTGGCCCATCAGATCCTAGTTTTAGAGGGAACTGAAACTTACTTTTCAAAATACGAGGAAAGTTTCCCTGTTAAATTGAAATTTTTCTCACTTAAATTTGTTATTTTGTGCAACATGCTATATTTAACAAAAATCTATATTTCCAGCTCATCAGTATATTAAATACATGTAGTGAGATGTGTCCCTGCCAATGCAGGGGGGTTGGATCTAGATGATATTTAAGGTCCCTTCCAACTCAAACCATTCTACAATTCTATGCATTAGCTGAGTATGTCTGATAGCTTTAATTACTCTCGGGTAGAAGGTGGTGGGGTTTTTTTCTTTATTGGTCAGAAGTAGAAAAAAACACACACAAAGAAGCACAAACAATGGCCCATACAAGCATTACAGAGTGTCTTGTTCACCCTATCATCTAATATTTACAACACTTGGAGTGCACCAACTTCATCCTGATCCAAAAGGAAGCAAAACATAAAATGTTTTGCCAGTGTCAGTTCTTTGTTCACTCAAACGTACCTTGCAGAGTCTTTGGAAAAATTATAAGCCAAAGTTTAATGTTGTTCTGAACATTTTTTCTGCAAGATCAATGCCATTAAAGATCACTATATGCGATGTGAATTTCAAAGCCTTATTACTTCCTGTTTACCTGATACAGCATATATTCCATTTCTGGCAGGTTACTCTACTTCCAAGTTAGCTTCAGTGTCTTTATTGTCTTTGTGATCATTGACTGTCAATATTTAATAAGTATGACCTTTCAGAAAATAAACTATTTGATTTCTTTTACAAATTTTCATTTTCCTAGTCTTGCTAGAGTGTTGATGAACTTTGCAATAGATACATTTTGATTTATGAGTCATCACCGTTTTTTTCAGTACAGCTTCTGGTAGTCTTTTGTATTTCTTTTGGAGATTTTTTTGGTAACATGGAAGGAAACATTTTGATGGAGTACATCCAGGAAACAACAGCCAAATATGAGGAAAAATTCTTAAAGTAGGTTAAAGAAACATAACAAAAAAACCCTCCAGAAAACTCTTCAGAGCAAATGAAGAATTATGCTTAAAGACAGTTTCCACAGGCTGCTGCTGGGAGTCTGCTTCAGTGGCTTACCATTTTCTTATAAAAACTCAACAACTGAATTAGCCTTTGAATGCTACCCATATTATTTTTATTTATTTTTTAATATAATTTTAAGAAAATCTCATAAAGATAAAGCAAGACGGAGTGCACAGGTGAAAATGAATGGTGCAGATGCATATGATATATTGAACTGCCAAATTCTTGGACACTTGCATGTTACAAGAATATGAAAGCTTCATAGGAGATAAATCTAACCATATTCTAGTTCCCTATCTATTTCTTTACATATCTCACGTATTGCAAACTGTAAAGAGTAAATCTCGATGCTGTTTGCCTGCTGTGTTTAACTCAAATGTGCAGTTCTATTCAATGTGTGCATAATTTAGAGATGATTCAGAGTTGTAAATGTAACTGTATACATATATTCTGTCCCACCTCCCTGCAGTTTTTCATCTCAAGTGACAGACATTTCTAAAAACAATATGCTGTGTTTCTTCATTTCTATAGTTCATACACTTAACTGAAAATGCAGGACAAGTAGCAATCATTTTGATATACAGATTTTATCATTTCTTGTGAGGGTTTTCATCTGTTCCCGCAGTTCCCAGTGTGACACTGAACAAAGAATGACAGAAAGTTTATATGAATTTCAGGGTATGGCAGCTGTGAAGTGCACAATTTACAAGATAAAATGACAAAAATGTGATTATTTCAAATGCCAGATTGATGACACTTTATAAATTATTGCCTAAAACACTGAAAGTTTAAGACAGGTGCCTTGAAAGTGTGTTCTAGAGATGGTTTCAAACGATGATGTTTCAAAACCTATTTCTTTACTTAAGAAAAATGAACTGTTACTTCAAGAAACAGACCACATATAAAAACAGAAAAGAGAAACAACAACACTGGCAAAAACAACCTAAATATTACAGATGAGAGAAAAGAACCATTTATTTTCTCAGAAAGTCTGAGTATTCAGTGCATTTTGTAGTTATGTATATTGCTTTTCCAAGAAAATAGAAAAGAGACAGCATGGGTAATATGCTCACAAAAAACTGATCACACCAGGTTTCTGTTTTTTCTATACAGAGTGGTGCTACGCATACTTAAGGTCTCTAGAATGGTCCTATGACTTCCTCCAGGTTTGTTTTGTTGTTGTTGTTGTTGTTGTTTTTCTTGAAAGAACCATGTTCTTGATCCTTCTGTAAAAACCCTCCTTAAAACACATCCTGCTTTGCTTTCAAAAACAAAGAGGATCCATTGTTCATAGGCAGAAAGCTTTTAATGAATCCTATGTGTCCATTTAAGGAAAGTAGTACTGTCCCAGGCAGGTGTTTGCACGTTTTCCACCACTGGATCCTGCTGCATACCTTTTGGTGCCATGGCACCCAACAGCTCCTGACTGATGTTTGATGAGGTTGCGCTTGAAAGCCAGTCTTTCCCCAAGCAGTACTGATGACAGCAGGATGTTTTTCATGGCAGGAGAGCATCACTGGAGCTATTTCCCCTCCCGGTGAATTTTCCACAAGGTATGAAGTCAGGGATCGAAGCAAGGCCTTTTCTAGAGAGCAGAAGTGTAATGTCAGCTTTCCTGCCTGGTACAGTGGGGGTTGAGCTGCCAGCTGTCAGGGCCAAGGGCCTGGTGTGCTACTGGTGCAAATGAGACACGCCACTCCCTGGTGTGGGGAAGCTGCACAACTCATCAGGAAAACATCTATATAACACGGAACTTTTAACACATCCCAACCCAGGATGTAGATGTTACTGTTTTTCCCAGAAAGTGACAGATCGAGGGTTCTGTTTCTTTCAGTTAGACTGTGAAATTCCCAATAGATAAAACCCCTCCAACTGCATGGAGGGGTTTATGAAGTTAATTTTACCATAGATGAACTCATAGTTACTTGGAAATGCTGAACTGAAGAGGCTGATAGCAGGTAATTTTTGAAGGATCCAGAATGTCTTATATCATATCTGTTTTCCACTGAAAGCTAAATTTGATACCAGTTGGTTATGCAATAAACAGCATTACAAATTCTACATTGACTTTTGAGTAAACTGGGCCAGAATCTCAGAAAGACAGAAAGGAAAAGAAAAGAAAAGAAAAGAAAAGAAAAGAAAAGAAAAGAAAAGAAAAGAAAAGAAAAGAAAAGAAAAGAAAAGAAAAGAAAAAAGAAAAGAAAAGAAAAGAAAAGAAAAGAAAAGAAAAGAAAAGAAAAGAAAAGAAAAGAAAAGAAAAGAAAAGAAAAGAAAAGAAAAGAAAAGAAAAGAAAAGAAAAGAAAAGAAAAGAAAAGAAAAGAAAAGAAAAGAAAAGAAAAGAAAAGAAAAGAAAAGAAAAGAAAAGAAAAGAAAAGAAAAGAAAAGAAAAGAAAAGAAAAGAAAAGAAAAGAAAAGAAAAGAAAAGAAAAGAAAAGAAAAAAAAGAAAAGAAAAGAAAAGAAAAGAAAAGAAAAGAAAAGAAAAGAAAAGAAAAGAAGAAAAAAAGAAAATGTGCTGGTGTTTAAAGAGATCAAAGTGCTCAGTAAGCCAGATCTGTGCTGAGCAATTAAATGAGTCCACAAAAGTACTATTCCTGCACCAAAACACTGGAGTCTCTTGTATTAAGATAAACCAAATTATCCAACATTCTTTGAAAACAAATAATTAGAATATCCAACAAAGAGTTCCTGGTGGTTGGCATTTTGTGAATGAGAATTTCCATATTTTAGTTCAAATAGTGTTGAATCTGATTACTATTTTAATTACAATAAAATAACCACATTTCCCCTATGATAGTTCTACTCCTTATTTACAAACTTGAAACTTTTGACAGCTAGTGACAGTACTGACAGACACTAACAGAAGCCTAGGACATGGGCAGAAGTGGATCCATGTAAAGCAGGCCAACTTCAGGCAGATACCTCTCTTTATGCAAGGATCAAGTTAAATCAGCATGTGCAAGCAAGCAACAAAAGATGAGTTTAGGAATATCAGAACTGATGCTTGCTTTCTATATGACAGTCTCTGTCAGCACTTAAAAATGTCTGGTTCTGGTGACAAGTCCCATCTGCATGCTCAGAAGCTGGCTGCAGAACATAAATCCATATGATCTGTTCTACAAAATGCAGTCTAGAAGGAGAAATTTAAGAGGTGCTTCAAATGTAGCACGCACTGTTCATCCATTTAAATACAAGATCATTTATCTTTTTGACCAAGGTGTTCATGGGTGGAAAGATGTAACAGGACATTATGTTCTAATGACTACTCTTTAAGAATTTGCAAGAACATTAATCTGTATCTCAGCAGCGGTATCTGAAGAAGGTACTTGAGTTCACAGATACTGTATATCTAGAGGACCACAACTGATGAGTCATCCTTAAAGGCAATTGTTCAGCACTTCCGTAATGTGTCAAATTTTATTAACTTTTTGAGGATAATCTGGGATTTTACTTGGTTTTGGAACCTTTCCTCCAGTCTGCAAACTATTAGTTAAATCTCTACCCTGCAATTTAGACATATTCAGTTATGAAAGCTTCATGTGTGTGTAATTCACAGAAAAAAGAAAAGAAGTGATTGGCATACATCCGCTTCATTCTGTCACAGTGCTATCCACTTAGCTTGTCTGTGTCCAGAAGTTATTAGAGGACCCAGGATAAAAAAAAAAATCTTAAATGAAAAACCTTACTGATGGTCTTGAGCTGAACATAATTTTCTTTCTTTGAAAACACTTGAAATACACTGACTGGAAGTCCCAAGTGGATGAAAAACTGAAAATGTCAAAAGTTGCCACAGGATAGAGTTGATATTCCCTCACACATTACATATACAAAAAAAAAATTGTTGGTATTATATGGACCACCTAATTTTTTTTTGTGATTTCCCCTTAATCTCTCCCAGACAGAATCAGCAGGTTACGTGAACAGTTAGAATAAGCCTTGCGACGTTTTGACAGAAATTTGTAGGTGAAATTGTAGGAGAGATTTGGCTAACAAGCTTCAAGTGTTGGTTAATTGCTTGTCACTGTTGTTGATATGACCCTAAATGGCTACACAGTTTCATGTTATGGGCAAAATGATCTTGATTCTATTTCCTCCTCTCATAGAACTCTCTTGCACTAACATCTTACTATGAAATCTTCATAAATTCCTACTGAATAGATAGCAAACTTAAGATACTTATGATAGGAGTTTTCTTAACCAGACACATAGCATTAAAGTGCAAGTTAGGGACAGTGGACACTTCAGTATGTGGACTGGATCCCTCTGAATAGGAATCATTTTTCTGTTCATAGTAACATTTCTGTCTTTAAAGACATGGCTATTCTTAGTGTCACTTCAACCACCAGGACCAAGAAGCAACTGCATTGGCCTTTCCAAGCTGTTAAGAAGTTCCTTTATATTTCATTAGTGGAATTCAATAAAATTAAATTGTGGCATTATTTCCACTGATTTAGTGTATACAGAATAGTTTTTGGGATGACAAATTCCTTGATGAGTTTTTGTCCTTTTCTTGAAAACTTTCTCCCTATATCTATATGATAGGATTCCATACTATAATGTTATAGGTTCTGCATTTGTTAAACTTTCATCACTACAGTAGTGTTGCCACATTTAGTGTTAGAAGTGCATAGCAATCTGAATAAAATGCATTAGAAGAAAAAGAGAAGCAATACATTCTAAGTTAAATGGATAATAAACACATTATAGAAGAATTAAAAAGGGAAGAATCAAACCAGCAGATATTCAGTAAATGGTAAAAGAGAAATACTGACCTTAGAGGATGTATATGCATATAATCTACTATGCTTTCTCTTTATAGAGAATACCTAAAAATTGATGCATCACTTTGAAAACGAGAATTTGAAGATGATATATCTCAAAAATATTGGTATAATGCAGATGTTTGGAAGACTTTTATTACGGTATTAAGGTGATGAGATAATAGACTTAAGGACCTAAATTCTGTGTGTGTGTGTCTGTGTGCATGCACACCAAACTTGTTAGGCAAGTGTGATCTGTCTGAAGCTGGCATTTATTAATTGACCTTGGCATAGTAGTCTGTGCTTTGATGATGTAAAACAATACCCTTTAACTATAGTATGCATCTCAGATCTGTAGGTTTACTCAATAAAGTCAAAGTCTAACAGATATGAAGCTTAGGCAGCTGAAGGTTTTTCATCCAAGCCGGACTTATTTCTCCTTCAGAGCTCCAGTTCCCCCTGGGAATCATCTAATGTAATTGTTTTTTTAATGACTTCAGTGATTTTGCTTTAATGATTATGCCCACTAGGCTGCTTCAGATACTTCTAATCTTTTTTCATGAAAGAGTTCTTGCTGGCATCTGCTTAGGGTTGCATTTTGTTAGTATCCAGTTATTTCTAGGTGGAAAAAAAAATATCCAAACTTTTGATCCTATTTATATGTCACTTCATGTGTACCATTTGGCTCAGTGTCATATTTAAAGTTGATGAGATAATGCCCACAGTTTAATGCAGAGCCGATATAGCATTATTTGCTAATGCCTGTACATATCTATCTATATATAATATGTGGCTGGTGGGAATTGTTGTTTTTAAGTTATTAAGAAGTCTTCAACTGAAAGGAATGTATATTCCACAGTGGAATGAACTTTAAGAACAATAAGCACTAAATTCTTCTCACTGTGATGTCAATCCAGGGTTTTCTGTGAGATACCAGCGTGGCTTGAGAGTTGAGGACATCCATTTCTCAGTGAAAAGTCCAGCAGGTTACAAAATTTAATACGAAGAGTCAGATTTCCAGATCACTAAATTATTACTTTCTTAAAAATAAACCTGGCTGTTATAATAGCTTGCCTGTCACATCCAGTTGCTGCACTGATGTTTTTCTGAGGAACTGGGAAATGATCAGAGAATGAATAGCTGAGAACTGTGACGGGGATTATGACTTGGGCACAGTGCCTGGTACTGTAGCAGTGCCACAGAGCTGCTGTTACTTTGAGGCAAATGCACAAAGCAATTTAAGTGTTGCAGTGCTGTACTCAAAGGATCAGCACTGCAATCAAAATCCACTAGAAACCAGTTCAAACCAGCCAATAGCTTGCTTTTGGATAGCCTTGAACTGGAATGAAACTCTTCATTGAACACAAACTGAACTGTAACTGTAACCAAACTGTGTATTTTTTTTCTCCAGAATTATAGTTCAGCTAAAAACATGATGACTCCAAACTTAAATGTTTTCAGATGCTTTCCCTGCTGTATGTGTTTCTGTGCACATATGGATTCACCAGGAACTTGAACGTGACTATTCCTACATTGCCCACCTTGCATTCATCCCCTATTCTCTGCTTCACAGCCCTGTCCACAATCTCAGCTGAGGGCTGCAGCTTCTCTCCAGGTCATCAGTCCTGAGTAATAGATATAGGAAGTGGGATGGGAGAAAATGGACTGGGCCAAATGGTGCTCAGTGTCTTCACTGAACAGAAGTTCAAAGCTGGCATTTGCTCTATTGTAGAAGTACTCGCAGTTTTAATTGTAGGACTTTCCTGTTGAACTCATTTGAAGGAGCTTAAAGTTTATGAATCAGCTAATGAGCCATTGATTACATGAAATGAAAACCAATAGTAACAAGTTCAGGTACATGTGAATCTGAAGAAGAACTGAACTTGTAAACAATCTCAGGCCTATCTCTTGGCTTAGCCTGAAAACACCCTGCTGCATTGTGTGTTGCACAGTCCCAGGACTAGAACCCAGGTTTCCAGACATTGTCCTGGATTCACACAATCCTGAGCTAATGAGTAGATCACAAATCCTTTTCTACTTCAGGACTTAATCACATAAACCACATCTGGTTTCTTTGATAAAAAACAAATTATATCCTAACTGTTCAACATGAGCCAAAAAGGAGATATGGAATGTGGAAATCCAATATTCTAAACACATGGGTCTTGTTGACATAGAGTGTTTGAAACCCCTTGGAAGACCTTCACTGAGATGTCTTCAAGAGGGTACTTTATGGCACTTTAGAATACTTTTGAAACTAATGGTCAGAAACATTTATTTGTTTTTAAACTGAAGTGGCTGAATCTAGGAATAATTAGACTTACCACACTGTAGCAAGAGATAAGACTAGGTGTAAGAAAACAGTGAGCAGAGTGGGGAAGTAGAGAAGCATTAACACATAATTTGAGAAATAGGACTGACACTATTGAATGGAATGGCTAAAGAAGTTAATGTTGTTCATGTGTTTTAAGTTCTTTAACTTGTAACTACATTTATATGAAAGAAATTTCCAGGAAAAAAAATAAAAGGATATTTACATATTTAGAGGGATTGAAATTCTGAAAATGTAGCTGTCTGGAGAGTGTATATGATTCTAGGATTAGCTAAGTAGAAATCTATATAATCCATATCTGGATAAAGTTTTTCTTAATAACCTCTCAAACCTGGATCTAAATCTAGGAGTGCTGATGGGCACAAAGTTGAACATGAGACAGCAATGTGCCCTTGCTGCAAAGAAAGCAAATTATATCCTCATATACATTAGACTAAGTACCACCAGCAGGTCAAAGGAGGTGATCCTTCCCCTCTATTCAATGCCAGTGAGGCCCCACCTGCAGCACTGTGTCCAGTTCTGGGCTCCCCAGTACAAGAGGACCATGGATAGACTGGAGACAATCTAAATAAGGGCCACTACAGTGATTACAGAATTGAAGCATCTCTTACACAAATATAGGCTGAGCAAAATGGCACTGTTTAGCCTGGAGAAAAGAGGGCTCAGGAGGGATCTCATAAATATATATAAATATCTGAAGGAAGGGTATAAAGAAAACAGAACCAGTCTCTTTCCAGTGGTGTCCAGTGACAGGATAGCATTCCCTCTGACCAACATTTTTACTGTAAGAGTGATAAAGCACTGACACAGGTTGCCCAGGAAGACTGTGGAGCTTCTCTCCTTAGAGATATTCAACAGACATCTGGACATGGTACTGGGCAAGGGGCCAAGGGTGCCTTTACTTGAGCAGAACAGTGAACCAGATGGTCTCTAACCTCCAACCCTTCCAGCCTCAACCACTCTGTGATTTTGTGAAATGTCACCCATTAAATTTTTACAGACTTGTTTGCACATTTACAAACAACAGATTACATCAAGAATTACTTCTTGATATAATCTACAGGATTTCTTATTCAACAATGATCAATCTAATTTCTAGTCACCAAAACCTAATACTAAGCTCCCACCAAAAAAACCCCAACATATCAAAAATTATATGCACAAGATATAAACCTAATACAGTAATGGGCAGACTTCAAAAGGTTCAGGTCATGTGCTCAGATTGTGATAGGGATTTTAGAAAAAAGTTAATTACCCAATGCAACGTCTTTTGACTCTTCTTCATATACCGATTCTTTAAATTTTATTTATTTGTTTGTTTGTTTGTTTGTCTATCCTAAATAAATCAGAAATATTCATAAACCTTCAAGGATCACCATATGAATATCTCACATATAGAAGATGCAGGTTGATGCAGGGTGACTGGTGGGCATCATCTACCTGGACTTCTCCAAGGCTTTTGATATGGTCCCTCACAGCCCCTCATGGAGAAGCTGGCTCATTGCAGCCTTGACAAGTGGTCTGTGTGATGGGCAGGGAACTGGCTTGACAGACCATACCCAGATGGTGATAGTGAGCAGTTCCTCCTCAAACCAGCAACGAGTCATAAGTGGGGTCCCCCAGGGATTGATATTGGGCCCAATGATGTTTAATATCTTCATAAGTGACCTGGATATTGGGATCAAGAACACCCTGAGGGAGTTTTCAGATGACTCGAAGATGAGTGAAGAGGCTGACACTCCACAAGGGAGGGGAGCCACCCCCCAGGATGAGCTGGACAGACTTCTGATACAGCTATCCCTTTCGTCCTCCTCTTCTGGGAAGGCATGTACGAATGAGTTCTCTTTGGTGGTAGGAAATGGATGTTTTATTTCTAAGCTTTTTAACATGTGTTGCATGAACCTTTAAGAAGAAGGTGTTTAGTGTATTTGGGATGTTTTGAAACTAAGAAAAAATGATGTTTTCATTAAAAAACCAGAACAAATTACCTGCCTAGCTGGCATATAACATGCAGGTACAGTTGCACATCTTAATGTCTCAAACAATTTGCACGCAAGACAATGAAAAATAACATAAATATAAATAAGAAATAATAATAAATGTGCTATCCAGTTTAAAATACCTAGGTTAAAATTTTGCATAAAATACTAAGGGAACCAGCAGTGTCCACAGACTTCAAGGCTGCTGAGTTGCTATACCTAGCTTGCTCTCTGTTCTGTAATACGTCGCCTTCTAATTATTCAGTTCCTAATTCAGTTCTCATTTTGGCAAATTAGCTGAACATTGTGGAATACAAGAGATTTCTTTTTCTTGTAAACTTAACAAGCTGTCAGTGAGAGTATACTGATACTAAAAGGGTACAGGAGATAATTTATCTAAAGAAACCACCAACAAAAAATCCATGTAGAATTCTCTTCCATAGGCAAGACAACACATAATTTTGATGGTGATCATAGCTAGGAAATGAAGGTAGGGAAAGCACACTGTAATTTGCAGTAGGATGTATTCATGCAACTGTGTAAGCATTGACCAACCATGCAGTGAAATAGTGTGTAATAGAAATCATAGTCTGCTCAATTAGAAACCAACCTGAGAGAATAAGGCTAAAATTCATAAGAGGATTGCATGTGATAGCACCTAAAATTTAGGCTTTTTACCCTACAGAAAAAGCCACAGACCTAAATCTGTACTGCACAGATTCGCGAAGGACTGAACTGGGAGAGTGTCTCTGAATAGATTCTGCAAAAGTCAGGGACCTGTGGGGGAACATGACTAAATTATCTCATAGGAAATGCAGAAGACTAGAGGCTCCCTGAAATCCTTTGAATTGGAATAGGATGGATCCTTTCAGCTGCTCGGAGGAATGTACAGCTCTGGGCTCTCTTCAAAGACAGATGCACTTTCCTTAGGAATCCAAGGTATGGAAAACTATGTAACACTAATATTTCTTGGAGACCTGAGAGAAAGATGCTGGTACTGAGGCACTCACAATAGTGAAATAAGGATCCTGTCTTGGCTTGGAAACACTCCATTTCACCATGTCTGCCTCTCACACTGTAGCAACCGACACGTTATAAAGAGTTATGAAGATGAGCATGACATGAGGGTAGGGAGGAGACAGAATGAAATTTGTTTAAATTATGATTTAAAGACAACAACAAAAAATTACTTAGGTGCTAAAGTCATGTCCACATTTAACCTTATACATTTGTCTTCTTGATTTATTCAGCCCTAAACAATTACTCAGTGTCATAAAGAGTAGCAGAATCTGGCCTATAGATAGGAACTAACTTTGTTCAAAGACAACAAGTTAACATGGCAGTTATCCATAATAAGTGGGATTGCTATATATTTTTTTTAAATAATATTTTTAAACATTACCATTTAATTTAATAGGGAAAAAATAATAATAATAAAAAAAAAAGAAAACACCGAAACAACCCAAGACCTGAAAATATTGGTGGAAATAATTTTAAAGTCAGTCTAACTCAAAACCAGTGTAAGTCTTCTTATGTGGTGGTAGATGGAAGGAAGTGTTTCTTAACACTTCACATGAACTAGCTGTGAAATTCTTTGCCTAAAACTGTATATTGCTTTGACAAATAGCTTGACAGTCTCAAGGAAGAAATATTCATGAAGGGACATTAACTGCAAAGACACCACTTCTTAATGAAAGTTGTGCAGCTCAAACTTGGCCAGGATTCTTCTGGAGAGGAATCATATGCATGCCCTGTTCTAACACTTCTTAAGCATCACTTACCAGCAACAGTCAAAGATGGAATAATGGGAAATGAAGACCAGTATTTCACATAGTGAAATCTTGAAAATGTAAAGTGGTACCCGCTCAAAATATTTTTTCTCAATGTTACCCATATTGTCTTCTGTTTCATATTCAACTTGTTAAGTCATTTGGGATAGAGAATCTTTGTTCCACATTTGCCTGGTACCTGCTGTATTTAACATTTCAGGACATGGGTTCAATCCCTTAGTACTATTCCCATATCAATAATGGATAATATTAGGTCAAAAACCCTACAAGATCTTTTGTGTCCTTGCAGAACTAGGAACACAGATGAAGGCCAAGCCACATCCATTTGAATTGACATAAATCCAAAATGAATATAGGAAGACAAGCAATGCATAACACTGATCCAAAATATATCTGACAAGAAGTATATTTCAAGGGAAAGAAAGAATGTAGTCTGTAATATTGATAACATCATTCTTCAGAGAAATGCAATACAAACTATCTGAACATCAGCCTCACAAGAGAAATCTGCCCAAGGTGTGCCTCTGAGAAATAAAGGAAGTTTTCTTTAATGTGAAAAGGGTAGTCAGGGTATGAAATATGTAATATCCATGCCCTGAAGATTATGCTTAGTCAGGATTATACATAGTTGTATTAATAAAAAAGATACAATTTTAACCAGCAGCTTAGATAATATGCATCTCAATGTGTCGAACTGATAACTGAAAAATCTGAGAGTGGCCTGGTAATAAAACATAAAATTATGCATAGACTTAGACAAAAAAAATATTCTATCATAAATTAAAAAAAAAAAATATTCATTTTTTATATCGAAACAATTGACAAAAATGCTGTCACTGAAAACCAATCAGAAATTAAATGAATGTATATGCACTGAATCTCCATGAAGGAAATCCCCCATGCTATGGTTATCTGAGTAGAAGAGAAGCAAATATCAAAATCCAGTCATTCCATCCTGGTTCCCAAAGAGTCAAATCTGATTGCTATTTTTATAAAAGAAGCTGAAGGAAGTTTTCAAGTAATCCAGACAAACATTCTTTCTTTTTTTCCCTGATACCTGTAAATGGCAAAACTAAATTGTCTTATTGAGAAAAAGGCAATTCCGTGTGCAGAATGGTAATTCATTTAGAATGTTCTTCTTACAGAATGGAGAGGAAAAGAAGTAGCTCTGTAAAGAGATTCACAAAACACTGAATTGTTGGAGTCACAACAAATTAGGGCATGAAAGAAAGTTGGAGGATAACGATGTCTCAGTATCTGTTCAACATATGCCTTTCTCAGTCAAATAAACTCATCTTTTAATATATTTATATTTTTCCTACCACTAACTCAGACATGCTGCTTCCTCAACTCTTTTCGCTGTGAGAGATGAGAGAAGTTATGGGTAAAAATAAGTGTAACTGCAAAGTAAGAGTTTATTTTCATATGCCAGATTAAGTAGCAATCTGTTGTTGACAACTGATCTTCTCTTACTGCGTGGTGGGATGATTTTGAACCTTGCAAGAACAATCTGAAATTTTCAAGTTGGGAGGAAAATGTGAAATGAAATGAAATTAGAGATTGTGGGTGTGATAAACAGATCCACACTGAAATCATTAAAAGGGATCTATTAAATGGGAAATATAGCTAGTATGATAGAGAGTATTGAGGCTAGAAACCTTAACTGAAACAGAGAAACATGCTGAAGTTGATCTGTACAGACAATTGAGATCAAAGCCCTAGTTTAAAAAAATAATTTTAAAAAAATATATTTTTTTTTTGTAATTATAACAAAAATCTTATTAACAGTACAGAAATAAATATGGTTTATAAGTATGAACAGCAGACCTGCTATTTTTGTGGTTATACAATAGAAAGAGTTCACTGGTCAGCCATTTGATTAAAATGAATTGACATTCTATAAACAAAAATCTGAATGTTATAGAGAATTACTGTTATCAACAGGCTGGTCAGCATAATTTTCTGTCATATTAATAGATTCATAGATTACCCAAGAAAGGATCATGTAGTCTGACATTCTGAAAAGGAAAGAACTTTCTTAAATTAATTCCTGTTTGATCTAGAATAAGACTTCTGGAAAATGAAAAAAGTCTTGTCTAAATCTAAAAAATCTGTGTGATGATGAATCAAACACCTTGCTCAATAACATGTTGCAAAGGTTAATATCTTCACTATTAAAAATTGTGGGATTTTTTTCCTCACCTGAATATATCTGTATTCTACATTCGGCTTAGATATACTGGTACACTGACTTCTCTGGTCTCCTTGTAACTTTATAGACTGTAATGAGATTGCCTTTTAATCTCCTTGTTAAGCTAAAGAGGCAGATTTTCTGGAGTCTTTCACAGTGTGACTTTTTAGTTAATCTTTTAATCATTCCTGCAACTCTGCCATGACCAAAGCATCATTATCTTTCTTGAATGGAAGCATCAGATACAAACAGAAGCTGTGGAAGCCATTGGCTCAGTGACAAATGCACAGATTATACTGGTACCGGTAAAGACATGCTGCCCGGGAGTGGTTCCAGGTTTCCCAGCCAAGTGCTGCAGAAGCTCCTGTGTCCATACTAATGATGAACCCTTCTGCATGGACTCTTGTTACACTGCACTGTGTTTAACAAAAGTATCTTCTGGATTCTCTGTGATATATCCTTGGCCTCAGGGTGAAGCTGTAGAGCTTGAAAATTAGGATTGTTCCACAGACTTTCAAAAATGGTATTTTTATAGTGTGATATTAAGTATGTTTTGTAGGCATAACTTTAAGCATATATAACATAACATTAAGCCTCTCTTTTCCTTTCCATGAAGAAAGGTGGACATGAGGCAACCTGAAGAATCAGGGTAGGCCTTATAGTCTAAAGTAGGGTGATGTAAATAATGAAGTCTTAGCAAATCCAAAGGGCAATGTAGGTGTCTGGTCCTTAAAATAGAATTCACAGCTCTGCATTACATACTTAAGGGTCCTGTCTACTGCATGATGCTACCGCTGTCCTGGAGTCCATGCCCAAGGTGACTTTCCTTATTCTGATGTACAAAATTCAAGACAGGAAAACCTTTGGAATTTCCTACTCGAACTATATCTTCTTTGATTATAGTGAATTTTCAATGCCTAGAATCCACACTGCAAAACCTCCCCAAGAACTAGAGATGGGACAGTCTCACCTAACTTCATCTATCAAGTATGTGAGTGTCTACCTCTGTGCTAGTCACACTAGTTTCTTTTTATTAGTCTAGGAAGGAGATTTTTAATTAATCTCCTCTGACTGTAGATACCTCAAAAGGGTAAGATGATCTGCATATATTTGTCTCCCTTGACTATAAAGGATTCTACTTGAGTAGCTTCAGTGCACAGGTTCACATCATCATGCAAGTCCCAATCTGAGAGTGAGAATGTTCTTTAAAAAAGTAGGTGATGAGTTCATTATTTTAATTTCAAATCAAAAGACGAGAAACCATGTTTCTCTCTCCACTTTATCCACAGGTCTCTTTATATGCTCATATAATGTACAATTTTTCTAACGTTTGCTGATTTTCAGGGGGAATGTTCAGAAGGCAGCCTTCTGGGTGAACTCTAAGAGTGTGCTCACAGTGTTAAGGGAGCAAAGTACTTCCTAGTGATTGATATAGCACCTACTTCCACAGTGTTTGACAGAGCACTTTAACATGTATTATTTCTAAAATCACCACACCAGTAACTTTCATTAAGAATAATATTGTAAGAATGATACCATGCAAAATATTTTCATGTTTTAAGTTCTCACATATCTTTATATCCAGCTTCTTCATAGATGGTCTCACAAAATTACTCAGATGTAATATGCTTTGCAGATTTGTGGGCTAAAGTCAAGTGGTGAAGAATGATTTTTGTAATAATTACTTATAGGAAAACTGCATTGACTCAGGGGGAGCAAGCACATCTTCTATTTGCAAGAACATAGATGTTTCTAATTTGTTTCTCTGTAGATATCTGTAAAGGTCAAGTTCATTGTTACCTCAAGGCTTTTTTTAACCCCCACCTCCCCTCACAGACTTTCTGCTCTGGTTGAAATCTATTAATTTCACTATTAAGCAAGATAATAGGACTGACACAACATGGTGTGACACTTCACAGGGCAACTCATTGCTCAGGAAATACAAAAGAAGAGCTCTGTCACTTTGGTGAAAGAATATGCTCTTTGGAATAGAAATTAAAAACTTATAACAATATATAACCTGTAATCCTGTTTATTATTCCCACACAATAATAAATAAAGAAAAACACAGGATGTTAGGTACTTGTTTACTACTTTTATGGCAGTAAAATACTTTAGCTACTTCAGGATTAAAATGTATGGATTTGTTGGGTTTTTTTGTCAACTTACATGACAATAGCTGAAGTAAATGTCAAGGAAGCCATAACCCAGCTCTACTGGAGAGATGTCAGAATGTTGCCTTCCTTCAGTTTCATAGAAGACAAGAATACTTACCTGATGAATCTTCTACTCACCCCCTACCTGATCAACCCAGAAGAGAAGTGTTTGGAGGAGGTCTTGTCTCTCTAGCAAAGACATAAATGTCACCAGCCTCTCCCTACCATAGCTGTAGGAATTTGGATTGCGAAAAAGTCAGTCACTGGGCATGCCAAAGAAAATAACATCATAATTTTGCACATATGGAATGAAATTATCTCCTGCATGACTGGTTGTCCTCCAGGAAAGGGTTTTCCCCTTCTGCAGAAGATTTTGTGCATTCTCTCACCTGTTCAACAATGTAAGTACTTGTCTAAGCTTTGGTTTTGATTTTGGACCCATCACAGATGTCTGCTTCTTCACTTCTGAACCTGATATTAATCACTTAGTATGACTTGCCTCATCAGCCTATTTACTGCTGCTTTTTAATTTAGTTCACTGAAATACTGGTGTTCTGAGTTTCAATTACTTCTGCATTATCAGCAGATGCTATTTGTTTCCTGTAGTGCTGCCCTGTAGGTAATTTGTTATTTGAAGGCTACACAAACCCAAACAGTTGCACCTGGAAATTAGCATTAAACCAACTTAGACACCATTTCTGTTATTTACCCTGTTTGTATATTTTATCTTGTAACTTCAGGCTCTCTTTCAATTTGTTGTCTCTCTGTGCCTTTCCACAGAGGAACAGTAGAACAGTGATACTTTTAAATTCCCAGGAAATGATGCACTGGAAGAATTTACCTACTGGAGAAGGAAAATATTTCAGATTAAGGGATAATACAAGGTGATGAAAGGCAGAAATATAATATTTTTGATGTGATCAGTTTAGTAGGTTGCCTTCTCTTACAGTTACTAGTAATCACCTAGTAATCTAATGGTGTTTTTTTGTTAGCCTCAAGGCTTGAAAAAGAAGTGTTTGAATGTATTTTTTACTCTTTATCATATTCAGTTCTCCATTTCTTGCATTTTTATATAATTTTATAATTTAATTTCAATATTTCAGTGATCTTTTTGCTTGAACACTTGGCTAGAAATCCCTGATATTTCAGAGGATTATCTCTCTGCTCTTCAACTCTTTGATAAAATATATCAAAAGGCAGTTCCTAGGATCATATTGTAAGAATAGGATCTTTTTTTTTTTCTTGCTTTTCTCTTCTTGCACTATTTATGCTGCACACATTATGTCATTCAACGTGATTTATTAAAAGCTCTCTCCCTTACTTAAAATTACTCTTTAAGTAAGTACTATGAAAGATATACACATACCTATACAAGAGAGTCACACATGATTTTATAATGCAATATTATCTAGTATGAATGTTTTATTGTTTACTTGATGCCCTGAGGGACTGATGAGGAGCTTTCCAGCAGAAAATATATTGTACCAGAGTTTCCACCTGGACTCTGAGGTAAGTATATAAAATCCTATCTCAAATGAATCTGTGTCTCCCTCTGCCTTATCTATCTGTTAAAACATCTCCTTGCTAAAGCATGTCTTCCTTTTTTTTTTTTTTTAATTTGTTATTTAAAAGAAAAAAAACCTCAGCTCTGCTTGCTAAGACTATTTATATAAAAGATTTTAAGACAAATATGCTACTCACAGTGTATTAGCAGACTGAGGTCTTCCCTGCTATCTCCCTATCTTAGAAGTTTACCCAGTCATATAAATGTCTTTCTTTCATTTTAAAGACTGTTTAAAAACTGTCCTATCTACCAAAATCTCTCTTTGAATCCTAGGGCCAGTTTTCCTTGCTTTTACTCTCCTTTCTGCTTTGCCTGATGTTCCCTGCACACCATTTTCCCCTTACTGAGCAAACCCATTTGCTTTGAAGGATGATAGTCTTCTCTACCCTCCAGAGATTTCTACTGGTTAATTGATATAAATACTGATCAATGTTCAGTGTTGCCTGGCTACATACTTCCTTGATAGGATGCAAAAAATATGTCATCATCCATCCTATCAAGGAGTCCAGGGTGGTGTACAAGGCACTGCAACTTGTATTCAGACCTCATACCTCCTGGTCTGACCTCTGAGCCCTGAGCCCAGCCAGCTCTAGGCACTCGCTGTCACAGCACAATGCCATGGGGCTGAAAGAAGTGCACCATCATCCTCTCTGATGGTGTAGATAACTGGCAGGGGGGTTGGACTAGATGATCTTTCGAGGTCCCTTCCAACCCCTAGGATTCTATGATTCTATGATTCTATGATTCATGGCCTTTGCACACAGACCAGGGAGCTGCTTAAATGCAGGCAGAGGGAAACAACTTGTATAGGATGTGATCTGGGCAACCACCTCCTCTGCTTCAGCAGCTTAGTCTGGACTCACTGCACTAGAGTCTCTGTGCAAAGTGCTTTCTTGGGGTAAGCATAGCTCTCAGTGAGTGAAAGTGATGGGGTTTGATACAGTATCTTAAACGCTAGTACACATTCTGATTTTCAACTCTTTTAAATACAAAGCAATAAGGTAACAAGAAGGAGCAAGTCTACATTCCACCTTTTGAAATGAGGACACTGATGCTTCAGAGCCTGTGGGGAGAGCAGGCAGGAGGAACCTACCCTTAGCCAGTTGACAAGGACACCATTATTGTAAAGTGATCAGTTATAGGCTATATACTGTTGCCCAAACTCCATATTCCAGGTGAAGCATAGTAACAGCAGGAAAGAGAGTTTTAAAAGTGAACTAAAAATTCAATAATTGCGTCCTGAAAACCTTTCTGAGTATATGCTCTGTAGGTCTATAGGAGCTATTTGTACAATGCAATTCTCATATTTCTCATTAAAGAGAAATTACCAAATATATTTATCTCAGAGAACAAGTATGTTTTTCATTGTCTACCAATGTTCTTGCTACAAAAACATAAATAGTGTTGTCTGTAATTTTCTTCTGTTCTATATACAACAGTAATTCTATATTTATGAGGCTTTTTATTTTTTAGCATCTAAAGTTTTGCCAGATTTCTGTGACAAATTAGTCTCTTAAACTAACTTAACCTTGCATACAATATAGCTGAGTTTGGTAGTTCACTCTATGAAGATACTAACAACAGAAAGGTGAAAGAAAATCTCATAAACCATGTTCTGGCATATCTAGCACCATGGGGGTAGGCTTGCTGTTAAGTGTTCTGTCATCGTAGCAGTTAATCTCAACTTGTGCCAAAAAGGCATTGTGGAAAATATTTCCTAACTAAAATCTATCTTAATCAAACAATAAGGTGACAGAGCTGATGTCAGTGGGCCACTAATAGATACACAAAAGCTGGAAGCCCTATTAGGAGCATCCCTCTTATTGAGTAGCACTGGAGTGCTCATCAGAGTAGCTAGCTGAAGGAAGGGGTGTTGCCTGCTCACCAGTCCATTCTTACAGACCTGTGGTGGCAAGGGAGCCCTACAGAGGCAGCAAAAGCTTCTCCTGCTTCCCTAGGCACTTCAGTGCATAGAACAAATACAACAGACTGTGCACTCAGTCACTCTGTGACTGACACGTGACTGTGTAACATATCAACAGCTACAGGACATGTAAATTAATTCCACATCTGCCCAGGTGAACTTACAATTAAGTGTGATCTGATCTTACAGTATGACATATTGGAATCCAGTTCCCTTGGGATTCCTTGTTGTTCACATGTCAGAATTGTCTTCTGTTTTGTCTCTGCTCATACTCGGATCAGTCACTAATGGTGCCATGCAAAACTAATTTTTCCATCATTCAGAGGCTTTATCATGCCAGTTTGAGACTGCCAATATTCACTTCTTTTTTGCCCTACTGCTTGCAGCCCTCCCACTCTCCTTGTGTAATGTAGTTTATATCATCACTTGGTTTAAATGCAACAGTTTTTGTTACAAGGTCAGTTGTTCTGTCTTCTATGTCTGCCTGCCCTGTGGCCTGATTGTTTCATATCCTACAACACAGCTTGAATAATGCTATTTCCCACTAATTAGGTAACACATATAACAACTTGTGATGTGCTGCAAAGACTATTTGGGAGTAATTGTCACAAGCAGATCTCAGAAAACCTGATAAGCAGCATGAAGATGATCTGAGCAGAAGTTAATGTGTATAGGGAAACTTTAATGGTTGCAGAATCACTATCTTGCAGAAAACATTCAGAAGGAGCGGTCAATAGGGCCTACACACACCCTTTGATCTCACAATTTGTGAACTATATTAGGCATATACAGCCTAGTTCCTTCCTCCTTTCCCTGCTAGAGAGAAAATTGAATCTGCTAATTGAATATCCTGTTTCCTTGCAGAGGGTTATAATAGCTAAGATATCACATGAAAAGAAGAATGCAGACAGATAACAACAGACCTTTTTTTATGCACGTGGGAATGGTTTGCCCTGAGGTGGATAACAGAGTTGCTATCATTACCTGTTTGCCCTCTGAAGTAACTCTGGAACTGTCATAGTTAAGGTAAAATGGAATTTAATCAGTTAGTTTAGCGGTTAAGAAAAATGGAATTTCTAAAGCCAGATTGGTGCAATATATAAATCTTGTCACAGAATCACAGAATTTTAGTTGTTGGAAGGGACCTCAACAGATCATCTAATCCAACCCCTCTGCCAGAGCAGGATCACCCAGAGCACATCACACAGGAACACGTCCAGGCAGGTTTTGAATGTCTCCAGCAAAGGAGACTCCACAGCCTCTCTGGGCAGCCTGTTCCAGTGCTCTGTCACTGTCACAGTAAAGAAGTTTTTTCTGATGTTTACATGGAACCTCCTATGTTCCAGTTTGGATCCACTGCCCCTTGTCCTATCACTAGACATCACTGGAAAAAGCCTGGCTCCATCCTCCTGACACGCGCCCTTAACATATTTGTAAACATTGATGAGGTCACCCCTCAGTGTCCTCTTCTCCAAGCTAAAGAGACCCAGCTCCCTCAGCCTTTCCTCATAAGGGAGATGTTCCACTCCCTTAATCATCTTTCTGGCTCTGCACTGGACTCTTTCAAGCAGTTCCCTGTCCTTCTTGAACTGACACAATACTCCAGATGTGGCCTCACCAAGGCAGAATAGAGGGGAGGAGAACCTCCCTTGACCTACTAACCACCACCTTTCTAATACACCCCAGGATGCCGTTGGCCTTCTTGGCTTCAAGGGCACATTGCTGGCTCGTGGTCATCCTCCTGTCCACCAGGACCCCCACATGCCTTTCTCCTTGTGCTTTGATTGATTTTAAAACATTTGGCTGCAAACTTATTGGCAGATCATAATCTGTTTTACAGGCAACCCAGTCAGCAGAAGAAGAGGAAGGAACAGACAGAGATGGGCTGCAGTCTGATTGATCTTCAAAAAGTAATTGTTGTTCTTGTGAGGTGAAGCTCTAGCTCATGGACACTACTGGAAACCAGGAGATCCTATTGCACTTTGGGGTCAGTATGGCCTTGAGGCACATAGATTTGTTAGTGGCTCTGAGACCTTGAGAATTCTACAGTTTCTAATTATAGTTGATTCTTTTTCAGGTAGCCTTTTCCTTTTCTATGTGGTACAAATTGCATTGATATGAATGACTGCATGGAGTTGTGTTACACAGTTATGATCAGGGTTGCAATGTACATTAATAGATATAAATTAATAAAAATAATACCCTTTCTTAATTTTCCTCACCTCTAATTACATCTTGGCTAACTCTATTTTATGAATGAAAACCCAAACATTTTCTTTATATTCTTCTTAATTAACTTTGTGCATTGTATATATTTTAGGGATTTTATAATAATAATTGATCAGCAAGTTATTGTAATCACACACACACATTTAATTTTTCCAACTACATTTGTGATCACTGAATTGGGCAGCAGGTCAGGATATAAAAATACAAATTTAATTGGTTTTAATTTTTATTAAAAAAACTTTTTAAACCGGAAATGAGATGTATCAGAGTTCACAGGAGAGGTAAAAAAAAAAAAAAAAAGCATTTTTGGTCACTGACCTAAATTTTTATATAAAGTAATTTCTTACATGTTTTTCATTGCACATTTCTTTTGAGGAAATTCACTACCAAGTCAGCTAGCAACATGATTGCCTCTGCACTGTATCTGGAAATGCCAATGACAATGCTGATCATCCCGACCAGGTTATTCCCCTGACCAGGGCTACAACGGGATGGGGGAATAACCTGAAGGCTCCATCCCTGAGGGTTCTCCTTTTTCTTTTGTTTTAGCAGCAAAGACATTCCTGTGGTTTTGAAAAGAAAAAGCAGAAAGTTCTAAAAAGGCACATGGGTTATGGAAGACAACTATTTGTGAAACTAGAGTTGTCTCAAAGACACAAAAGGTGCTAAAGCTTACTTTCCCCCTTTGCTTTTCTTCAGGATAATTACTTTTGCCTGGAACTCAGTGAGCTCCTATCTGTTGCACTACTAACTATGGAGCTAAAATTCTTTCAAGTGTGAAATATCAAAGGACGGGAAGTTGAAGGAGTTCATTAAACTACCTCTGAGTTCATCAACTGCTTTACAGTCCTGTGAGGCAATTTAGTTTCTTTGACAGTCTGACCTTTTTGTTTAAATAGGTTGCCCTGCCACAGAGATGGTCTTCTGGGGCTTTTGAAGCCAGAGATAGGTTGTGCTTAGTAAGTGATTTTAAGTTAAAATTTCCATTTTTACTCATTCAGATTACTTTTAGTGGTCATTCACCTCTTGCACTTACCCTTGCTGTTCAGCCTTGCTGATTTATTTCTCAATTTTTTAATGCATTTCTTGCCCAGATAATTTCAAAAAGAAAAATCAGGATCAGGCATAGAAAATTTCAATGCCTGTAGGTGGTATTTCCATTTTACTTCAGTTATCTGAGAATCAGCCAAGAGGCAAACAGCCTCCATACCTTAAAAGAGCCCTCAGTAACACCTCCAGTATCTTTCAAAATTCAATAATAAGATCTTACATTTTGGAACGGGCATGACATTTTCTCCTGGTGCTACTGTATAATTTATATCTGACCTCTGAGAGATAAACATACACACATACATACATACATACATACATACATACATACATACATACGTGTGCGTATATATATATGTATAAAAGTCTAAAATGTTGCTAAGGCTCTATCTAATCATACGACTACAGAGCTAAGCATTGAGGAGTATATATATATATGTATAGAGGGTCTTGGTTGGTTGGTTGGTTAGTTGCTGGTTTTTCTTAACATGGCAAATGCCTTGGTTCTACGCTGCATCTCTAGAACAAGCTACTTCACCAGGAAAGGCAAAGAAGAAAAAGAATAAAAATGCTTTAAAAATAAGCAGCACACAGTACAGCACGTACCAAACACGAGGAACAGTGAATTAATTAAAATGTAGGCCACGTCATTCCTAACTATATCAAGTGTCAGAAATAGCAATGAGTCCAAACACATTTAGAAATAATTAATGGAAATACTGTAGTATATTAACATAATAAATAACATTATAATTACTGGACTGATACATACAATTACTAAGAAACAACCATCATTAGCAAGAGAGCTTTGTTAGTGCATTTGTGTTTACATAATTTGCAATTGTGCTACTCATTGAAAGTTATCCCAAGACTTATGGCAGCTAAACAGTACTAGAAAACAGCAAATTAGTATTCTGGGGATACTGGGTAACCACAGTGGAGTTCAGTGATTTACTTTTCTTTAAATTCCCCCATCAAACATGATGATTGGTTGTCCTAATACTGTTTGGATTGAAACAGCAGTATTTCATAGTTCTCATCCAGGAATTCAGAAGGCTGAATTCACCAGGTCAGTTTAGAATAAACAAGGCTAAATTATTATAAACTATTATAAGTAATAATTTCTTGAACTCACCTTACCTACCTCATCCAAATGTGTCTCAACATTTCCTGCTCTTCTGCTTCTCTTGAGGGATTAAGTGGATCAAGTAATCTCTGATGGATCTGTGAGTACATCGCTTTTCTGCTTTTGTAGATAATCTGAATGTGTAAATACTGGGACTCAATTCTTTTACTTTCGTGTTCTAATCTCCAGGTTAGTTCAGTGCTTCATGTGAGACATCTCACACGCACCCCATCTGAAATTTTCTAAAAGGAAGGACAGTGAGGCCTTTCATCTGAAGGATCTAAGTTCAAATCTGCTTTTTCTCTAATACAGGGGAGGGAGCAAAATATTTTCTTACATTCTCTAAGTTCCAGTAAACTGGAGTATTTTGTGACATGATATCCATAATGTTCTCCCTTTGGTGTTTTTTTTAGTTTATGGGAAATACTTAAATAGTCATTCTAATCTCTGTAGAAAGCTGGACCCTTGTATATATTAGCAGCATTCAGGAAAATTCTCATTTCCTATTGCTCAACAATATATAATTTATTTACACAGGGGAAAAACAAACATTACATAAAAAAATCCTAACTATATTACAGAGCATTATTACCTTAAATTTCTTCAATTTTCAGTCAGTTCTCTAGTTATGTTTCAGTTGTTGCACTTTCAAGACACCAGTTATAACAAAAAAAACCCAACAAAACGAATTCAGTAAGGGCAAATACAGGATCAGTTGCAGGCTGTTTACTTCTATCTGTAATGGGTTCTGGAGATGTATAGGAGTCCATGCCTAAAGCTGTAGAAGCAAGATTAGCTTTTCAGTCATTCTGCATTTTACTTTTTAATTAAAATGTTGAAACAAAACAGAGTTCTGTATGTTCTGTATATAACACAGTATCCCTATGGTCAGCTCTGAATTTTCACAAAGGAGAACCTATAAAAAACCTAAAATAAGATAAAGGTCAACAAGGAGTGCAAATTAGGTGTTGATGGAATTTAAAATGAGCTTTCTTACTTTGAGAGGAAATAAAAACATGCTTTCAGTAATATTCACTGATAATATAATGCTGGTATTCCTTAATAATTGAATCACGTATCCAAAGAAACATGCTCTACTCTATTGCTTTACTCACAATGTGGCACTTAGTGCCATGGTCCTGCTGATGTGGTGATGTTAGGTCATGGGTTAGACTTGATGATCTCAGAGGTCTTTTCCAGCCTCAGTAATTCTGTGATTCTTACATAGTAGTCAAAAAGAAATGCTATGTGGTCTATTGACTTTGTCCAAATTTCAGTACCTGATTCAGCTACGTAAAATAACCAGCCAGGCTCCCTGTAGAGGAACTAAAACCGCTCCTCCACAAAGTAGTTCAGAGCAGCTCAGTCAGGATTCTCTGAGCCACCCTCTGGAGGAACCTACCCTAATATGCTGATGGTAAAGGAAATTGGACAATCAGGATTGTCTAAACCGAATGGTGTTGATGCTTATCCTCATTTCAACACCTAACATAAGCACACTGGCTCTGAATACATCGAATGTTAAGTAACCTTTTTTTTTTCTTTCTTTTTTTTTCTTTTTTAATAGCCTTGGGTTTCTGGTGTCTTCTTTTCCCTTTTTTTCCACTTCTTTTCCCTCACAGTTTGCTAGAGGTGTAGAACAAGATTTTCAAAGTCATTTAGGTGCCAAAAATGACAAACTGGTATCTAATGGGATTTTCAAAATTGCTTAACTGCAGTTTGAGTCAGGTACAAAGAAGAATATCTTCAAAGGAATCTGGGAAGAGACTTTTCCTTTAAATCAGAGAATATCAGAGAATTTTTTTGAAGCCTCATGCATCATCCATCTACCCTTTAGGTACCTACCTCTACAAATCCACACAAGAGTCCTCTGGAAGGATCCTCCTTCACAATGTCAAATTGATACTTTTCACAGACTCGGTCAGAAAATTAAAAAATAATCTTAGGGAGTTTACACACTTTTGGAGTTCAGAGATGTGTTTTCTGTGATTGCTGTGGCAGCATGTTATGCTTCATTAAATTTTTGAGCAGCAGGATTAGAGTGACAAAAAAGAGGTCATCAAGAGGGACCAAGGGGGGTTATTTTCGCCTCAGCATGATAATGAAGTAGAGCTGTGATCTACTTGATAACTTAGAAGTAGATCAAAAGCACACTGAAACTAAAATGTAAAGTTGGACCTTACATGGTGACTTTTCAGGACTTTGTGCTGTATTTCTCAGCAGAATAAACCCCCCCCCCGGTTCTTTTTTTTGTGGTTGTTTTTTTTTTTTTTTTCAAACCAAAAATGCACAACAGATAAAATACTTCCTTTCACAGAATCATAGAATGGTTTGGGTTGGAAGGGACCCTTGAAGATCATCTAGTTCCAATCCCTTTGCCATGGGCAGGAACACCTTCCACCAAAGCCACATCCAACCTGGCCTTGAACACTTCCACCGATGAGGCATCCACTACTTCTCTGGGCAACCTATTCCAGTGTCTTGCCATATTGATAGAAATGAATTCATTCCTAATATCTAAATCTAACCTCTTCCAGTTTGAAACCATTCACTCTTGTCCTCTCAGTACATGCCCTTGTAAAAAGAACCTCTCCAGCCTTCCTGTAGGCACCCTTCAGGTACTGGACTCCTACATTTAGCATTTCTGCTTGTATTTGTTAAAATAAAGAACTCTGGGGGGGATTACTCATGGTTATGCAGTGATGTAATCATAAGCAAAGTGATTATGAACCGCTAGGCAGCAGAAAACCTATTTCACAGCAAAGCCTATCAGTTCTACTGGTTTTAAACCATAGCTGGTTAGTTTTGACTCTGGAGTAATAGAAAAGTCCACAATAATCTTTCTGGAGAGGAGTCTTTTCTGTCTCTGTAACTTGAGAAGCATGTCTTTTGTAACCATGAGGCACTTCACCCACTCACCCTCCTTTGCTTCTGACATTGTTAATCCTGTTGCTGTAGCTATGTGGCATTTATTCAATTAGCTTTTCAAAGAATAATCTGTCATCTCCTCTGTGGAGCAGGCTCCAGAACCCACACTTAGTTTCTGCCTAGGAAAATAAATCACTCTGGTAAACCTCCTAGATATGAATTATCGTTCTTAGGAGATTTAAGCACTTGTTTTCTTGCAAAACTGCTTACCATTGCTTGTCTATGCTCCAAAATGTTACTGGCAGGCCAGCTTATTTTATTTCTGTTGCTAGAGGAAGGGCCACTTTTGGACACTCTGCCAGGCACAAGAATCTTCTGGTTGTGTGTCACTAAGAATAATTGTCCACAAAATAAATTAAAGTTTGAATAATGACTAAAATTTTGTAGTTGTAAAAGAAAGCAACAGATGTGCCTCATTGCCTGAGTACAACAGCATCCTGTGGCTAACTTTCAGAGCTTAGCTGACACTTCAGACATGAAGGAAGGTGATCACTTAGGTCAGAGGGAGAATCTTAGCAGAGAAAAAACAGATGTTGCAAATAGCAGGAAAATACTTGACAGGTATGTATTAGATTTACTTTGTCAAAGTCCAACTTAAAAAAAAAAAATAATGCTGCTGTGTAGAAATAATAGAAAGTACAAGGGAAGGACCGGATTTTAGAAGGGTTGGAAGCATGATTTAAAAATAGTAATCAATAATCTGACCTTCATTAAATCAAAGGTGGTGTGTATGCTGCTACTTAGGGCTGGTTATTTATACTCTTAATCCATCACCACAAAAACTCACAGGTGTCTGCTTTTCTGTATTACGTTGAACACAGGATCAAGAGATTAACACTCTTCCAACTTATCCTCTAGCTCCAAACTCCTTTCTGAAGAGGCAGGAAATGCCTATGTGTCTTGAACTCAGAGGCATGTCTAGCAGTTCAGGACAGTATGAAGAGCCAACACTAACTAGATAAGCTACAAGAACTAGACTGCAGAGGGAAGTGATGCAGATGAAAAGACACAGCTTACCTACCAGCCTCAGAAGCAACAAATGGTTTCTTTCCCTCAGAATTAATACAAAAAGGTGGCTAGGGTGGAATAGTACTGATTAAATAAATACTGCAAGAGTTACTAAAGAAAAACAAAACAAAACAAAACAAAAATCAAACAAAAAACCAACTTATAGCTGGAATTCAAAGGAGCAAAAGGATTTGGGATTCCCATTAAGTCCTTGTCCCGTAGTTGCTGGAGAAACTACCAGACAGAAAATAGGCATCAGGAGGTGACTTAATTGTTTTCTGTAACCTGCTCAGACAAGGCACAGAGAAACCAACTGCTGGGAGAATTATTACAAAAGGCTTCTGCTACTTCCATCACCTTACAAGTCTTTAAAGTTCTGGGGCCTCATATTGACAGCACAGAAAACGTGATTCTTTTTTCAATGGTGGATTAGTGAAAGTGTGTCCTTTGCAGACAGGGAGATGTAATGAGTCCTAGAAGTCCTCTGCTTATTGTGCATGATGTAGTTCTACACAACTCATGCACAGCTTGGGGAAAATACTAAGAAGAAAAATTTTTTCCTCTGGCTGAGTTCTGTTGTTATCAACTAACGTGACTCTTTGATTTCTGGGTTTTTCTTTTTCTCTCTTCTCTCTGACGTTATGCTTGTGTTATAGGTAGTTAGCTAGTCAACTCTTCTATGCAATTTCTTCTGTGTGAAAACCCACATATTTTCTATTTTTTTTCTTAATTCTGCCTTTTGACCTGTGCAGAAGTACTTATTCTAATAATTGAAAATATCATCTTTGCTTTACAGTATAATAGAAAAACAAGCTTGTTTCACCATATCTGACCTACAAAACTTCTACTCAGGCTGGAAAAAAATTGTGAGCTATAGTTTCTTATTAAAGGTAGTCTATTCTGCTGGCAGTATTAAAAGATGTTAGTTAAATTCTTTGCATTCCTTTGCTTCTCCTGAGCTCAAGTTTTTGCTCTTTTGCATTTAGAGGAGGTTTGCAGATTTCCGTAGGCCTCTATTATGCTAATTGTAGTAAACCCTCTACTGGCAAATAATTTAGAGGAAAGAGACAAGGGTGGGGGCAAGGATTAAAAATAATAACAAGGCAGTAGGAAACTGTATGACTAATAAAAGTCTCAGAATTTCTGCATCAGGAAAAGTATGGAAATACATATTCTGTGTCATTATTCTAAAAAAAGCTAGTGTGGAAGTCCTTACTTTGGAGTAGCTATTTTGATAGATTTCCAGCAAACATTAGATTTAAGAATGGGAGAACGTTCAGTTGCATTTAAGAGCATTGCATCTGTTCTCATTTTGACCATGGTGAGGGGACTAAGTACAACAGATATAGGCACTTAAAAGACCCAGTGTACTAGTAGGAGTGACTCAGTGGTTACAGATGTAACAGTTCTGCTATATTTGCTTAGTTTAATGAGATCAAGGATATGTAGCATAGAAATACAGCAAAGGAGGAACATAAATAATTCTTGACATAAAAGTAAAAAGTCCAAAAGACTTTAAAATATTATTATTACAGAATGTAGATTCTGATTAGTCTTACATACTCTTCTACAATCATAAAAGGAACCAGCACTATCTTTGTTAAAATTGCATTCTTAAGGATTTTGGGTTTGCAAATTTATGTTTACTATGCTTGTATGTATAAAAAGTTAATGCCTTCTTTATTAAATAAAAATAGAAACAGAGGTTACTAAGAACACAAGTAATTCTTAGGAGTGGGGAATAGAACATAGTTTATCCTCCTATCAGTTAAATGGCTTTATCACTGGGTCAGAGAATCGATTGTCCTTCTCCTTGTTCTTTCTTCCTCTGCTTCTAGTTAATCCTCTCATATTCCAAGCAAAGATGAACAACTGTTTTATCTCTTTTTTAAAATATAATGTAGCTTAATGGTTTCAGCCTGACCTTAGTGAGTCGAAGATGGGAATTTAATTCCTGTCAGGAAGAGAAAGGATTTGGGCACAGGTATAGCATTGCCAATCTAAATCTCATAACTGCTGAACTGTTGGCTAAAATCACTTGACCTTGATTTGAAGGAAATGCTTGACCTCTGCATTTGTCAGAAAGGACTTCGGCTGCATCCTTCCTAGGAGGCCACAAAGCTGTAAGTGTTGAGTGAAGAGCAGTGACTCCTTACAGCTCAGAGATGCCTCAAGAGGGGTAAGATTCATACCATCTTATCAGCCACAAAGGCTACCTTGCAAACCCCCTGTGAGACCCCAGCTTCTCCTTTCAAATGGATGCATCCGGAGCTGGTAGGATTCTGATCACCCACCAAAGTAGATGGTGAGGATAGGGCATTTAGCTGCTGCAGGATTGAATGCAATCTTACCTTCCTTCTCTGTAGGAGGCAAAGCAGAGGCCTCCTGGCAGAAAGACTATCAGGCTCCAGCTCAAATCACCAGCTGGCCCACGACCATAAAAGACATTCCCATGCACAGTAGTCATTGCTTAACCTGTTGACACTGGTGATTTTTTTGTCTGAAATATCTGATTCTTTCTCTGTATTATATAAAGCATGCAGGTCAGAGGTATGTATTTTGCTTTTGTTCCCCATGCCTCATTTCCTTTCTAAATTTAATTTTTTGTTTTCTTCAGAAACTAGAGGAGTTTGGCTTTTAAATGCTACTAAAACCTGATCATCAATTGTGCAGCAAAGCAATACCTACGGTGAGAGCAAAGCTTCCATGATTGCCTTTGAAGAGCGAGTGTCAACACAGTTTCTTCTGTGGTATATAAGGCACAAGTAAAAAGATGGTGATTCTGCACATTTCCTGACTCTTACGGTAACTGTTACTCATTCTACTGTTATGATTGATCAGTGAATCTATATTAGCACTTTCTAATTCTGTATTTTGATATGCTGGTCAGTGATCTAAATCTCTAGCTTCAGATGAGCCTTGTTTGTTTGTTTGTTTAATATACTATTATTGTTAATGAAATCAGTTAGCATCTCATTTTCTTGGCATGTTCTACTCATAACTTCAAACATAACATTTTTCTTACCCCTGTTTAAACTCTGAGTCGCTTTTGATGTTCAAGAAATTGTGTTTTCCCACTTCTCAATTTCTAAAAGTTAACACACAATTGCCTGCACAATTGTCTCATAATGTATATGCTAAAAAATTTGTAGTAGCCAGCATACGTATAAAAGCTTCATGTTGCTATCCTCTACAACACAGAGAAGTCTCAACATCAAAACAAATTTGTTTGTTACCTATTAATTTTTACCTATAAAATGTGCCATTTCACAAATAAAGAATGGAGACTATTCCTAAATCTCTGCATTCAAGCCCTGTGTCTTCAGCCATTTTTAAAACAGTGGAAGTCTTGAATATGGAAACTCCATAGTTTCTACTGGATTTTAAAATGTTAAATCAGTGCTGTTTCCATATTGGTCTTGCCTGAAACATTTACGGTAACATGTTATTTTCTCAGCCAGAAATCAAATGTTTTCCATAGAGTATAATGAAGGATTAAAGTGTGTTTATTTCAAACTTAAAAGGAAATATTCTGTTTGACACTTTGAAATATTATTTTGTATGTATGAACCAGCAGAATATATTATGGATAAACACAACACTATCTTCCAGAAGATAATCACAAGCTTTGAAACAGCACAGCAATAACTCTTTCCAGAACGCTGTGATTAGAGATCTCCTAAATACTCATGGAAAAGAAAAAAAGGATTACAGTTTAGATGATAAATAATAATAGGTTCAATCTAGTATTGCTGAAAAGAAATAACCTTTTTATTTCTCGATATATTTTAAATATTACGTAGTAAATGTTTATTCAGCCATACCACAGCAAATACTGCTATTGCAATTCTTTTATAACTAAAAAAATAAGCCTTCAGTAAAAAACATGCTATCGTCTCTGTTTAAGAATTGTGGAGGAAGAAATAGATCCAAACCATGTTGCAAAGCTACAGTCCCAAAAGCACACTTTATGCAGCAGATCATTATGATATGTGGGATGATAATTTATTACTGTGTGTTAGCAAAGCTGTATGGACTGGGGCTTTGACAAACTGCTCTCATTTCTGTCTTTTCCCTTTTTTAAATGAATTGGACTCTTGGAAATACTAATTTTAAATGTATGGGAAGGGCATGGAGACATCTAAAGTGTCCCTTCATGAAATTTGTATCAAGCTTTTCCCTTGTGGATTTTTTATTGGTTTTTAAGGAGCACATGTTGATGGAAGGCATATATACAGAAAAAACCAACTGCTTTTGAAATACTTTTCTTATTGACAGAAGAGTGACATAGATAAATCTTGATTAATTTGTGTAATCTACACAAATTAGTAGCTAGGGAGAATTATCTGGCTCTAAAATGACAAAAAAATATAAATCCATAATAATCAATTCTACAATCCTGACTACATTATATATATATAGTCTGTGTAACTACTAAGAGAGCTGTAACAGGTGCAATATTCACTAAAATGTCTTTATACTGGGTAATGCAACAATCTTTCTTTTAAACAGTCCAAATTATACTTGAAAAGTACATTTTGTCAAATGGCTTCCTGTGAAAAACTACTTTCATATTATCAAAGCTTTTTTTTGCTCTGTCATAAATCAAGTCCTGAAAATAGATAAACATTAAATGCATTACATATATAAAACTACTGAGTATTCAGAAACTTCTTATTGTTGTTATATGTTTAAAAAATAACCCCATCCTGTAGTCATAAGGAAAAGGTGCCCTCATATTCTGCAGGTGGGCTACAACACACAGAATTAATTTGTTTTGGTATCATTCAAAATGTAAAGAAAAAAGTTGGATGGATTTCATTGTGCTTCAAGTACAACCTTGGGTGACTACACAAACATGTGGGCATAGTCCCCAAGTGAGAAAATTGGGAAAATATATCTTTAAGGATCTGTGATCCTCACTGTAAGACTATCTGATTCATTAAGACTGACAGATCGAGGAGCTTTTATTTCAAACTGGGTTAATAAGCAAAAGGAAAAGTGATAAACAAAACTTACAGAGACACAAACTTGATAAACCTTAATGAAGACCATGACAAAGAGTAAAACTCTTCAGCCACCAACTGATGGTCTTGGAGAGGACCCACCTGGACTTTATAACTGCTAAAACCCTCAGATTTATAACTGATAACAAGGCAGAAATAAGATGAATGCAAGTATTTTGATGATTTGAGGTGGGCCTGGGAGACTAGATAAACCTTACTAAGGAATGTTTGGGGGTCAGGAACTGATGAGGAGCAATAGGCAGGAGCAAGTATTAAGGGGCCCCACCACATATAAATAGTAGCCAGTCTGCCTGAACACTGAAGCCATCCTAACTTCTTATTAAATCCTTTTTCTAATTGTCTTTCTATGTAATCTTACTCTTCCACCCATGTCTGAGTACTGCAAGGAGTAGGAGCCAGCAACTGGATTGGTTAGAGTAGTTGGCAAGTGCCGGTAACAGGAGCGAGACCCTAGAGACAGCAGCCCATGCATTCTTGGTGTCAGAGACTGTTTGGTGAATGTAGAACCACAACATTCCTTGTTGTGCCTCAAACAACTCAGGATAGAGTCCTGTGTTAGACAAATGTGAACAGTGCATGCAGGATGGCAGGCTATCCTCCTTTACCCTCCCCCTGCTCCTCTGCAGCTTGTCTCCCCTAGTAAGGGGGGGCTGTGCATGCTCTGTGCATGTGCTAACCAACAGTTTTCACCTTGGACCTTTAAAAGAAGCACCCCCTAACCCTGTTCCAGAACTCTCTGGAATGTCTAATTCTGCAGCTGACCCCAGAACCTTCTGGAATGATGAACTGCACAAATGCAAAAGCTCAACCTCATATTGCCTCCCGAGGTTGTCTCTGGGAGACAGAATGTTATAAAAGGGTTGAAAGTGCTTCATGCCCTTGTTGACCCACCATCTGCAGACAAAGACCTGAGGCTGGAAACTTACAGAGCCAGACGACAAGCTGAAAAAGAACTTGCTGGGAGGAAATGTTGTGATATATCTATCCTGTCTTCTCATCTATCTTTCCCTCTTTCCTTTCCTCCTTCTCCTTTTCTCCTAAAAGTTAGAAGGTTATGAATCCTAGCCGTTTTCCTTAGTTCTAGTTACAGGAGCAGTTATTGTGAGTTAAAATCTTTGGGATTATCAGTCATTAATATCTGAGTAGTGAACTCTCAATAAAGCTCCTCTAGGCCATTCGCTGTGGCTTTTTTTCACCACCACTGCTGTTGAGACAGAACTCTTTTTGGACAGGCACAGCGGGTTGAACTATGGGAACCTCTGAGAATTTATTTAATTTGTTTTAATTGCCAATCATCATAAAGTATATTAAAACTTATCTCCAAAGTAATCTCTTGACATTGCAATGTGTAAACACTTTTTGGGGTATAAAAAGATTCATCTTCCTCAAAAGTCACCTACAGCAACTGGAAGGAGTGAGTGGCTCAGAGACAGCATCTGTGAGGCACCTGCATCATAAAGATCCACAGTGTTTGGTGTGGAACCCTGGGGGACAGCAGCAGCTGATGCAAGTGCCAGCAGCTGCAGTCAGACCACAGGCTACAGGACTCTTGAGCCTGTGGTGCCAGCAGCTGGAACACATCAGGGTCCCAAAACTCACTGTAGTGGGGATTTGGCCTGCGTGCTTGTGTGTTGGCAGCCATTGGGATCACTGCCTTCATACCTTCCCCTAATCTGCTGGGTGTGGGTGTGGACCATACAATGAGTAGGTGGCCCCAGTTCCATGCAGAGGGTCAATCCTGGTATTTGGAGAGGGAAAATGAGCATGGAGTGTCTGTGAAACAAGTGTGAGAGTTCATGTGTGTGTGCTAGAGACCACCAAGCTAGACCAGCCAGCAACAGGGAGACCAGTGGAGCAGGTAAGACTGCCTGGGGTGTGGGCAGCAGTAGTGGTCAGACCGAGGATGCTGGTGCTTGAGGAATCTGCAAAACTTTGTACGTGACTCCAGAATGCAGAAGCCTGATTGGTGGAAGACAAACAGGACTTGGCTATCTGTGGTTGTGTGTTGCATCAGTTCTGGTAACTGCCTTACACCCAGAAAATGCCACTAGTGTCCTGGCTGTGGCAGTCATGTAGCCAGCTTTGTCAGTGTCCTCTGTGTGTGGGCATCTGGGATGCACACTCAGCCTTTCTGCTGTTGAACCTGCAAACTGGAAAGCAGCAGCTGTGCCCATCATCCTGGGATGGATACCCCAAGGCCACGGGGCACCCCAGGCTGGGTGTCAACAGTTGGCCAGGAAAACCTCCCTGGTCCTTTAGCACAGCAGAGCTAGAGGCCCATGTAACATCCTTTCAGAGCTGTAATCTCCATGGAAAGGCAAATGATCTGTCAACACGTGTAAAAGACACTTTCTGATCAAAGCACCTCCTCTGTCAGTTTTGCAAGAGATTCCACTGTTATGAGGAGCAGAAGCTGAGCCTGCAGCATCATTTGCAAAAGCACTCACTAGAAAAAATACTGCTATGGGTTCAAGATATGGATTATTACAGTATTGAAGGTCTTGAAAATACCTACAGCTTTATTCTACAAATTCATAGTAGTATCCAGGAAAGTTTCTCTATCTATCTGATCTATCTGTCTCGATTGACATAAAAGTGAATGTATTGTTTTGGCAATGTTGAGTACTTGAAAAATTAAAGCTTATTCTGACATTAATGAAAACAATATTTTTGCTTTACAGAGGGAGATACTTATACCAAATATATTACAAAATGAAGTAATTATATTTGCTTTCTTCATCACTGGAAGATTTTATGAGGTTGATCCTTGAAACTAGCTAACAGTCAATTTTTTAAAGACAGAAAATGTAGGCCAGCCAAGTTGTAGTAATTTGTATTTAAAATACAAGATAGTCTTTTAGTGTATATACTAAGATGACAAGAGTGGATGGGAAAATTAACTTACACCACTGACTAAGAAGTACTTCATTAATATTGAGATATACTACTAATAAATAAATTATACAATATTACATAAAATATATTTTATATTAATATTATATTATAACATTACATTATATTATATTATAGAATTGTAGAATCTTAAATAATTAAGGTTGGAAAGGACCTCAAAGATCATCCAGTTCCAACCTCCCTGCCACGAGCAGGGAACCCTACCACTAGACCAGGTTGCAAAAAACCTCATCCAGCCTGGCCTCAAAAACCTCCAGGGATGGGGCATCAATAACCTCCCTGGGCAACCCATTCCAGTTCCTCACCACCCTTATAGTGAAGAATTTCTTGCTATTATCTAACCTAAATCTCCCCTCTCTCTGTTTAAAACCATTACCCCTTGTCCTATCACTATCTTCTCTGGTGAAAAGCCCCTCCCTAGCTTTCCTGTAGGCCCCTTTCAAGTACTGGAAGGTGCTATAAGGTCTCCCTGGTGCCTTCTCCAGGCTGAACAGTCCCAGCTCTCTCAGCCTGTCTTCATAGCAGAGGTGCTTCAGGCCTTTGATCACCTTGGCGACCCTTCTCTGGACCCTTTCCAACAGCTCTATATCTTTCTTGTGCTGAGGGTTCCACAGCTGTACACAGTATTCCAGGTGTGGCTTCACCAGAGCAGATTAGAGGGGCAGAATCACCTCCCTGCTCCTGCTGGCCGCACTTCTTTTGATGCAGCCCAAGATGCAGTTGGCTCTCTGGGCTGTGAGCACACACTGGTGGCTCATGTCAAGCTTCTTATCAACTACCACCCCCAAGTCCTTCTCCTCAGAACTGCTCTCTAGCCATTCTTCCCCCGGCCTGTATTTTTGCCTGGGATTGTGTAGATAATACTAATAAATTAGTATTGATAGATATACTCAATTCATAACACAAAGCACCCTACTAGAGCTTATTTTCTGAAAAGCAAAAAAGCTTGACTACTTGAAGGACTATTTCAAATCGTTTGAATATTATACTATTGGAAATTTGCTTAAGCAAAGAAGAATGTCAATTTATAGGTGTCTGTTCTACCATATAAAGATCAATAAAAAAAGCATTATTATGCCAATAAACCATTTAAACAGTCTGAGAGTGGGGTCTTCTAGTGGCTTGAGCCATGCAATATGAAATTCAAACTGTCACAGAACTAAGAGTGAAGATTGCATTTGAGATATGAAAAGAATAGCTCTCAGTATTATGACACATAGTTATGAACTTTATTAAAATGCTAACAATAGCCTGCAGTTAGTACACAATGGAATGTAATGATAGATTTCTTCTGTGTGTGGAATCAGAAGACTGATCAAAAGACTTGTTAAAATACATCTGTATAAAACTGCTTTATTTTTATTGTTTTCTAGAAAAGACAACACAAGTGCAAAATATTGTACCTAATAGGAGTATTATACCTCAGAATTAAAGCTTAACATTACAGATCTTTGCATACCTTTTGTTAAAAACAAACAAACAAAAAAACCAAACAACAAAAAAAAAGAAAGAAAAAAATTGTTCTGGGCAAAATCTTGCACACCTTCCCAAAAATTAAAATACAAGAAAACTTAGTTCAATAAAAATGAAATACCATAAACAGTTTTAACACTCTTTGTAGATGGGTATACTTATAGGAAACTAGGCTCTTGACATAAGATAGAGAGATTTGTTTACTCTTTGATATCACTGGGTTTTTGAGGGTTTTTCACTGTTAATGAGATCTATTTTCTTCAGGTAAATATGATTTACTCCAAATGCTGAATATGCACTTAATTTATCCATGCTGTAATGAACACACCTGATGTGCAACAGTATTTTCAGGTGCCTTCTTAGTGTCATTCAAAATAGCACTTGCTGTGTCATGGATCTCTCTGATATAGGTGAAAGAGGAGAAAAGAAAAACTTTGGATACAACAAATCAATAAATGATTTGCAGTACTGGCAGCTAGGTGACTCACAAGGGTCAAGCTCAGAAAAAAAAATTTACTGGAGGCATTCTATCTTCTAATCACACAGTAAGCTTTTTTTTTTTTGAAGCTGTCCTTTCGTCTGAAGCATGTACACTTGTCACAACATGGTCTATTTTTTTTCTGACAATTAGAACAATATATATGAATTAGAAAAGAAAGTTCACTGTCCCACAGTTCAAGGTCACTTTTGAGAAATTAATAGTTCTTTGCTATTTGATGCTTATGTGTATGTTTTTTCTCCAAAATGTTCACAGCAGAATGCCTTTCCATCCACTTCAGTGACAAGCTATACAAACCTACACTAAGAACACAATTATGATTTTAGGAAGGATAAGAGCAGTAATATGCTATTACTACATTGCTATTTTCCAGCTATTCTCACAAATGCCAATGAAGCCAATTATCACCCAGTATGCATGAGTAACTTGCCTTTCTCAATATCTTTTATCCTCTTGTTAGGATGTATTTTTCAAACAGTTCCAATGAGGATTTTCTAAATTTATTGAAATCATAACAGGAAAAAAAAACCAACACACCTAAAAAGTTCAGAACCAAAGTTCCATCCTTTCCAGATCCTCAGCAGAAACCTCCCTGTTCATGATTACCTCCTATGTAACAATTATATTTTAGGATACATCGAGGAAACCATTTACAGTCTCTCTGATGTGTGACTGATTCATTCCCTAGTGCAACCTTCTTAATCAAAATATTATGTAGCATTACAATGTTGTGGAGAAAAAGGTATGTCAGAGCAATAAAATTCCTTTTGTCAATATGTAATTCTGTCAAAATAAACTACCAAAACAGCCAGTGCCTTCACTTGATGTACTTATCTTCCATTAAAAGTATGGTGACTGTCAATTACTTATATTTTAATTCTCTGTCTTAATTGGTAGAGTCCCCAAGTAGCCATTTGATTATTTTACAGAGAAGTAGTATCAAACCTTTGTCCTTTGCATTACCCCTTTTTATCTTTTAAGAGGTTTAAGTGTATTTTACTAGTGTTTCATCCCTTGATATTATTCCAGTTTCCTAAAACTTGTGAAGACTGAGTTGTACAAAGAGGTCACAAGTAAATTCCCTTTATGGTTCTTGACTAAATTATCCGGGATTTTTGACTGAAAGTGATGTAATCTTAATAGACATTGTATCACTTCTTCCTTATTTACATTTGATAAATAATTGACTGCGTTTATCTCAGTATATAGTATAGATACATCCTTCTCATTTTGTCTCAAAATTAAAACCATCATGCAACTTACAGGCCTTTCTATACTGTTTTCCCACTGGCTTATTACTTTTATTCCCAGAAATAGCAGAGAGAAAAAAGGTAAAAGGCTGAACGATGGGAAAGTCTGGTTTTAATTTAATCCTGGGTAACACCTCTTAAAAGACTTGAGGTTAATTCAAGGTTCATAATAATAGATTGGAGGCTGAAAATGTAATTCAATAATGACAATGAGCACGATGTTATGAAAGGTAGGTTTTGTCTTTTTTGGTATCCTAGGACAGATATCAACACTGAGATAGTTCTGTAGTAACAAATTAAAAGTAAGTAAACTTCTTTTGCCCTAACATATCCCTTACACACTGTTATTAAGGTCTCCTCCATTAAGACTCCTGTTGCCCTCTTGAGTATAACTAGCAAAACAAAAGAGAAAGACATCTGTAGAGACTGAATCATAGCACCTGAATCTTTCTCTGGCGGTGTCCACCTTATCCTGTACAGTACCAAATGATTCTGTAGGTCACATAGGTGACCTAGGCAGCAAAAGTTATGTGGGGCAAAGGACAATGGAACTCACACAGGATGTCTCTATCAGATGACTATTGTACAGCATATGTTAGTGCAGATCTTTTAAACATCACCAATAATGATCACTGAAGAGAAAACAAGATCTTTTTGAAAATAACTATGTATTTGTACATAAAAAGAAATAATGTTGCATAATACTAACTTAATAAGGTATGCAGAGAACTTGATGTGACACTTAAATGACTTTTAATATTTTGAAATGCAAGGTATTTTAATTAAATGTCAACCAAATCAACACCTGATTTCTAGACCTGTCTGTATGCTTGCTGGCTACTTCCTGCATGAGAAAAAGAATAGTGGTATACAGATATCCAGTGATAGAGTCATGTGTTTTCTGTATTCCAAGAACATGGAGTAGAAAGAGGTGGAAAGCTCAGCAGCTGATCCTTAACGGTGACTATTGCATTGAAGGAAGCCTGAATGAAAACACATATGAACTTTAAGACTTGTGATAGTACGTAAAGAAGTACTTCATCAATCGATGAGTAACTCGTTTAACCTCAGAATAGAAAAACATATTCCAAATTGCATTTAAAAATCAGAAACTTCATACCATTCTATGACACGGTTAGCTTCAATTCATAGGTGTTTAATGAAAAATAATCACCTTACTTGATTTTATTTTAATTACAATGCAACACATACAAAATATGTCTTTTTAGTGTCATCAGATTGAAGAACAAAAGTGACTACAAGATTTATGAGGCAAATTCTGCTTTCCTTGCTCAGATAAAATTTGTTCCTATTTTCAAAGGAGAAAAAAAAAGGAACATTGGTTGAGGCTCAGCAGCAATGTGTTACATAGTCAGACATACTAGGCCAGGTGCATACATTGTTTCAGCGATAACCAAGAGGAACTAATAAGCAGATATGTTTGGAACAATGAGAAACCCTTATGCAACTGGTATTTTCTTTTGTGGAATGGATGATCTGCATCTTTCCTTCTTTGGTGTTCCCACCTAGATCCTTTTCTAGTTTGTATACCAATCCCTATAGAAATATACATTATTATTCCTATACAGATGCACAGGAAGTGCTTTAGAGTTAATTAAAATAAAAATCCCTGGTGTCTCTTTCAAATAATGTTATTAATCCTTTCACACATGCTGAATTTCATGGAAATAGTTGCATGCAGGTAGAGGTACCTGTAAAAACCAATCCAAAGATATCTCCTCAAGGTGCATTTCCCAGTACCTTACTTAATTAAGAATATTATCCTAAGTGAATCAAACGCTATTAGTGCATCTAAAATTACCTTCTTAATTCTTATGTTTAAGCATTAAATCATCATGAGACAGACAAAGGACAGAAAGTGGTTTTGTGGTGGTTTCTTTGTCACAGCTGTTACAGGATCAATCAGTATAGGCATGTATCTGAATTTCTGCAGGACTTTATGTAATATTTTTCATCTGTGTTGACAATGAGAGCTAAAACAGGCATCTAGTATTTGGGGTGCAGAACCCAGAATTGTCTCTGTTACTGTTTGTCCTAGAAAATCTGGAGATACACATGTATAATGAATAACTTTTCCAAAATGAGTGCTGAAATCAAAATTGTATTATCGATTGCCATTATTTATGTACAAGTTAAAGAAAACCTAACACCAGTACTTAAGCTGGATTTGATGATCTTAAAGGTCTTTTCCAGCCTTGGTGATTCTCTGATGTGGGAATTGTTTAAATTTAAAGATATTAAAATAATTAACAAATGGAGTTAACAATTAACATCCTTCTAAACAGGTAAGACTGGTGTAACTTCTATGGCTTCAGAAGATGCAAGAAAAATGCAGTGTCACAGAAACTTCATTACGTGTTATATGTCAATTTTGGAAATACGTAGCATTAACCAAGAAAACTGAACAGCTCAGTTTCATTACGCACTGGTAGACATCAAACCTTTAATCAAGAGACATGCAAACTGCAGATGCAGTAAAACAAAAAATAACAGAAAGCATGAAAAGACACATCTTGCAATAATCTTGTACTACTTGATTACTGTGAGAACTTCAAGTCTCTCATTTCAAGTCAGAAAATGCAAGCAGGACACATGTTGTGTGATTGCTCCCAACAAGATTTCAAAGAAGTCTTTGGCATGAGTCCTGTGGAAACTCCATCAGATCTTTTTCTGCATTAACAACATATTTGAGCCTCAGAAAGGGAATTTTCGTTGCTTCTTATGCTGTGGAACCAATAGAACTTTACTAATATTTAGAAACTAGATTATTATTTATTTGATTTTTATTAATATTGTAATAAAACACAGTTCAGTATATTTGTTAGAACTGTATGTGTGTGTACAAAAATGGCATAATAAAGACATAAATATATGACTTTTTTTTTTTTCAAAAGTCATTCTGGTTCTTCAGCAACCCAGTTTTTGGATGTTTAGCCTCCCATAAAGACATGATTGTCATAAAATCCTTTGCACCGTAAGTTCTCCATCCATCACTTGACTTGTCTCATAAAGTAAGAAGAAAAACAGTTCTAGGCTTACATACGCAAACCTTAGTTGGAAAAATTGTTGTCAATACTCTGTATCAGTTAATCAATGATATTTCACAGAGTTATCCACAATAGTCTGATGAGAAATAGAGCTAAAATAAAGATATTGCAACAGACAGAACATAGGGGATAAATTTATTACCTTTAGGCCAGTAATTAATGCTTTGTTAATGAAGATAAAATAAAAATTGATATGTTACTAGTAATACAGATGAGATAAAAGTGACACTGTTCTTAATACTTAAATTTAAATTTAAGAGATTAATCCTACTGAAGATTAGAAGAGCCAAAGCATTCCCTCACTGTGGTGAGAAAAAAAAATTACACACTTGAGGAAAACATTGTTCCACACTTTCAGAGAGTTTCAGAGTTCAAAAAAAGAATCAGCAAGAGAACAGAAAAGCCATTACAGAAGACAAGGAGGAATTAAATAATAAAATTATTTTGCTTGTGCCACTTCAAAGAACAGGCAGATAATCTGAAAATTCAGTAGGAAAATCTAAAGTATTTTTAGATGGCAAATAAAAGCAAAGATAAAAAAAATTAGAAATATCTAGATGTATGCAAAACATAAAACATATCCTTGACAATAAGGAGTATTTGTCTATAAAATCTGACTTTTTGTATAGCTGAAGTGCAGAAGACTTACAAATTCTCTTTTCCTATTTGCAAGGTCTTTGGACTGTCTAATTTAACTAACTTGAGATTAAACTTCCTGTTACATAGGTAGTATTTTTAGACTATAATTGTACAACCTGTGGAGTGAATTTTTAGCTCCTCTGAAGAGAATCAAAGAACTCCCTCATGGTGAGCTTAATTGGTGCAGGCTTCAAAATTCTGAGTATAGGCCTTAATTTAATCCCTCTCTTTCTGTTGGCATTTTTTGAAAAGGCATCCGTACAATATTTTACTTATCATAGGAACAAGGAATGGCTACTGTGAATGCAATATTGTTCCAGAAGTAGTTGCCAAATACATGGCGTCACACAGATCCTGCTGCAGAGAAAAGGTTCTTCCTTCTTCCTCTTTGCTTTCAAAAAAGGAAAAAAAAAATATCCCCCTATAGAAAAGACTCCTGCTGATCTTGCTTTGCATGCATGTGGAGAGAAAAACATGGAAAAGTTATCCTACTCACTCCTCCTCAAGATGGTTTCCCTCCAAAAGTCTTACAGAAGATGCATCTGAATGCTATGGAACATTCTCTGTAGCCCCTAAGAAGTTTAATCATTGAGTCATAGGGCATATACTTCAGAGGTACAAATGCAAAATGTGTCTTAAAAGAGTTATAAAACATTTCCAGTGTTCCCTGTTGTTTGCATGATTCTACAAGTCTGGAATTTTAAAGTGCAATTCTCATATGTATTCAGGTTTGAACTGAATATTATAATAGCACTGTTCTGTGTAAAAACAATTACTGGAATTAAGCTTCAATACAGAACGAGAGCTGACTATTTGAACTCATGAGCTGTGCTAGCTAATGCAATATCTAGCAGCATTTTATAGGTCTGGTATCTCATCATTAAGGTTAATTGAATCCAAAGACTTTTTATAAAGTCTGAAGTCGAGTGTTTGCATTGTGGCAAAACTAATAACACATCACCTTCATTATACTGGTGTGGCCTTAGGAAATAAGTATTTAGAATGTCATTGTAAATATGTGTCATTAAAATAAGGATAATTACCAGGAGAATTAATATTAATGGCAGCTAGTTATAAAGCCATCAGAAGAACATATTACAACTGTTCAATTAATTAGTATAATTATTTCTAGAGTAGGAGGAGTTTTAAAACTGTGCTTTTGTTTTCCTTTGACTGTCCCAAAAAACAAAGTGAAATAACTATTTGAGAATTACACGTTATAATTCTGAAAGGTTATTTTATTTGTTTTACTGATCTGTTTATGTAAAAAATGCAACAAATCAATTTCTGGCACTATTAAAGTTTTACTAATTCTCTACATTGATACTATATTGTATATACAGTATAATGTATTCTGTACATATTTGATATTCTACATGTATTTTATATACAAGTTTAATTAATGTTTGGAAAACATTTTCATACCTCACAGGCTCTACCTACTCATAAGAGCAATAGGCAGCTACATAAATATGTCTAAGTCTTTTCTTCATTGATGTTTATAATTTACCAAGCTGCAGGAATTTATTGTTAATAATTATTCTTCTTAATGTTACCCAACTGCGAAGTGATCATTACGTACTAAAATTACCAAGCTATCAAAGGCGCAGTGGCAGGGAAAGAAGTACTGGAGTGGCAAATGTGCAAGTCATTCATATTAGCAATAACTGCAGTCTTGCATTTGCCCTATCTTTGCTATTTCTTAATAGCTAGACTTCATTTAACAATTGTAAAGAATTTTCCAGGACATTCACTTTTTTCCCTAAATGTACATCACAGTAGATTTAACTAATGAATATTACTTATGTTTGTATTACAGTATAGCTATTGGTATGCTCTCTCTGATATTTTCTTTTTGGCATAGGGAGTGTATAACCTCAATGAAATAAAACGTTTCTTCTGCTTTCTGTGCTTATACCTAGTCCCTTTTCTCTTCTGTTCAGTTTTACCTGAGTCTTTTTCTAGCTATTCTGCTCAAAACATAGCTTTTACAGTTCTTGTTTTCAGCTTTCTTCGTCTTTGCATTTAAATTTTCTTGGATAATTTCTGCTGCCATTTTGCCAAAGAATAGTAATAGTAACCAACCAATGGATTCTGGATCTCTTTGGCAGCTAAGAGCATGAGAAACAAATTCATTACATATAATGACAGTCTCATTGTCATGATCAATAACAGAATCCTTGGGCCTTTTGCAGTCAAAATGACAGTAAAAATGGGAATAATGTTATTAAAGTATTAAGAGGTTATGAATAGCAAAATTTTAAAATTAGCTGAATGATACAGACAAAGGTGTGTTTAATAATCTTTGTCTTACTTTTTTTTTCATTTCTTTTATGATTCTCAGGTATCGTGGAAAATCACCATCTGGTCATATTTGAGATCAATGCCTGTTTGAATAAGAAAAAGATTGGGTCCCATGAATACAGAGTTCAGTGAAAGAGAAGCACAACCCCTATTGCTGCTCTTTATTACTGCTGCTAGTTGTTACTGGCTAGGTAAATGAGAGGAGAGCAGTGGATATTGTGTATCTCATCTTCAGTAAGGTTTTTGACATTGTGTTCCATAATATCCTGGGAATAGCTGATGAAATGTGGGCTGGATGGGCAGACAGTGAGATGAAGTGAAAACTAGCTGAACAGTCAGGCCCAGGTGATCAGTGGCACAAAATGTAGTCACTGGCCAGTATCCAGTGTAATGGAAATACCCACCACAGTAGAGATTTGAAGCTACTGAATAGAGTCCAGCAGAGTGTCACAGAGATGAATAAGGGATTGGAGCACCTTATAAGAAGAAAGGTGATAGAGGAGAGAGTGTTCAATCTAGAGAAGAAAAGGCTTGAGGATGTATCTTATCAATTCATATAAATCCCGGAAGGTGCAAAAAAGAGAGATCCAGGCTGTTTCCAGGGGTATCCCATGGCAGGATAGTCCCAATGTGATGAACAGCATTCAGCAGTTTCCTCCCTCTTGGTCTTCTACATCAAAAGAGTGACACTGAATACGTTTTCTCAGCACACACACACAGTTATTTTCCATGCCAGAATTTATTTTCTTCATGCAGTAGTTTCTTATGTTCTGCTCAATTCACGTAACCTCCAATCACATCTATTTGTTTCCTTGCAACCTTAACACTCAGCATGTTGCCCTATGCTGGCCTGGTACAGTGTTCACTGCAGTTTTGAGCGTTAGTGCAGGATTCTAAGGAATTCATATTGGCATTTTGTACTCTGACATTATATAATCATTCCTGGAGATGGAAGGATGTGCTTTCAGCCGCTGGTCATTTGTTCATAATCTGCCCAGCTTCTTCTAGAACATGAGTCTGCATTTGCTCTGCCTGAAAAGATGCCCAATTAAGATGCTACAATACCTAAACAGTACATGTCAGGCCTACAGAGAGAACTAGATTTTCTTCCTCATCTTCTCAGGCTTCTCTACAGACAAGAAAGATGACTATTGGCTTCTGAAGCTCCTTCTTCAGATTGCAACAGGCCTTCAGTGCCTATAGCACTGCTTCGGTTATCAACAAAACTCTGAACTTCCATCAGGCAAGGTCAAGGATGCTCAGCTCTCTTCCAGTGCACAGCCTTAAACTTTCATTACTCAGAGATCTTGATCTTTGCAATTTCTTGGAATTTAAGGATACACAAGCTTGAACTAGGTCAACTCCTGAGCAGATGTCAGAGCCTGTGTTTTGATGTTTAGAATACTTTTCACACTAAATAATTATTATTCTAACTCTGGTGCTTCTAGGACAAGGACATTTATTATATGAAGTTTTCTGGATTGCATTTTTCCTGTTAGAAGCTGTTATTGTCTACTTCTACTTTTTGCATCCTAGCAGAGGTTTTAAACATGCCTCCTATTAATTTTGACTGTGACACATGTTCAAAAAATCCTGTTTTCTTGAATGAGTGGAAAAGGAACTAGCTGCTCCAGAGGGTGTACATGAGGCAGATATTCACTTCTGCTGTTGTCTGATCCAATAGATTTCAATTAACCAAACTGTTACCCTAAAGTCCTCAGGTTTCTGCCCTCAATACACTTGGTCCCTTGTGTCTGCTCTGCCTTTTTTTTCCCCTTATTTAAGCACTCAAGAACTTGTGTGTTGGTTTTGTTATTAATTAGACACCCATCTGTGATTTCTTAAATCTTTTATTAAACTTATTTTATTTCAACCCATGAAACACAGCTCTCCATTTATTCAATCACTTGTTTTTAATTGATCTAACTAGATGCAAGTTCCTAGTCAGCTAATTTCTTCAATTAATGAAGCCAGCTGTCTCATAGTCATGTTATTGATCATTTTCAGGCCTAAGCATCTGTTATTCCAAGCATTTTAATGGTCATTTCCAATTACTTCAGATATCATTACACAAAATCATTACAACGTCATTTTATTAATTTCATTAATCTGAGGCATTATCACTTCTCATACTCCAACCTGTTCTTTAAAAAGAAGCAAGCTTCCATAGCTGGGGAAATGTAAAGTATTGCTTGTCATGTCTCACTTCATTTTGTCTGTTTGTTTGTTTTGGTTTGGTTTGTTTTTTTTTTTCAGAAAACATTGCTGGCTTAATGCCTGAAAAACCCTTTGCTTAGTAGAAAGCTGCTGTATTTCTGTGTTAAACCAATGCTTCATTTGTTTTTTCTTTACAACCATGTATTTATCAAACTAAATTTTTTTTCAGGATTGACACTTTCCAGGTAATAACACCAAGTCTTCTTTGATTATTACTAAGGTCCAAAATAATCCAATAGAATAATTAAGTTCTACTAGCTGGAACACCCCTGAATTTAGAATAATGTAAAAGCATAATCTTCTCTCAGAAGCCACTTGTATATAAAAGATTAAACTTAAACTCTACATGTTACTTTAGATTGCTTATGATTTTAATCACCAGAATAAACCTTGTAAACTGCATGGGACTCCAAAGGTACTAGAATTAAACACATTCTCTAACTACCATCTGAATCAGAACCTGAAAGCCGTGTCCCACGAACAGAGTGTAGTGCTGTATAACTGCTCAATCAACCATAGGTTATTCAGAATTTCCAAAAGAGATCACCAGATTATTTTAATTTGGTAGCCAAATCTATAATTAACGGGTTTATTCATGCCATCCAGATCTTTCAAATTACAGAGGACATAATGGAAAAAACCCACTAAGAGACCAAATTATACTGTCATTAAGAAATATATAACAAAGAAGTAGCTTTGCTGCCTTTGTTGTAACACTATTAACACTAGAAAAAATATGCTGCAAATGCTCTATTTCTATCAATGAAACACAGCAGACCATTCCCAGAATAAAAAATAATTTATATTTTCTTCTTTGAAAAAGAGCAAAATGCTCTTTTTAACAGCTACTGGTTTGTGTTTACTGCTGCAGACAGTGTTTGTGCTAGATGAGCTGTGGATTAGTAATGCCTTTTTTAATCCTATTTAATCTTCAATTCCATAGGGATAATCCAGCAAGGTGCTGAGTATTCTGGCATTTGCTGAGTGCTCCAAGGATTAGCACAGTACAAATGGATCCTTTCTTCCACAGAGCTTAACAGATTTGAGCCATTGCTCTTGTGGACATCCCAAGGCACATCAATGACATTGTACTGTTCATTACAGCGTTTAAAAGAGTCACTGACAGACATTGCCCCCCTGCGAGACGTAGAATGACCAATGAACTCACAACTTTGGGAACAAAATATAAACACAATCTATTTATATTGACTTTGCCACACAACCAGAAAAAAAACATTCTAGGCATTTGCTATACCTTCTTTCTCTTATGATGAAAGACAAAAGAGGAAAAATATATGAAAATATTAATTGTGCTTAATTTTCAAAATTTCAGTTTTCTCTTTTTACGTCTTCTTTTTGTAGGTTTCCCACTTTCATAAATTCAAATACAAATTTTAGTTCTGAAATCTGTAAAGTCCTAAAATACGCCATCTTTTTAAGAAAAATCCTCCTTTCTCTGAGCATATGCTAAAAAGTATATGCCTGCATATGAAAGATGGCACTGTGATTCTAGGTCTTAAAGGTTAAACTGAAAGACTTCTTCAACTGAAAACAAAAATGGAAAGTGTTACTAAAATACATGTGAAGCATTCCCCTTATAAGCTGTAATTTCAAACGAGATGTTCCAAAGGTCAAAACTCTAGTGTAACAATTTGTCACAAAGTGTGATTACAGAAGAAATTGTGAAAATCAACAAAATCCTTTTGTTAATTCACTGTTGTGAATGTCTAATGCTAATGCTTTTATAAGTAGCTGTTTGCTGTGTGACATCTTTTTAGGTATAAGTAATACTCAACTTCCATTTTCATAGTTGCAGTTAACCCTATTAAAGACCTGTTAATGATTAATTCTCTGTATTAGCATTTGTTGCTGTTAAAGATGAAAAGCATGATACTATAAACTATATCAAATGCCTTACACTCTATAAGGTAACACATCATTAAAATGCAGATGAGGATTAAACCAGAGACTGATTTTATTAATTGATTAATATAGAAGTATGCAATCATTCTTAAAATAATGGAATCATAGAATTGTTTAATGTCCAGGTTTGAGCCAGGATGAAGCCACTTTTCCTTTTTTTGTAATAACATAGAAAACATGGAAAAGACCTTTAAGATCACCAGGTCTAACCACTAACCTAATTACCAAGTCCACTGATAAACCATGTGCCTAAGCACCACATGTACATGACTTTCAAAAATGTACAGTGATGGTGACTCCACCACTTCCCCGAGTAGCCTGCTCCAGTGCTTGACAACCCTTTCTGTGAAGAAATTTTTCCTAATACCCAGGATAAACATCCTCTGGTACAACTTGAGACCATTTCCTCTTGCCCTATCACTTGTCACTTATGAGAAGAGACCCGCACTTGACTCTCTACAACCTCCTATCAGGTAGCTGTAGAAAGCAATAAGGTCTCCCCTCAGCCTCCTTTTCTCCAGACTTAATAGCCCCAGCTCCCTCAGCTGCTCCTCATAAGACTTATCAAGACCCTTCACAAGCTTCATTGCCACATGAAGATGTGATAACCCAAACAACACTAAGTATTTGAACATTACATTTCACAGAAATGTTCAACAAAGGCAAAAGAGAGCTGAATATTTTTCTATGTAATAGTGCAGAACAGTGTAGTCACAAAATATGTAAAATGTATTTGTGCTCAGTGTTGCTCTTTACAACACATAGCTATTTCTGCTGTGTTAATATTAGCCTCTACATTGTATCCTTCAGGGAATCCAAATGCCTACTAAAAGTAAAAGACGTTTGTCTTACAGATTCCTGGTGTATATACAGTTCACTGGCTGATGTTATTTTCTTACTGTTGAAGTCACTTGTCTGCCATTCCCAATCAGCAGCCATCGTTGCCTTGGGTTGAAAGCTCTTCAGTATTTGATGGTTTATAATAGCAAACACATTAGAGAACAAACTTGTTAAAACCTTGTGGTTAACCTTTCCTGTTAAAAACAATACTGCAAAGCTTCTAAGGCCACAGGAATTGCACAGCCTTTGCTGACACTAGGCCAGACCATGTTTATTGCTGAAGGCATCTGACCTATTTCATTGCAAATAACAGAATAACTAGTATCTCAAAGAAAAAAAGACAAACAATAAAACCCCACAACAAAACAGATTTAATATTATTTTATGGTGAGTACTATATCCAAAAGGTCTTAGCAATCTGTGAGAGTGGACCCTATTTCCTTTTATTTCTTCTTGTATCATTTTCAGTGTTGTCAAATTTAGATAATTCCATGCCTCAGTGTTTAAAAACGTTTTGCATTGCATCCCATTTAATAAAGAAAAGACTAATAAAAAATATGAAATTTTGTTCCTACCTCCTAAACAGGAGGAAAAAATCAAAACACTGATACTCTTGAATGAAGTGGCCTCATCACTCTTTAAGAAAATAATGTTTTTTTGTATTGGTTATGAGTGCATGATTTTTCTGAGCACTAGCAAAAAACCAATAAATGCCAAAATAAAACCAGAACAATAACTACATATTTTGTTCAGAGGAAATAATTTTAAATTTACAAAGAAAAGACTAAGGAATAAAAAAGTGATTCCAAACTGACTAACAACTGCTGTATAAATCAAAATGCATTGTGCACAAAATCTAATAAAACAAATACATAGTTACAATAATTCGAATATTAATTCACATTTTAAAATTAGTTCTGTTGTGTCATTTGTAAACTGCTCTGTTTTTCTTTTCACATATTTTCCAATTATTTGTTTAACTGGAAAATATTCACAGACTGAAATTAAAACAGTTGCAATTGTTTCTAGAAACTAAATTTTGAACATCAAAGTAGAAAATATGTGCTGTGAAATAATTTGCATGCTATATAATAATGGAAAAGGAACAAATTATGTATTCTAATGCCCTTATATAAAATTGATGCTTATTATTTCACAAACAAAATGTTAAGGAAGAACAGAACAGAGTCAAATAATTTATCCTGATTTCACAAATGAAGATAATGCTGTTAAATTATTAAATAATTAATAAAAATGTATAAACTTGCATTTGATTAAAAAAAAAATAAATCAGCTATTCATGTTTAAGTCTAATGGTTATTTATTTCAGAATATTCACTTAAATGCACAGAAAAGCTCTTCACAGCAAGACAGCTTGCATTTTTTTATATTGACCTATAGAACATTTTTATAAGCCTCTGAATTTTCATTCCTTTTTCCTTCTTCCTTTTCTTATTTTAATTTTTGTCCCAGAAGTCAACAAATCATGTGTCCTAGAAAAACATGTGGTTTGACTTCATACCTCATCTGTTGTCTGTCTGAATGTAACATAAGCACATTTATACTATCTTCTCACAGAGCTTGTAGAAACACTGTACGAAGCTCTCATTTTTCGTATTTTATTTTTTTTCTTTTTGGGAAAAAACATGAAAGTTAGTATGAAAAAACTTGTTAAGGCTTTTCAATCTGTTTCTTATAGTTTTCTTTGATTATTGATAACTTTCATAACTAAGACCACAGAAGATTATGACAGGGGACTTCAGAACATTTTCAAGAAAAAAAATAATAAGAGTACTTTCTTCCTTAATCAGAAAACTGACACAAATGAATTTCTTTAAAAAATGCAATATTAATTAAAGTTAATATTTTTCTGAATGGCCCGATGGAAGGTGTGTCAATGGACAACTGTATAGAGAAGTTACCAAAGTCTCAGCTGCTCATCTCTCAGTACAAGAATTTTATGTTATTTTAAGTTTTGAATTACTAATATGTTTACAAGTATTCTGAGGTATGAGTTATGAGGCATTTTTGTGAATTTTAAGAAGTAAATTTCCCTCCATTTTTGTCTTCTCGAAGTGCAAGTTCTGATGGCCCTGGAATCCCTTGTATGGGTGTAATTTTTTAACACTATTGAATGACCCACCATTAGTTTAAGTGTCATAGGATCTAGTAATGATTTGATTCTAAGTTCTTCCACAAAATGTATTACAGATCAAAATTTTAGTCTATTTACTTTTTAATGACTGGCTGAAGCTGTGTTGCCATACATCTAAGTGAAGTATTGGGGTGCATTAGAAAGGGTGTGGTTAGTCGGTCAAGACAGGTTCTCCTCCCCCTCTATTCTGCCCTGGTGAGGCCGCATCTGGAGTATTGTGTCCAGTTCTGGGCCCCTCAGTTCAAGAAGGACAGAGAAGTGCTTGAAAGAGTCCAGAGCAGAGCCACAAAGATGATTAAGGGAGTGGAACATCTCCCTTATGAGGAAAGGCTGAGGGAGCTGGGTCTCTTTAGCTTGGAGAAGAGGACACTGAGGGGCGACCTCATCAATGTTTACAAATATGTTAAGGGCGAGTGTCAGGAGGATGGAGCCAGGCTTTTTACAGTGATATCTAGTGATAGGACAAGGGGCAATGGATCCAAACTGGAACATAGGAGGTTCCATGCAAACATCAGAAAAAACTTCTCTCCTGTGAGAGTGACAGAGCACTGGAACAGGCTGCCCAGAGAGGCTGTGGAGTCTCCTTTGCTGGAGACATTCAAAACCTGCCTGGATGTGTTCCTGTGTGATGTGCTCTGGGTGATCCTGCTCTGGCAGGGGGGTTGGACTAGATGATCTTTTGAGGTCCCTTCCAACCTCTAGGATTCTGTGATTCTGTGATTCTGTGATTCTGTGATAAAGAAATTGAATATACTGATGATGTTTCAGTTAAGTACCAAAACTGTATAATAAAGCACATGCATGAGTAGAAAGATAAAATCCATATTCAAAGTTAAATGCCTTCCTTAAAACCAATGCCCCTCTTCCTATCACCGCACACTATTGTAAAAAACCCCTCCCCAGCTTTCCTGTAGCCCCTTCACGTACTGGAAGGTCGCTATGAGGTCTCCTCGGAGCCTTCTCTTCTCCAGGCTGAACAGCCCCAATTCTCTCAGACTGTCTTCATAGTAGAGGTGTTCCTATGCTGATCATCTTCATGGCCCTCCTCTAGATTCACTCCAAGAGTTCCATGTCCTCCCTGTGGTGAGGGCTCCAGAACTAGACACAGTGTTCTAGGTGGGGTCTCATGAGTACAGAGAAGAGGGGCAGAATCACCTCACTTGACCTCCCAGTCGTGAGTCTTTTAATGCAGCCCACTACACGGTTGGCTTTCTAGGTTGCAAGCACACACTGCTGACTCATGTTGAGATTTTCATCAACCAACACCCCTAGGTCTTTCTCCTCAAGGCTGTACTCAATCTTCTCTCAAACTTTTGTCCAACCTGTATTTGTGCAGCACAGGTTCCAGTACCAGCCCCTGAGGAATGCCACTCATCACTGCTCTCCATCTGGACATCAAGCTGTTGATCACTACTTTCTGAGTGCTATCACCCAGCCAATGCCTTATCCATCAAGTGGTCCATGCATCAAATCCATATCTTTCCGGTTTTGAGACCAGGATGTCATGTGGGACAGTGTTGAATGCTTTGCACAACTCCAGGTAGATGATGTCAGTTGCTCTTTCCTTGTCCACCAACACTGTGACCCCATCATAAAAGATCACCAAATTAGTCAGGAAGGATTCACCCTTGGTGAAGTTCCATTGGTTGCCAACAACAACCTCCACATTTTCCATGTGCTTAGCAGAGTCTTCAGAAGGATCTACTCCATGATCTTGCCAGGCACAGAGGTGAGACTGATTGGCCTGTATTTCCTGGAGTCTTCTTTCTTTCCCTTTTTGAAAATGGGCATTATGTTTCCTCTTTTATAGTGAGTAAATCCCAAAAATGTCTTTTGACTTAGCTCTCAACTGTGGAGGTGTATACATTCCACATGTGTGGTATTTTAAGTACTCAAGGTGATAAAATGCTCTCCTTTTGTGTCTGTAAGTCACAGACTTCATGCTGACACGACTAGGAAAGTTCTGTTTGACCGTGTTCTTTGTGTGGCAAGATGTCCCATTAAACTTAAATTCAAGTAGGCATTTTCTGAAATTTACTGATACATCTTTTCAAGAGAGACACGAGTATCTCTGGTCACCTGTTGGTTTTTGGTGTTTTTTAAGTGAGTAGTTGCTCAATAATATCAAAGACATACAAGATTTTAAAATATTAGTGTCTCATATTTGTTATAAGCAGAGTGAAAAGAAAAAAAAAATCAACAACACAACACAACAACACCACCAACAAAAGTCCAAATGAAACCAGTGCTTTTGTTTCAAATATTCTTGAATTATTTGACTATTCAAAATCTGTTGTTCCCTGTCCACAATTTCTCTTAATAAAGGGCAATTTTGTGTGGCTGGGATTGTTTTCACAAAGAATTCTTATGCTAACATGTTGCATGACCATCAGGTATCTTGTCTGAGTTGAAACATAGGTGAAAAAAAGACAGCAACATTTCTCTTCAGCACTGCAGCTTTCTTTGGGGATTCAATGTTTGTTTCTTTGCTTTTTGGCCCACAACAAACTTATTTCAACTTTTGATGTTTCTATTTACTGTTCCATTTTGTCTGAGACGAAGGGTTCTTACAGTATGCTTAACTTCTTGTTTTGCACAGCAGAACCTCCAGTTATTTCTAATTAAATGAAAACGCCTTTGCTGTCTCATCTGTGCATTATTTGATTTCTTCAGTTGTTTTATTGAATCCTATATTCAGTTAGCTGCTTTGTTTACTTTACTTTCAGGATATCTCTTTTAAACTAATCTGTCCACCTACAGAATTAACTGAGGGAGACTGTCTTTCTAAGATAGAAGTCAGTTCTTAATAGAAATTAAAAAAACTAATTTTAGAGTTCACAGATGTCTTAATTGGAAAATAAATGTACTGCAAAAGAAGTTAAAACCCTTATGAAATTGCATTTGAAAATGCTGCAAGTTCAACGGATTAGAGATGTCATTTACTGGAGTCATTTGGAAGATCTGCATTTGATGTTTTTTGGTTGCCTGACTCGCAGGAGATTTTTATTAATTAATCTAAAAGTTTTGTTGGTTGGCTTGGATAGGAGTTCAGCCCGTTATTCTGTGCCAGAAGAATAGAAATTATCACTCATGTACATGTAAGGCAAGGAAAGAAGGTTTTCCAGTGGTGATGCACAGATGCAAAAGGAGCTTCTTCAGGAAAATCAATGTGTGTTTGCCATCATATAATTGCTGTAAATGAAAACAATCAAACACAACTTCAGAAAACAATTTACAGGCCAGCTTTAGACAGTAATTTAAAAAAAACAAATCTGAAGAAACTTGTTTACAGTGAGATTAGACAAACAGGCTTAAATATATGATTATGACCTTTTTAAGGTATACATTTCTTCAGCAGAACAGTGATAATTTATTTGTTTTCTTTAGATATGTTTTCTTAAAACTGGTAATGTTGTAAATAATTATTAAGAAGTTGAAGTTAATGTGGTTTGTTAAAATTATTTTTACTCAACAGTGAAGGGTGGCTAGTCACAGTTACGTGGAAATGGATGCAGTTGAAGTAGGTATCTTGTATGTATTGATGGTTTTCTCCTGCTTCCTTTGTAGTTCTGCTTAGTCACCCAGGGCAACTTCAATTTATTTGTGCCTCAGTTCCTCACCAATGAAATGGATAACTGCTTTTATTTTGAATACTGTGGGGTAGGCGTGTGTTGTTATCAATTGTATGCATGAATCACAAGCTACTGTGCAGTACTTAGATAATTAAAGTACAATTGTGGAAAAATAAATATATTTCAAACAAAGAAAGTAATCTCTGAGATGCTTCTTAACCACATCTTGTTTCAATGTGTTGCTCAAAGGTGAGCTTCCCTTCATCGTTTCCCATTGCAACCTTTTCTCATACACTGTAAGTAACATAGGGGCTGCTCCGCTCTTTGTTGGAAATTAGCCAGTGAAATAAGGAAGTATTAGAAGCAAAATAAAGGATATTTTAACTTTGCTTTTCTCTCCCTTTTCTGTTGAAACAAAAAGTGCAGAAAGATAATTAGATTTGCACTATCCACTCCTTTTCCAAATTTGTCTAAAATAAACCAGTTATTTACTATCATACTGGTATAATAAACTGCATGTTCACATACAGACACATGATCATGCACACAGAGCTAGAAATAGCGCTGATATGTATGTGAGGCTGTGACTCTGCTCCTGTAACAATGGATTATGTGCTGAGGCAGGATGTCAATGAGGGCTGCACATGGCCCTTGATGTTCCACTGAATATTATCTTCACTAGGGATTCTTGGTACATGGAAGAAACCAGGTTTCCCATGCTGGGGAAACCACGGAATTAACCTGGGAGTATACAACTTCTTATTTTTACACCAGAAAACTGGAGATGCAAGAAAATGCAAGAGGCAAAGGCAGGTAATCTAATAAATACATGTTAGTACATGCATATGGAAAAGATCACACAAGTCTTATTTTCGTAAGTACTGAAAATTTACAGCAAAGTCTACAGACGAAGACCTGCCACTCAGCTTTTCCACACTAATCCTGCAGAATCTCCAACTTTGTGCCTATAAATACAGACTCTGCTATTTTTTTTTGTTGTATTTTAATGAATGATGCATTGTTTTCTACACAGAAATGCACTTTCAGTAAAAGAGATGGACAGCAGCCCTCCTTTTTTTCTAGTCAAGTATCTGGAGCTTTGGCCCTTTAATGCAAATCAAGGGTGTTCATACAAACTTTCATCACTGAAAAGTGCCTATACTATCAATTCTCTTTAGGAAAAGGGTGCCTTCTCTTTTTGTCTCCAGCAGGCAACTTGTGCACAGGAGACTTTTCAGCACTGGATCAATGCTGTCATTGTGTTTGACACTCTCACTTTTGGCAAGCTCTGGGCAGTTCCCTCCTTCACCTATAAGACCACTGAATAACATTTTCTGATTCACATAAAAATTAATTTAAAAAATCTGAATCACTCTCCTCCAGCTAAATTCTTACCTTTACCTCTAGGATAGATAGTTTTAAATGGAGGATTTAATCTTGATTGTTTTTTTCCAATGTTCAAGAAAAGTTATCAGCCTCCCTAAAGTAACTGAAATCTTCTTACTGAAAGTAGTATTCTGACACCAAATAATGGAATTAAATCCCATTTTACTAAAATTATAATCTGTTTTTATAAAATGGTATCATAGTCTATGAAGTGGGTAAAATCTGCACGTTGGATCAAGTAGCCTATATTCACTAAAGTAATCTATCTGCTCTCTACAGCTAGGCAAGAGCTTGCCATACGTTATCCAGTAGTTTTGTGAAGTTTTTTTCGTTAATTAATTTAGGCAGTGTACACATTAATTAATTTAGATTGCATAATGCATATTTCTCAGGAGCATTTGTCCTTCATGATTAACTATACAGCCCTTGATAATGAGGGGAGCTGTGAGTGGAGAATAAAGATAATATACAGTAGTAAGTATAAAAATTCAGTAACTGCTTTTTTTCCATAGTAGAAACTAATATTGAGACTATTACACTGGAAGCTGTGTATGATTTTAACATGTTTATTCTAAATTTTTGCAGTAAAAAGCTGAAAGCAAGCAATTTATTTTTCTTTACATTTTTCGTTCTTTAAATTTTCCTTAAGAATAGGTTGAATGGGGATTTGAGATACGTGGTCTAGTAGAAAATGTCTCTGCCCATGACAGAAGGGTTGGAACTAGATGATCTTTAGGGTCTCTTCCATCCCAAACCATTCTATGAGTCTATGTTTCTATGAAAACCACCTGCAAATGATAGCAAGAACATTTTTTTTCAGAGAATAGCCATCAAAATCCTCATATTTCTATTAGAGATAAATAGCATTCTGAAGTTCACTAAAATTAAATTGCAGAATAGTTGCAAGTACACAAGACCTTTACATTACTGTTTGAAGTTTATTTGCTTCTTTTAAAACATGTTAGCCTTTGATTTTTTTTACCATTAAGGTAATCTAGATAGTGATTGCTTTCTGTAACCTCAGACTAATTTTAAGTTCTGTCAATAAATACATAAAAACTCTGGATGCATTAAGGCTTAATCTTCAATTGCTTTGTGTAGATTGGCTGACCAATTGCACTTTGCTGGGTTCTAGGCTGCTCAGGATGTTTTGCTCATACACAACTATTTGTGGTAGAGTACGAACATATCTTCATTGCTGGCTACCGCAGGGAATAAACATACTAAATGCTAAGCAGTAGTCATTGTAAAGACAATAGAGTGGAAAGCAACAATATTCTAATACAAGCAACCAATATGGGAGTAATTTTGTACTAAGAGAAAACATTTTAAAAGAGCGACTATGTAGCTTTCCGTCACTAAAAATGGCTTCCAAGCTCTTCTTTCTGAGTGCAATTAAAGTAATATTCTGCCCTACACATATCTACTTGTAATTTGAGAATGCTAGTGTACTGTATAGAAGAAAAAGGTAAATAAAGGGAGAAAGGTTGGTTTTCAGTTCATTACAAACTGTGATAGAAAAACAAAAAGTAAAGGAAAAATCTGTCTCAGAGCCTCTTGCTAAAAAAAAACCACCCTATGTATAAATCACTAGTAATTGAAAATATAGTATTTTATATGTCAAGCAGTATAGCAAAATCATATGAAACTTAGAAGAAATATTGTGTTTTTCTGTAGAGCTTTAAGAGTCACAGTTTTCATGATGTAATAAACTCTCAGTAGCTATCAGGGTACCGCATAAGAATTATCAGTATGTGACTTTTGTATATAAAGGGGAAGGAAGTGGAAAGCAGGTCTTTGAATCAAATTCATTCTACAGTATATGTTTGGTAGTTTAATTCCCAGACATGGGTCATGGGCTGTTTCAAGACTATGAGCATCTCCATGGTGTCCTTGCTTTCCATCTTCTGATACAAAAAGAAACAAATAGCAATTGCTTGGCAGGGCTTTATGTAAGTTGAAATTTTTTCTGTAGAGATACTCATCTGATAGGCATCAGGGACAAAAATCCAGTTCATTTGACTGAATTCATTATTTTGTCCTTAAAGTTCAATCTAAAGTTAAATACTGTTAGTGTTTTGTTATTTTGTTTTGTTGTTTTTAATTTTTTGGGGGGGAGGGTTGTTTGTTTGGTTTGATTGTTTGGTTTTGTTTGTTTTGGTCTTGGTTTTGTTTTGTTTTGTTTTTTTTATGTGAGACCATATTATGTGGCCATTAAATCCAGAGTAGACGTCATAAAGCTGTGTCCTAAAACTATGCAGAAGATGGTGGCTGAATGCAGGAATGTCTGGGTCATGTTTTATTGCATTTATACAGTGAGTCAGAATATACTCGCAAGACTGCTTTAGCACTTACAAAAGCTCCAAATTATTTGTACTAGTTTTTATAAAATGAAGTTTTTACAGTCCAATATTCTGTTGGATTTCTTGATATGTTTGGGGTTTTTTATCGTCTTAAAGATACATCTGGAGTTACCTTTAATGAACAAAATAAGATACCAGTTTTCTTTCAATTACTATTAGCAAACTATCACTTGCAGTATTAATAGCATTATCTTCTTAAAATAAAGCCAGTTAAGGTGGCTTAAATTATTACTACTGTTAAAAAAATTATTTTCACTGTTGGTTACTAAACATGAGTAATGCAAGTCATGAGCAAATGAATATAACACTATAATTTGAGGTGTAAATCTGGAACAAAATTGCATTGCTTACAGCTGCACGTGAATGATCAGGACATACATATTGGAGTATCAGAAAGAAGCAATCTACATATCAAAAAGTCAGTATTTGCAAGCATTAACATTAAATGTTAAATTAAATGTAAATTAACTCCTGATTGAGCCAGAGTGAGTTTAAAATCAAGACAGAATAATTATCAAAGTTTTGTCTAGATATGTGTCTATTGCCAAAAATGCAACAAATATTTCAGACTCTGATTCTAATAAGAAGGTAGAAGAGTCACTGGGAATAGCACTCATTCACATATCTTTAGCCATTGAATTGTTGCGTCAGCTACTCATCTAGCCACCTTCCACAGCAGACCAAATAGCACCTCTAGAGGATGATTCATACTGTCCTAAAATACATTTTTTTTAGAATGAATGATCTTCTGGTGACAACTTCTTGAGGAATCACAGAGTAACCTAAATTACAGCATTAGGCATAAAAAATGCCTAACTTTAACAGCAGAAGTTAGGTGAGATGAATCATACCTCAAGTGTGGCCATTTTTTTTAAAGTTCCTGTTTTTTTCAATAGTGACTCTAAACAAGATTTGATAGTATCCAGTAATATATTCTCAGTATATAAAAAATAATTTTGTTTGTAATTTGAGATTTCCACTAGGAATAGAGATGCAATCTGTATTTCAGCTGAAGCATTTTGTGGTGGTTACTATGGTCCCCATAAAAAGCAGTTAGAGGACATACCTGATTAATTTTTGAATCATTAGTTCTTTAGGGACAAGACCTTAAAGGTTGAGATTAATCCATATTCTTGACCTAGTTTTCACCTGGTGTAAATCTCAGAGATCAAGGGATAAGTGTCTATCAGATCCTTAGATTTGGATAACAAAGTGGCATTTTCCATCAGAAAAAATGATGAGTAAGAGCACAGCAATAACAAAAATCTACTAGAATAACTCTATACCACCTGGTAGATTATAAAACGGTGTAATTTCATTGTTTGCCTTTCCTACTGATCATTGGCATACACAAAATAATAGGCCAAGGAAAAACAAAATTACAGGTAAATCTTCAGATCTTGGCTCCCAAAGTATCTGAGCAATTGATAAATGAAATACCACTGCTCAGGATGGAAGAAAAAGAAAACATGTTTTTCCTTTACTGGATTGGGGAAACACTTAGGTCATATGAAACCTGTATCATTAGAACCAAATGGATTTTAGCTTTAATGATTGCCACTGATGTGACTTTTATCTTAAAGTATTTATAGGAAATTTGTTGTAGGCAATGACAGCTTTTTTTCTTCAGTATTTACCTCTTTAAATAATTCACTGTATAATAAGACCAAAGTTTGGAAAGACAAGAGAGCTTAGAAATTTAAATTAATAAAAATGGAATAGATAAAAGGAAATTAATAAAATTATTCTTGAGCTTTTGTTTCATTTTTAGCTAAATAGCTAATTTGTTGCAAGATTTAAAATGAACCCAAAAAAGCTTGTTTTTTGTTGGGTTGTGGGTTTTTTTGTGTTTGTTTGGTTGGTTGGTTTGGGCTTTTTTGTTTGCTTTTTTTGAGGGAGAACGCTGTGACACACCTGGGAGAAATAACGAACATGAAAAAAGGAGAGAGAGAGTAGAAGATTCTAGAGCAGGAGTCAATGTCACATGCACAGCAAGTTTAAAAACTGATTCATATTTTCTCTTTATTTGCAGTGTCAACACTGGAGGTTATGCTTTAAGATAGGTAGCCAAATGAAGATAAACAATTCTACTTCATTTTTTAACCTTAGCATGAGCAGTCTTCTTGTGTCAATTTTTTCTTCTCCTTTTTTCCATCTATTTTCATTAGTTCCTGGTCAATTGTTATTGTTTTGCTTTATTCTTGACAGTGTTTCTTATTTCAAGTTTTCTGTTTCCTGCTGATTTTGATTCTGTTCTCACACTGACAAATAACACTTATACTGGACAGATGAGATGTGCCAAAAGCCCTCATCCAACGCAGAAAACACACTTAGAAAAAATGTATTTTTGTAGCCCACGACCCTATGATCAGGATGAGAAAATAACCCACAGAAATTTACCTGACAGAGAGCTACACAATATCATTGAAACAAAATAATGTCTTACTAATGCAGGAGATGAATTATCAAATAAAACACAAATGCATAGTTTCAATCTCATTTTATCCTAAATGCTAAACAGTTTTCATTCAATATTCTGTTAAATATAAATATACAAATAGCCAAACTAATACTACATCTTGGATACTGCATCAACTTAAAAACTCTCCAGCAGGAACTAACTAACTTGAGTATGTTCTTTGTGCATTTCAACCACCTGTATAATTTTCTAATTAAATTAATCATAGCAGCTTGAGACTCTTCATTTTAGTTCTTTATTACAGTGTTCTTTGCAAATTTCAGCCTGTGTGTATGCAACGTTGTATGAGTATGCTATATAAATTTTATAATTTTTAGAGGAATGATTTCAGACAGTAGTTTAGAAAACACTTAAAACAGCAAATAATTTTGCTAAATACTGTACAAGTTCTCTTTTATTAGCTTCTGTGATTATGGTCTGAGCTTAGCTAATTACTGTTAGTATTGTTTTAAATTAATTCTTAAGAATTCTTAAGAAGCCAGTTTGCATGTAGATGTGAGGACCTGGGAGCTGCTCAGTGTTAAGGGACAGTAGTTATGGGAAATTTTCTTTTTTTACCAAAGCATAGAAGAATTTTACCAAGACTTACAGGTTTTGAAATTTCTTTGTTGAAACACAATTTTTACATCTGTAGACTGAAGTGAGCTTTGTTTGATTCAGGGTTTCCCTACTCACACGTGTTTTTTTTTTAAATTGATGCCTTCACCACTTTATTGCTGGAAAAGTTTGCTCCTGAGTAATATAAAAAAACCCAAAATAAACAAAAACCCCCGCAAACAACACCAAGAAAACAAAAAAACAACCAAACAACAAACCTCAAACCCAAGCTCAAACTGTTTCTTGAACATTTATTGAATATCAGTACTTATTGATGAAAAGCTTCCCATCTCCTTAACTTCAAAGTGCCTTTTCTACTGTATAGTTTAAAGAATTAACATGATTTGTGCTGTTAAACAGCATTAATAACCTGACTCCTCTAGCTGTACAGTTAAGTCTTTCTTGATGAAGGTCTGCACTTTTCCTAACCTGAGGAAGTAAAGGACTGAATTTTTCCTGTGCTTTACTGTCACCGTTTGACTCAGGTCCGACAACAATGCTCTCGATCCCCTCCCCATCCCACCCAGGTAGGGAAGGAGAGAGAGAAAAAGAGAGAGACTTGGCTGGATTGAAAACTAACCTACACAGCTTTAATTAAAAACTAATGATATAGGAAAATATATACAATTATATACAGATATGTCCAGGTATGTGCAAGAACCTCTCGCCTACCCCCATCCCCAGCAACTCCCACAGCACTCCCCTCAGCTGGAAACAGTCCCGAGAAGTCCTGGAGCTGCTGCTGGAGAAAGCGGAGAGTGATGAGGGTCAGGAGAGCTCGAGCCTAAGGGTCGACGGTGCTGGATGGACAGAGTCCTCCCCGGACGTCAGCCATGGACGAAAGAGAAGGGAAGAAGAAAAAGGAAGGAAGTTGTCTTCTGTGATCTCTGACCTTCCTCTGAGCTTACGTAGATATATGGAATGGAATTTCTCTGGCCAGTTTTGCTGTCTGTCTAACAGCCTCCTACGGGGGGGTCACTGATCTCCCCGTAGTGTCTGAGCCGGCAGAGTGAAGGTGTGACTTTGAAGACCCAGCAGTTAGAAAAACATTCCAATGTCTTATCAGCCTAGCTAGAACAGAATGTTGCTAGTTAAAAGAAAGCTCACTGAAGAAAAAAAAAATCAATAAAAAGGGAAATTGGCTTCATCCTGGCTCAAACCAGGACAAGCCACAAAGAAAGATGTTTTTGTTTCTACATGAAGTTTTTCTTCCAAACTTCACTTCATCTAAAAGGAACTTAAATAGAAACTAGCTGCCCAATGCCAGAACCTTTTACTCAGAATATTCTAAGATAAGCAAAATCAACAGTCTTTTTATGCTTCTGATTCAAAACTCCTCACTCACTGAAGTTCTGTTCATGTTTCCAGTTTTGTCATGAGGTCTTCTTTCTTTATCTAAGCTGCCTGATATGATAACATACACAGCTCTCAGCACAATTAACTATCCTCTTGGCTCACAAGAAATATTGTATAGCCTGCTATTACCTGGCACTGCATATCATTGGAGAGCTGTTTAATCCTTACTTCCCAAACTAAGAAATCTTTAGCTTTGCAAGGATTTCAAAGTATTGCAAGGATTGCAAAGACAGCTTCAGTGGCTGAGCCACTATGCTGCTAGGCATACATACAATGCTTTATGAGGTATTTGAACTTTCAGATCTGCTGCAGTCTGCCTCTGTTTTTAACACACGAATAGTTTGTTGGGAGCCTCCTTCCATGTAAAGTTACAGCTGATATCAGTCTTGGGCAGTAAAGAAGTCGCCATGAAGGGCTTGTTCTTCTGGGTCTGCTTGTGAAGTTCTGAAGGGCAGTAAAGAAATTACCTACTTGACTGGCATTGAGTAGATGCCTAAGTTACAGGTACCTACGGTGGCTTGATATAATCCTCCCTTCAAGTTTTGTGTAAGACTAAAGGCTTGAATAAGAGCAGTATTAACTACTGACCATATTTTAACACCAAGCTCTATTGAAATATTTAAAAGAACACAGACACCCAGTACTGGGAGATTTTTCTTCATCTCTAGATGTCAAATGAAATAGACATGGCTGCCTGAATCTGCTTGTAAAATGCCATAAGGCCAGTATTTACACTCATATTCATCAATTTGTTCTAGCTTCACAATTAATGTGTTAAATTCAGACAACTCTCTGCTGGCTTTTCTGGACACATATTGGTTAGATTTGTAAACACAAGTTTTAGGCACTTCAATTAGTTTCTACCTAGCAAGTGGACACTAAAATGTGTAACTGCTGGATGGAGAGTAAGTCACACAGTAGAACCCATAAAAGATCACTCTAAGCAAGTCGTGATGTTGCCTTCTGTCCTGGTTTGAGCCAGGATTAAGCCAATTTTATTTTTATTGATTTTTTTTTTCTTCAGTGGACTCCCTTTTAAACAGCACACTTGCTGAAAGTAGCACAGCAACCTTTCTAGCTAGTGGACTGATAATGCTCACTGTTTGTAGATACTGCCAAGAGACCAAGGACACTGTTCTGCCTGTTGAATCTACTACTCCAAACACCTCTAAAGCAGAAGACTCATGTCTGTGGCCCTTCCATAGGGAGGAGTGGACTAGGCATATGGGAAAATTGACGAAACAAAGTATTTTGTCCATATATTTATGTAAGAATCAGTATAGATTCAGGGATCATGAAAGTCAACTCCCTTCCTTCTTTTACTTTCTCTTTCTTCTCTTCCATTCATGGCTGGTGTCCAGGGAGGACTCTGTCTATCCATCACGATTGATCCCTAGACCCGTGCATTCCTGACCTTCATAACTCCACACTCAACTCCTGTCTGATCTGCTGCTATCTCTGGAAGTGGTCCTGGAAATTTTGGAACTGCTCACAGCTCAGAAGAGTGCCATGGGAATTGCTGGAGATAGTGGTAAGGTGGTAAGGATTTTGCACATTGCTGCACACATTTGTATGTAATTGTAAATATTTTCTTATCACTAGTATTTAAATAAAGCTGCCTAGTTTAATGTTCAATCCAGAAAGTCTCTCTCCTTATTCTCTCTCTCCTTTTCCTACCTGGGTAGAAGGGGGAGGGGGTTGAGAGCATTGTCATCACTGGTTTAATTGCTGATCTTGATTTAAATCGTGATACCTTATTTGAAAATTGATGTGAAGAGATTATGTACTAGAATAATATCCACCTTTTATTTGTGTACTTCAGTGTCGTTTTTTACCTCTGTGATGGTCAAAGTCTGCGATATACATGCAGTTTGAAAATGGTGTGACAAAGTAACGCATGAAAATGAGCTATATACTTTCTGTAACATAGCAAAATAGTCATGTAAAAGGGGAAAATTGTCTTAAATTAAAGTCCTTTGTTGATCTATAAATGTTAGAGATTTTTTGTGTTTATGAAGGGAAAATACATTTTATAGTTGAAGAGCTATTACAATTGCTACTACAATTATTTCTCTGCACAGTGTACTTTATGTTTCATGGTGATAAATGACTATTTTTATTATTTTTATTGCTGTTTAATGCACAATTTCCTTTCTCAGGGGAGATATGAAAATTGACAGTTACTTTAAAATATTTTTTCTTTCACTTTATGAACTTTAGGAGTTTCAGAGACATCTGTTAGAAATTAATAAAATAATGATGAAAAATTATCTTTGTATTATTTTTCTATTATATAAAATAACAATAATAGTGATAATTTAAAATAATAGCTTTCTGTCTGTGTGACTCTTATTTTTTTTCCTGTATCAGCAATGTAAAATACAATCCAGCATGTTCTCTATGAAATTTCAGCCATTTTTTCAAAACAGTAGTGGTTAAAGTTCCCTTTTTCTTGTTTTGCTTTGAGCACTGATTGGATAGCTTCATTCAGATAAGCAGATAAATTTAGATAACTTATGTATATCTAAGTAATATTGGTGTCCAAGAGGAACAAACATACTAAAGTCACCTGACTTTGGTCTCACTCATGTAAATTTGACACTTGAAAATCTAATATTCTCCAGAGAAAGGATCACATTTTCACTAAGTCAACGAGTTTTTCTCTTAGTTTTATTTTCTGATATTTAATAAGGTCCTTAGCACTTCTATTTATCTTACTTACTAATGAATACTTGCAGATACATAAAATATACTGTATAACTGAATCAATTTTATGAAGGGTAAATAATAAGGATTAAATGAGTCACAATATGCCAGAAAAAGAATAGCTCTTCTGTAACTTATTTCCGTGTTTGCAAACTCTTCAAAATGCTTTTGTTTATTGTTTCCATATGATTATACAGAAAAAAGATTTAAGTAAAATACTTCTGGGGACAGTGGAACTAATCTGTACTGTTATTCATTTGGAAGTAGCCCTATTTCTTCTGTGTCACAGAGGTATGAGAAATTTATATATAAATTAATATTTCTTCTCTTCTCCCATGAATACAAATTAGATTGACTAGTGTTGAATTTTAACACTTATAACCTTTAGTCACACTGCAGTCTGTTACAATCTCAGGTGCCAGATCTGAAGGCCAGACTTCTTACATGTAGTAAGATTTGCAAAGGCTGATGACTATGAGCTATCCAAGATGAGAATGCCAAGATATGGAAGCACTCTGAGATATGTATTGAGAAGACTTGATATTTTATAATCTCTTCAGGAAATAAAAGCTCAGTTCCAGGTCAGCTCCTCAAAAATCCTCCGCTCCACAAAAGATGCAGATAGAGTTTAGCTTTATTTTACTCAGTAGCCCAGAGTCCAAAATACTTGTCTATGAGAGAGGAATCTGTTTTCAAATATTCATGTTTTCTGATTTGAGGTTCTGTTACTATTAGGGGGTTGAAATCAGGTCTGTTTGAATTGCAAATAAGTGTCGAAAGAGCTGGATAGTCTGGTAGGAGTTTGTCCTGAAAAGGTTTTACTGTATAAAAATTATTAAATATTAATTGGCATAAGAATCAAAAGAGAAGTGTCCCAGCATCCCAGGGAAGTACCCTAATCATCAAGATATTGGATATCCCAGTATGCACTCCTCTCAGTGTATAATTCAAGCTATTTCTCTTTGTATAAATATTTAAACTGAATTTTGCAGTGGAAACCTATAACATCCCTTTTCTGTATCCCAGAAGAGAACACCAACCAAAAACCGTACAGCCACATCTGCAGTTTCTCCTTCTCTCTCAGGGCCACTGAACATTTAATTATTTTAGTATGGGGTGAAATGGTCTCAGCTGGAACAATTGCTAATCATACTAAAATAGCCAGTTGTCTGCATGTAAAGACATTACTTGATATCTTCAACTTTTTAAAAGTCAGTTGTCTTTTTAAATCTGACAAAATAGATTTTTATGACCCTAAGAACATTATTTTGACCAAATGACAGTTTGCACTGACATAAAATCTCATATATCTCAAGATGGAGCCACTAGGTGGGAGGAGAAAAATCAATGGAAAAGATCTGGAACTCTTCCATAGGAATGTGCAAATACACAGCTATCCTGAAAATGAGGAACAGTACCTCCAGTGGGGCCACAAAGCAAACTTAAGTACTAGAAAAGAAAGTAAGAAAATGGATGCAGAGACTGATTTAAAAGTACTATTTGTTAAGACCAAAAGTTTCGTGGAACACCTCCCAATATATGTATTGAATGTGCACTTTAATAACCTCATATTTTTCACTGATTTAAATCTATTAATTGTAGATGAGTATGTGTGCCTCTTGGTGAGTATGTCTAAAATATATATATAAATGTTTCTGTACATGAAATTAGATGAAAATCAAAAAGCATAAGCAAGCCTCAGTAAATAGAAAGAAGTAATCATGACTATAGTTTTGAGAAACTGAGGCTGATAGGTGATTTTCCAAAGAAGCTTAAGCTGGCTGGCAGCTTTAGTGGTTGTAGGTATCAAACTTATATGAAATTTTCTAAAGTGGAAAAGCTTACCAAGCCACTGATTTTGAAATGTAAAGTTCTATGGATCAAATTTTGTATGTTAGTAAAAACAGAAGTGATAGTTGTAGCAGGCTGAGTTAATGGTCCTTACTTATTGGGCTTTGGTCAGAAAAATGCCAGTATTATAAATTGCTTGAATAAAAGGAATTTGGTATCAGTTTTAATTAGGTTCTATGGAAGTTAAAACCCTTGTGAGAAATTGCCTTTTTTGTCCTCTCTCAAGAGAGACAACATGAAACACATTACATTCCTACAGTGAAAGTAAATGAAGGATAAAAAGTTTCATCTCTGGTATTACAATGGAAACCATCCAGCAAAGGATATTAACTTAAGCTGAAAGAAGGAGACAGGCTTTCCAGAGAGAATTGGACAAGGAGATATGCTTCAGAAAATTTCTGCAATTCTGTAAATCAAACAGAAGTTCGGAAGTAATTAATAAATACAAGTTAGAATTTAAAAAAATATTTAATACTACCTGGTTGGCCAAACTGCAGACAATGTCCCTTGAATTATCATTAGATACCATAGAATGGTAGGTTCAGGTGCTCATTGTGGAGTTGTCATGAGCACAGAATGCTGATCCAGCAGTTTGCTTAGGTCACCTTGCAATACATCAGAACTCCTTTGGCTATTTCAGGCACACAGACAACGGGTTTTGACCAGATGTTCTTTTGTACAGCATTGTGGTCAGAAAGTTTAAGAGTAAAATAGCACTGAAAAAATAAAGAATACTCAGAAAAAGACATGCTATCTATATAAAATAATTAGAATCCAAATTCCAAAGATTTGGTATTTATGGCTTGTGTGGTATCAGTTTCTGGACACACATAGAAATGAAATTAAAATTCCTACTATCAAGATACTTTGATTTGGTGGAAAAGTAGTGCTCCAACTGATCCAATTAAAAACTAAAAAAAACAGCCTTTGGTTTATCCAGTGTATTGGGTTTGCATGGCAAGGTTTTGGTAGCAGTAGTCTACAAGGCTGACTTCTGTGAGAAGCTGCTAGGAGCTTCCCCCATGTAGGTCAGAGTCATGTCAGTCAGCTCCAAGACAGACCAGCTGCTGGCCAAGGCTGAGCCCATCAACGATGGTGGTAGTGCCTGTGTGTTAACACATTTAGAAGAGGAAAAAAACAACCAACCAACCAAACCTTTACAAAACCATCCAGAGCAGAGGACTGAGGAGAAACAACTCTGCAGACACTCTGCAGAATGAGTGGGAGAAGGTGCTCTAAGCACTGGGGCAGAGACTGCCCTGCAGCCTGTGGGAAAGACCACAATGCAGGCTGTCCCCCTGTAGCACATGGAGGTTCACGGTGGAGCAAGTGTCCACCTGCAGCCCAAGAAGGACTCCATACCAGAGCAGGTGGATGTCTGAAGGAGGCTGTGACCCTGTGGGAAGGCACTGCTGGAGCAGGCTTCTGGCAGGATCTGGGAGTGAAGGGTGGGGGATTTTGTTTCTCATTATCTTCCTTTGATTTGATTAGCAATAAATTAGTTTACCCAAGTCATGTCTGTTTTGCCAATGACAGTAATTACTGAGTGACCTCTCTCTATAATGACCCATGAGCCTTTTCTTATCTTTTTCTCTTCCCTGAACAGCTGAGAAAGGTGAGTGACAGAGCAGCTTGGTGGGCAATTGACATCCAGCCAAGATCAACCCACTACATCATAGAATCACAGAATCATCATGGTTGGAAAGGACCTCTGAGACTACCGAGTCCAACCATCAACACAAAAAACCCTAAACAAACAACCACACACAGTCCACCAAAAAACATCCACAAACCCCGCCCCCCCACCTTGGTCACTAGAGCATGTCCTGAAGTACCACATCTACACATTTCTTGAACACCACTAAGGATGGTGACTCCACTGGGGAAGGCTGTTCCAGTGCCTGACCACTCTTTCAGTATAGAAAGTCTTCCTAATATCCAACCTGAACCTTTCCTGCCACAACTTCAGGCCATTTTCTCTTGTCCTGTCCTTATTCACTTGGGAGAAGAGGCCAACATCCACCTCCCTACAACCTCCTTTCAGGTCACTGTAGAGGGTGATGAGGCCTCCCCTCAGCCTCTTATTTTCCAAACCGAACATCCCTAGTTCCCTCAGCTGCTCCTGTTATGACTTGTGCTCTAGACCCTTCACCAGCTTAGTAGCTCTCCTCTGGACATGCTCCAGCACCTCAGTGTCCTTCTTATAGTGAGGGTTACAGAACTGCACACAGTACTTGAGGTGCAGCCTCACCAGTGTTGAGTACAGAAGCACAATCACTCCCCTGCTCCTGCTGGCCATGCTGTTCCTGATACAGGCCAGGATACTGTTGGCCTTCTTGGCCACCTGGGCACACTGCTGGCTCATGTTCATCTAGCTGTCAACAAGCACCCCCGGGTCCTTTTCTGCTGGGCAGCTTTCCAGCCACTCTTCTCCAAGCCTATACCATTGCATGAGGTTGTTGTGACTGAAGTGTAGGACCTGGCACTTGGCCTTATTGAACCTCATACAATTGGCCTTGGCCCATCGATCCAGCCTGTCGAGATCCCCCTGCAGAGCCTTCCTGCCTTCAAGCAGATCAGGTCAATACATCCACCCAGTTTGGTGTCATCTGCAAACTTATCTGGATTCCCTCATCCAGATCATCGATAAAGATATTGAACAAGACTGGCCCCAAAACTGAGCCCTAAAGTACACCAGTAGTGACTGTTCACCAACTAGATTTGACCCTGTTTACCACAAGTCTCTGGGCCTGGCCATTTAGCCATTTTTTTACACAGCGAAGAGTATACTTGTCTATGCCATGATTTGCCAGATTCTCCAGGAGAATGCTGTGGGAGACAGTGTCAAAGGCTTTACCAAAGTCTAGGTAGACAAAGTCCACAGCCTTCCACTCATCCAATAGGTGAGTCACATGGTTATAGAATGAAATCAGGTTGGTCAAGCAAGAGCTCCCTTTCGTAAACCCGTGCTGGCTGTTCCTGATCCCCCAGCTGCCCTGCACTTGCTCTGTAATCTCACTCAAGATGAGCCTCTTTGTGATCTTTCCTGGTACTGAGGGCAGGCTGACAGGCCTGTTGTTCCCCAGATCCTCCTTCCAGCCCTTCTTGTAGATGGGCATCACGTTAGCCACCCTCCAGTCATCTGCAACCTCTCATGTTGACCAAGACTGTTGATAAAAGATGGAGAGAGGCTTAGCAAGCGCCCCCACCAGCTCCCTCAGTACTCTAGGGTGGATCCCGTCAGGCCCCATAGACTTATTAGTGCACAGGTGCAGAAGCAGATCATTAACTACTTCCTCCTGGATTACAGGGGCACTGTTCTGCTCTCTGTACTTATCTTCCAGCTCAGGAGGCTGAACACCCTGGAGGGAGCTGATCTGACTATTAAAGATGGAGGCAAGAACAAATGACGTGGTCAAGAGCACAATAGGATTTTATAAAGAAATTATGTGCCTTTCCACATATTAATGTTTTAACTGGAATTTGGAAAGACATAAGTCCAAAACACCAATATCTGTCTTCCTTCAGAGAGAATTCAAATGTTTAATGGTTTAACCTAGAGAAAATATCAGTTTATTATTACATTGAGATGTTATTTTTCCAGCTCTTTTTATTGCAATTTTAGCCTTTTAATGACACATCTGGCCTATCAAACAGCTTTTGGAAAACAGGAACTGGCCAACTACAATATAAAATGCATAAATCACATTGTCTTGCCACTGTGAAATCTAACCAGAGAGCATGCAGTTTCCAGTAAGCTGGCAAGGAAATGGGCTTATGTAAAAACAGCATACTGCTCTATTACTTAAAGAACCTGTGTTTCAGCCTGTCTGCCTTTCCTTCTGACCCAAAATAATCACACCTACTGAATTAAGTGAATTATATGTCACTATTACATTTTTGAGTCTATATTTCTGTATTTTAGATGCTTCCATAATCTTGAATGGCGTAATTTCATCAGAATATATTTGTATCTGGATGGTTCAATTCTCAGTTCCTATTACAGGAGTACACTGAAATGGTGTGAGAATTTACTGCAAGGGTGCAGTAAATGAGCAGTTGGGAGAAAGTTTTCTTGCAGTATTTTTTGAATACCAAATATTCAGTAAAGTATTGCAGTAAAGTAGTGCAGTACTGTAGAGTTACTCCTTTGCCAAAGGGTGATTGTGTCACTCAACACGTATTTCTAACAGGACACCTATGTTTACAACAAAAATATGATTTCATTCTCAATGTTCAAAGGAATTAAATATTCAAGCACATTTCATGACTCAGCCAGAGTCAGTCAGATCTTAATGATGCTCAAAACTGAGGAGGCTTTCTTAATACTGTGTGAGTACAGCTGAGTTCCTTTCACATTCAGTGCCTTAAAGGGGCTTGGAAACAATTCAGCATAAATTGCTTGTGAAATATATTTTAAGGTGTGTTTGAAAGATAGATAGATAGATAGATAGATAGATAGATAGATAGATAGATAGATAGATAGATAGGCACACAGTTTTAGGGGGCTCATTGATGGCTCCAAATGCTGAAGCTAGCCAAGAGCTACATGAAATACATAAGGAAGGATATTGGCACAAACCAGTGCAGGGCTGAAAAGAGTGGTCTGACCTATCTCTAAAAATCTTAGTTTGAGTGTTGACTAATACTGTAGTGTGGCAGTCATCCAATTTGGGTCACTAAGAATTGGGTTAAAATAACTGGGAAAATGCCACAAAGCATAGATGTTCTTCTTCATTCAGAGGTACCTAGGGTATCTCTGAACAGCTTCAGTCTTAAAAAAACCCCACACCTAAATAAACCAAATTGCAGACATTTGCAATCTCTTCCAATTTGCTTATTCTGTTTATGTGGTTTTTTTTTTCCTCTTTATGAGAACATTTATTTTTCAGCTATTTGAGATGACACTACGCTGTTGCTTTCCTTTATATTTTCCTATGTTTGAGACCGAGCAGCATGTATGTGCATTCCTCACTTAACTGGTACTACAAACTGCTACATAAATTTCTTGCTAGGGTGTGATACTATGAAAGTACTGCATGTTACCTGGAAGCCTTTGAGAGTCAAACCCTAAGTGCGGGTAGAATGTAGAAAAGAGTAATTATTAAAAGAGAAACTGTGCCAACAGTACTTGTATTGCACTATCTGGATTACGTCTATACACTTGCTAGTGTTTGCACTTTGTATAATGTAATCTTAAAACCTTTAAATATCCAAGTATCAGCAGTTGCTAGAATAAAGCTTTCCATCTGTATTTGACAATACATAGGGATAACTTTTGAATATGGACACTGCCCTAGGCTATCCATGCTTGTCATGCTTGCTGCCTACAATGCTGTGGTGTGCTCTGCAAGTACATCACATTGTACGTATTCAAAATGTGCAAAAAAACCCATGGGTGCTGTCTACCTAAGTGACATTTCTTGCTGAGAGCAGACTATGGCTGATCTGTCCTCGCTTCCTGCCTTTTTTTGTGGAATGCTTAATTGGAAGGGATATGACTACAAAATCCATAATGATTTGGAGGTCTTGTCTACAGACAAGATTTATTATTTCCTAATCTGTTGCTGTAACTGCTGCCATCTTCCAAGGAATTTAGGCAAAGATTTCTGTATTTTGAATGTGAATACAACAGCAATCGGGCATATAATAATAGGCAATTAGGCCCATATAAAAGTGCTCCCTTGTTAAGACACAGGTATGGATATCACGTCAGCTAGCTTTGGAAGCGTTAGCTGTCCAAGTTTTGTTTTTATTTACACTGAGTAGCAAAACTCCTGAAAAGATTCTTGTTATCAATAAAGATATGCCACAAGAATAAACAATCCATGTCTCTATGTGGAGATTCAAGAAAAGGCTTTGAGGCAGGAGCTACATCATGTAGCCAGCGGTCCATGGACTGGTGGGTAACTTGAGTCTCTTTCTATGGGTTGAAATTGACCCCAAAAGTCAACATTATCTGCAGGACTGTAGAAAGAACTGGAACATACTGCTGAATCCCAGAGCCATGTATGAACCAGTCCTAGGTCCTTTCCACCCCTTGGCTTTCTGGGAGAAATGATGTAAATCTTGTGGGCCTAGGAATGCAGCTTGTGCAGTCAAGAAATCTGATGACCTTGCATACTAAAACATCGCTTTTTCATTTTTTTTAATGTTGAAACATAAGGTTTTTTCCTTATCATATAACAAATACAAGAGCAGAGAGGCTGTCAACATTTCAATGACAATCTCTTACTCAGTGTATTATTCTTTTAGGTAAATATTTTAACTATCTCACTGTTTCTTTATGATGTCCTATCTGTCCCTCATAGAATCATAGAATGGTTTAATCTGGAAGGGAGCTTTAAAGACCATCTGTTCCAACCTTCTTGCCATGGGCAGGGACATTTTTCACTAGATCAGGTTGTCCAAAGCCCCATCCAGACTTATTGAATAGTTCCAGTGATGGGGCATCCACAACTTCTCTGGCTAACTTGTTCCAGTGTCTCTTCATCTTCATCATAAAAAATTTCTTCCTTATATCCAATATAAATCATCCCTCTTTCAGTTTAAAACTGTTGTCCCTTGTCCTGTCACTGTAGGCCTTAGTTAAAAAGAATCTCTCCATATTTCTTGTAAGTTGCCTTTATATGTTGAATGGCTGAAATAAAGTCTCCCCAGAACCTTCTCTTCTCCAGGCTGAACAACTCCAACTCTCTCAACTTCTCTTCACAGGAGAGGTATTCTAGCCCTCCAACCATTTTCATGTCCCTCCTCTGCACCCACTCTAGCAGGTCCCCGCCTTTTTTGTACTAGGGATCCCAGAGCTGGATGTATAAGTCCAGGTGGGGGCTACACCAGAGCAGACTACAAGGGGGAAGAGGAGAGTAAAAGAGAACTAAAGTCCTGTTATCTGATTACATGGGCTTTTACATAGAGTCAGGGCAAATCCTCAGTTACTAGCAGCTCAACTTATTGTAACTTGTAGGTGCTACTGAAATATAAATAACTAGCAACCAGGTTATTATAATTTTTATTCTTTGCTCAAGATCTTTCATTGACCCAGCTAGTGACACATGAAGTAGCACAACAGCTTAAAGCTATTATAATACAAAAAATTAGTGATCCCATTAACATAATCACTGCAGCCACCTTTCCCTGCAGGAGCTGTGCCATCACAGCCTCTTTAGTTATATAGATTGTAGCAGTAATAACAGGTACTTGCTGACAAAGAAAAGGCTTCTTACAAAGAACAATGAACCTCTGAGGTTATGGAAAAGTAGTTAGCTGCTTAAAAGGGAATTTGAATGCCAAATGGAAAGTGAAGTTACAGTTCTGCTGCCTATCTGGTAAGACACCACAGGCAGATGTTAGATTTATAACTCGTTTTCATGGTCTAACCCCATCAGGCATCTCAGCACCATACAACCACTTGCTCACTTTCCCTGCCGGTGAGATGGAGAAGAGAATTGGAAAAAGTAATAATGAGAAAACTCCTGGGTAGAGAGAAAGATGATTAAATAGGTAAAACAAAAACAGTGCATGCAAACAAAGCAAGAGGAATTCGGTCGCTGTTTCCCATTGGCAGGCAGGTGTTCAGCCATGTCCAGAAGAGCAGGGCTCCATCATGCATAACAGGTACTTGGGAAGACAAATGTCATCGCTCCAAATATCCCTTCCTTTCTTCTTCTTCCTTCAGCTTTATATACTGAGCATGATGTCATATCCCTTTGGCCAGTTGGGGTCAGCTCCCTTGTTATGCTGTTGTACAGCTTCCTGTCCACATGCACACTAGCAAAGCATATGGGGAGTTGAAAAGACCATGATTGCTTAGCAAAAACTAAAAACATCAGTGTATTATTAACATTCTTCTCATACTTTTATATCCCACAATAAATAAAAAACATTAAAACATTATATCTACTAAAAAGAAAACTAGCTCTACCTCAACTAAAACCAGGATCATGTTCTTACCTGATCCGTTTGTTGTTGTTTGTTTGTTTGTTTGTTAATGTCTCTTGATTTTGATATTTTTTTCTTTCTTCTGGCAGTACTGTGGATGTTATTACCTATACAAACTGTGATATGAATGCGTGTTCAAAGCTGTATTAATGAAGATACCAATAAAAATAGCTGGATTTCATATGGAAACTGTTGTCATTTCCTGCTAGTCTAGTTTGTCTTTTCCTTTTTAGGCAGAAAGTGTTTCAGCCTTCTCTTGAGTGTTTAGTTGCTGCTGTTGTCAGAGGGCATGATCAGGACAGGTATAGGGACATGACTTTTGCATCAGGGAAGGCTGCTCTTGAAGTGTTGCCACATTTTTACAATGTCCAGCTCCTCCTCTCAATGCAAGGACACTGTTTAGGTTAAATTATCCAGTCTTTCTCTATCAGCATTAGGCTCAAGACAGCTCTCTACTGGCTGCTTCCCAAGATAATACTTTATTGTGCTGAAGACTTGACAAAGGCCTTTTGTGACAGGGTGAAATGGAATCATGACTCTCATCACAGATAATAGTTTTGCCATTTTACTGACTAGACATAACATTTCAAGTTAATTTAGGTGACAATTTTTGCCTGCTGTCTTGTTATTCTAAACAATATTACTTCTTGCTATGCATTTTCCTGGGTGAAGACACATATTTTATTAGACTTAGTAGAACAACAACAATGAAAAGTTTCAATGGATACTTTAAAAATGTAATCTTAAGGTTTTCAAGGTGAAATTAAGAAGTATTTTTTGCATGTGTGTATATTTGGTTTGGGTGGAGTTTGGTAAACAAGGAGTAAGGATTAAAGCATGAAATAATAATAAAAAAATAGTTAATTTTGAAAGCAAAATGGTGCTAAAACACCACAGTGGTCAGTCCCCAGCACTGGCTGGAGAAAGAACCCGTGGTAAATTTGAAGCCACAGCCCAGGAGAAAGGAGGCATTATGCCTCTGGTCACAGGCTGAAGGGGTGCCTGGCATGCTTCTTGGGGCCTGGGGTGACCACAGCCTTTTTCCCCAGCCTCCTTCACAATCATGGTGTTCTGAGCAGTAGCACAGGCTGGGGTGGGCTGGAAGGGGAGCAACTGGACTGAAAAGGACTTAGATATGCTGGTAGGTAGCGAGATGAGCATGAGCCAGCGTGAGCTCCTGAGCTAGCAGGAGTACAGTCAGTAGGTCAAATTAAATTGTCCTGCTTTACTAGGAATTTGTTCGGTGTTTTTTTTGTTGTTGGTTTTGTTGTTGTTATTTTTGTTTTTTGTTGTTGGTTTCTTTCGTGTTGTTTTTTGTTTGTTTGTTGATTTTTTTGTTTTGTTCACTTGTTTGTTTGGGTTTTTTATTTTTGGTGGTTTTTTCCTACAGAAGAAAAAACTTAGCAGGAGAGGAAATAGCCTTCTGATACCTACAAAGTAAGTAACAAAAGAGATAGAGCCAGGTTTTCTACTGAGGTAGCCAATGAAATGATTGAGTTAAATTGAAACAGAAGAGGTTCTGACTGCCTAGATGGGGAAAAAAAAACAACAACAAAAGAAAACTAAATCAAACTAACTTCACTATCAGAATGATTAAGCATTTGCATACCTTGCCCAGTGGATCTGAATTCTTTGAGTATGCAAGACTCTATTGAAAAAAAGCCTTAAATCTCTTGTTTGAATTTAGTGTTGAATTCCTGTTAGAGCAGGAAGGTGGACGAGGTGACTTCCCAAGGTCCCTTCCAGTGTGAACTTTTTATGGCTGTTCAATAAGACCAATTTGGCTCAGCAGCATGGAATGTCAGGAAGCACTGGTACTCTGAATGATTATCCAAATATGAGCTGAAGGAAATCAATGGAAGTTGTATGTGTGTATCTTCAAGAATGACTGAGCCTAATAAAACAGAGTGTATCAATAAGCCCCAGGCAATGACATTTTTTAATATAAATGTTTTATCTCTTCTGTCACCTTTGCCTGAGATGTTTCAATTCAACAAGAAGTGAAAATTTTATTTTAATTTCCTCTTCTCACAAAGATTATATATGACTTCCTGCAAGTTTAAAATTGTTTCTTATGGTCTATTTAGGTGTAAGGTGACTCATTCTTGACACTGTAAAAACTTAATTAAATTTATGCTGTCAGTAATCTTTGAAGTGTCACTTTTACTAATATCTCCATATATTTGCAGAATAAGATTTCTGATTAATTTTTGAATCTTGAGTAAACCTCTATTAATGCCAAATGCTACTGTGATTTCATACCTGCCTATACTCTTATAATGTCAAGATAAATACTTAACATATGTGCATTGCAAGACTGAAAACCAACCTTTTGTTCTTTTATGGGCTCCACATAAAGTGGAGTGAAACACACAAATATGTAAACCCAAAGCACTGAGCCGAGATTTAGACCCAACACCTGAGCCCATGCCACAAGTTCTCATCTATCCCATCCGAACCATGAGATAAAATGACTTTGCTTGAAGTTTTATCACTCAGGTTCATTGAATGACAATACTTCACATTTAGGTTCATGAACTCATTTACTTTGCTTCCAACTATGCTTTCTGGACAGCCTCTGGACCTGGCTCATGACTTGCCATGTTTGGAGCTGTTGATGGACACTGTTGCCAGCACCTGGCTCTGCCTGCTCTGTCCAGATCCACTGTGCTCCCTGATGAAAGCATGGCCTGAGCTGGGATTGCCCAACCCTTGTGGAGCTGCTGACCCTTCCTATTCCCCAATATCTAACTGCTTAATTAAGGAACATGTAAGATAATATTCTGGGTGATGGCTATAAAAGCTCATGAGGTAAGTTCTCGACAGTTAGCACAGTGCAGTTGATTCATGGCTAAGCAAATAAAAATAGAAAATATTTCTGATATCACAGAGTTTCCTTGTAAAATTTATGTCTGAAGTGTTTGAGACAAAGGTTTCTCTTGAATTTTCTCCATGAACTAGTCCAATCAGTTTCTGAACCCATGTAATCTTTTCATGCCTACAAAGTCTTGTAATAATGAACTCCACAGCTTAAGAATGTGCACCTTTTGTTTTCAGCCTGTCACTGGAAAATATTATTTAATTCCTGCCTACTCTTTGAGAAACAGTGAATAATTAATTGCTCTTCACCTTCTCTGAGCAACTCAGACTTTGATATACTTCCTCTGTGACATACAACCAGGACAAAGAATCAGAATCTGTGCAGCTTCTATTTGCATGGAATTTGATCTATAGCTGTAGTCATCCCAGCATCTCCCAGTTATAGCCTACCACAGTTACAACTTTTAAATAACATTCTTTACTTTCAGAGATTAACTGTCAGAACAGACCAAATATTTAATCTGTGATTAATTTATATACTGATATAATGATGAATATTTTGATCTATGTCCTGTTGTAATAACTGCACAGTATTTGCAGGGTTTGTTTTTTTTTGTTTGTTTCTTTGTTTGTTTGTTTTTCTTTATTCAATATTCAACAGTTTCCAAAAAAATTATTTTTTTTTTTTTTCCCCTTATGAAGGCAGTGCTTAGTTCAGAGAATTCTTTTCTTATACTCTTTACTTTAAAAAGTGATTTATTGGCACTGAATATCACCTGGTATTTTATTAGTGATAGCTATTAGGAGACCTTTCTACAGTTCCTCCTGACCATCATCACACTTTATAAACTCATTATTTCCCTCAATTTGCTAGTCCATGTATAATTTTTGTGAAAAAATATTCTATTCTGTTCTATGCAGTGCTTCTTGAATCAAGTGTAGTATGAAGATGATAAGAATTTTCCTTAAGACTAATTTTTATGGGTGGAAAAAAAAAATAAATTAGAATGGGCATGAAGCTAATCTGAGAGTAAATGCAATAGTTATAGAACAGGCTGTTATACTTAGTGTTTTTATGTACTAAACTTCTTCTTCAGAAGAAGTTTAAAATACTCAAAATTATGATAAATGGTCTCATTCACAGAACCCTTAGGTGAATATCTCCTACCATGACAACTACTAAAAATAGTTGAGGTTCTTTCCAAATACAGCATCAAAAGTTACTTTGTGAGTGGAAATCGTTATTATCAGAAGGCTGTCAGTTCATATCTGTTCTAAGAACTATCTCCTGTTAAGTAAAAAGACTTTTTTGCATTGTGGAGGATTTAAATTAACACTTCTTAGTCTGCAGACAGTCTGTCTCATTGCGTGGATGGAAATACGTAAATTTACATACTAGTTTAGCTCATACCTAAAGGCTGAAATGCAGTGGGCAGATTTCTCAAAGGTGTAAGGACCACCTCTTGCTCATCTTTTAAACATTTCTTATTGTTTAATATAAAACCCTCTATGTTTATATCAATGACTGCTTACCAGAGGTATAAAATTCTTCATACACATTGTGTTGAGATCCTAGCCACCTAATTAAGTGCTTATTATTGTAAAAGTCTTAAATTTCTTATAGCTTTTGAATAGACAAGAACTTCTAAAAAAGAATAATAGCAAGTATTTCCACATGGGGACATTCAATATCCTTGTTAAAGAGGAAACAGTGTTACAAAATACCTTGAGAATATCTTGATCCTCAAATGGTCCAATTTTCATTGTATTAATTACAATGCTAAACAAAAAGAAAAGGACTAAATTAATCATGATTAAAAGCAATCACGATTAAAATGTATCACACTTAATAATTGTTTCTTTGGTTCATTTCCAAAGTAAAAATAAGATATGAAAGCATGTAAATGTAAGGAGATGTATAGAGAGATTAACTGTCATTTGCAAATGCATGATAATCTGGTTGTAATAGCAGAAGGACATGGAGATTGTGTTGGTTTGTACTTGTAAGGATTTAAATTATCTTAATCAAAGAATAGTTCCTGTATTTTGATAATTTGTAAAATATATCCTCCTTGAAGTGTCTCTTTTGAGTAATTTTCGTTATCTTCCTGTGGAGGATTTGTCTTGGCTTTGCAAAATATACCAGTGGATAATGTCATATTTCCTATCTTTCTATCTTTGTAAATATGTGTGTTAAAACCAATTTAACTAGAATAATAACTTACATTTCAGCCATAAATCACGTAACATCCAATACTTTGATAAGTTCAGAATTATGTCACTTGTTTTTACAGTTCTTATATAATGCAATACTGACACATCATTAAGCTACCCACACTGCTTTGCAACTTGTAGCTGCTAGAGCAATCCACAGTGGGCCTGATGACTGAACACAATTTTCTACATTTTTGAGGCTATCTAAGGAACAGACCTCTCAGCTCTGAAAGCCTATTTCTCTTAAAATGTCTGTCATTAGGTGTTCCCAACATTACCTGCTTCTCCACCATCAACCTGAATTCCTTTCCATCTAGGTAGTTACCTACATTAATGGCTTTTTGTTATCAGGCTTTTTCCTGAATCACTGCCTGGAATGCCCTTGCAATGCAAGGGTGGTTAATTCTGACATCTGTTCTCCATTTACATTCATTCTGTCATGAACGTCTCAGATGAAAACTAAAGAGCTAATTTTTGCTTTGAGCTTGTTCACTTTCTGTATTTTATTAATTTTTAACTTCTTTCTCTCACTTTGTTATTTCTTATTTCCATCTGTTTTTTCAGCATTGAACTAATAATCACTTTGAAATGCTGACTTCTTAGATTCCTTTAGCTGACAATGTATAAAAATGAAAAACTGTTAGAACTTATCTTTTAACATGATACTTAGGAAAGAAAAGCAGGGCTTTTAATTATTTTTAATAGATAATGCCAAGCTAAACTGCTGATTGATATAGAAAATGATATATAATATATAATCTTCTATATATAAACTATCATATATAATATATAATATAATGTATATATAGATAATGCCAAATTGTTATCTCTAAAAGAGATAACACAGCAGTCTAATTAGTCTTATTACTTTCTTTAAACTGATTTATATTGTGATAGACTGGTAGCCTTTGCTGTTAACATCAGTCTTTATTCTCAGGAGATGTCCAAAGGGCACCCTCTGGATTTTCAAGCTTGAGGATAATGGAAATCTATTTTCAGCTTCTAAAGACAGAACTGTTCAAGCAAAAGCTCTTGTAACTCCTTTAATGAGAGATGTCAAAATGAAAGGATACATGTGGTGCTCACTTCTGATAAAGGTTTGACATCTCTGACACAGAAGTTTTGAAACACCTTTGGAAAACAGACAGGAAAAAAACTGTTAAGCCAAAACCAGCGTATCATGGACCAATTAAAGATAAGCCAGAAAAAGAAACATAAATTTGCTTGCACAGAAAAATTTATACTTAGAGACATTTTTACTGATTTTTTTATACTTTTTTTTTTTTTTTTAATTGAAGTACACACTTGTTTTAAATGAGAAGATAACATTTAGGACTATGAAAAAATATTTGATCTGATTGAAGGGACAGGAGCATACCTTGCCAACCTTGTGAACAGCAGTTTGAAGATACACAGGAAAATCTTCAAAAAACTGAGTGGAGAATCAGAGACTCACAATTCAAATAATACTTACAATAAAATGTTCAGAATATGAAATTAAATAAAGTTTAAAATCTTGATATCTGAATCCTTTTTTTACTTGGGAATTGATTGTTTATTGGAGTAAGTTATCTATAGCTAAGTACCAATTATGGCAAATTTTACATCTCTCTTGCCTTGATGGTCCTGGAAACAGTCCAGCAATAAGTATCATCAATGTAGCATAGACAGATCAACACTTAAGAACACATTTAGGAATCTAGCTGTCACCAGACAGTTTTAAAATTGAGAAAGAAAAAAAATAACTACACTTGAAGCATTTTATAAACTTTCAAGACCTTCAGTTTCTCTAATACATGCATCTACTGTTTTGTCTATACAGTTTGATTTATCCTCTCCTGGAAAGCAAGAATCTTTTTCACTAGCTTTTGTGGACTTGGATTACTCAGATCCATAGTGATGATAAAATCAGTGGAATGTCTTTTTGATAAATGTTGATTGTAAAAGTGGAATTGTTTATATATGGCTTTTACAAGTAAAAAAAAAAAAAAAAGATTTCTTAGAACCTAAAAGCTCAGGAGTCCATGAATATGGAATATAGTCACAATATGTGATTCAATAATGTTCCATGTGAGTACTCTCACTGTTGATATATATTGATATAATAATCCAGATAAACTGATTTCAGGGCCTGTTATCTGTGAACTGTTTGCAAATTGTACAAGTGTGACTATGTATTAGTGGCCAGCTTTTTCATATTGTTTCTGCTTTTCTAGAGATTAAAGCAACCTCTTAAAACAACAATGCATTCCAGAGGATAAACAAAATGAGAAAAATGCTTCATTTTGGCATAAAGCTGGAAGTGTTGTCATGATCATATTTTTTTTTACTATCGTATGTTCAAACATTCAGTTGCAACTGAGTGAATCCCTTTAATGACATTAAATAAAAGTTGATTAATTCCCAATGTACAATTTTTGTTCCTTCCCCTAGAAACATGGCTATTTTAATAAATTTATCCTATTACATTCTTAATTTGATTTTCTGTTAATTCTTTGCAAACTGTCTATTTGTTCTTGCTATGTAGAACTTCCAGTGAACTTCAGTAGATGAGACTGCAAGGCAGCTTTCAGCAAGGCAGACACATATCAGGTATTATTCTCTGCTGAAAGCATCTTATTTACCCATTTTGCCCTTTAGAAAGCAAAGATACTGCTTTTACTGAAGCTATTTGAGTACCTACATTTGGTTGGTTAATGTTTGGTTCAAGAAATGAAGTACAGATTACTCCATTTTTAAACTTAGAAATTTTTAAAGTGAGAGTTTTCAATTATTTCTGTTGAAAGAAATACTATATTACTGTTTTTGTCAACACACAATTTATTTTCAATGGAGATTGCCAACAACGTGAAACTCCTTTTTAAATCCCAAGTAGTTGCAATTAACCAGAAAAGAAATAATATGAGTACAAACTGCTGTAAGAACATGATAGAAGTATATTTGGTATAATTTGCCCTCTAATAAACACATATATGCAGGTGATCTTCCAAAAAAATATTTTGTGCCAGAACGATTTGAGAAAACATAAGAAATAACAATTATTTAAGGCACCAAGGGAAACTTCAAGAGATTGCAAGGTTCATTTTTCTGTGTATAGGTCCACATGCCATTGCCTCATATTCAACATGAGCTCTGTCAATTCAGCCATCCATTCTGATGAATGGACATGCACAGAAACTGGTTTTTGGTGATGATTCATCTGTGCCATCTCACCCAGCATCTTTGTGCCATGTTATTTCCTGTCAACAATTTTGTCATGTTTGCTATTAGGTGAACTGTGACTCACAGATGTCAATATTTCTTTTTCTTCTTTTTCAGCTTAGCCCTCTGTTACTTGCACCTTCAAAAAACATGTCCATGGCACAGCTTGTTCAGCCAGAGCAGCTTACTGCTGTAAGGTCAGTGTATTCTGCCAAGTACAGATCAAGAGTTTCATCTGTTTTCAGAAGGAATAAATAATGTACAATAAATTAGGGCAAACTGGAGTCAGGTTAATAACTTTTCCTTCTGGAAAATGAAGGTTCATGAGTATATAATTAGCAGAAGGGCTGTGCTGAACTTATTTGTTGGTGGAATTACTTTAAACTGAAACTTCTATCAAATAAAAAATGAGACCTTTTATTCAGTAAAATAAAGACATTTACTTGACTAGAGTTTAAAAACAGATTGTACACAATAATTGTTGTATTGTGTGTCTTCAGAAGTTGGTAACAAAATTTTATTTCTCCAAACTGGAAACTCAAGTCTCAGTTTATGGTTATATTTTCAAACTGAGCAATGGAATTTTATGTGAAAAAGCAGAATATGGGAGTCCAAATCACTACGTGTCCTGTACAGTAATAATATAAATTTAAACAACTGCAGTGCAGTAACATTGTATCATAAACTGAATTTTTAAATCAAATGAAATAACTTTAAATAAGCAATTCCTCTGACAGAAGAGAGAATTTCTAACCTTCTATTCTTTGTACAAAACAGGAAAAGGAGAAATTCTTTACTACAGAGATCAACTAACTCAGTGGTGTCATTCAAAGACATCTTCCAAAACATATCATCATAGAATCGTAGAATAATTTTGGTTGGAAGGGACCTTAAAGATCACCTAGTCCCAACTGCCTACAATGAGCAGGGACACCTCCCAATAGATCCAGTTGCTTAGAGCCCCATCCAACCTGTCCTTGAACACTTCCAGGGATGGGGCTTCCACAACCTCCCTGGGCAACCTCTGCCAGTGTCTCCCCACTCTCTTAGCAAAGAATTTCTTCCTACTGCGTAACCTAAATCTCCTCTCTTCCATTTTAAAGCCATTACCCCTTGTCCTACCACTACATGACCTTTTAAAAAGTCCTTCTCCAGCCTTAATATATAAATTAAATATTCAACTTTCTTTCTAGAAATCAAGGAAGTTAATTTACAACATAAACTAGTTATTTGAGCTTTCATGCATACATACTTAATGTGTAAATTTTTTTTTTATATTTCCTTGTCTATATTCAGTGATAGCTTCATAATTAATTAGGATTTTTCTCCAAGAGGACAATGGAGATATGAACCATTTGTTTAAATACCTTCCTTATTACCTAAAAAAAATAATTAAGGAATGCTAATTGTTTTCATGTCAAAGTTGTCCAGTTTTGAGAAAGTAAGCTGTGGTATAATGTCAGAACAACCATTACTAAAAAGTATTCAAGCAGAGAGAAAGAATCACAGGCTAAAAAGAATAAATCTTATCCTTATTCCAGCCTGTTATGACTGTTCCTAACTACTTTTGGCTGGAGATTAGAGGCCCTGAGTTAATACCTGCTAGACTCACTAGAGAGATGCAAAGTAAATCCAGCCTTAAATGTACACCTCATTTTTATAAAACTAGACCTTTTTGTTGTTCGGGGTTTTGTTTTGTTTTTTTCTATAAACTGAAATGGAGGAATTTGTGCAGTGTAAAAAGGGCAGACAAAACTGTAGGCCTTTCATTGAGGGAACTAAAAGGATTGCTTCTTCATTTTCTTCTTAGGTGTGGAAACAGGAAGAAAGTAGTAGTATGAAATATTGACTTAGGAGCATTATTCTTTTATTCAACTGTTTTTTATTCCAGGACGGAACTCAGGGAAGATTATAGAAAAAAAGATTTTTGGTGTTTCCCTTACACCACTGTAACACATCACAAAATTTGTCTTCTGCCTCATAGCTACATGGACATTCTCTTTAAATCAATATATTTATACAAGGAAACTTGAAGAATTTCCCAAGTAAATATCTATTACTAAATAAAATAAGGCTTTGGGTAAAAAGACTTGACACTACAAATATGAGCAAAATCCACCTGGCAAGCCAGAAAACTTTGATCCATGAAAAAGTGGTGTTCTACAGTGAAAGGGTGCAAATAAGAAGGCTGTTGTGGAGGTGGCCAGACTGTGAGTGTGTTGGGAAGAGCACACCCAAAGCTGTCTGAAAACACCTTTACCTTAAATTACTCACCCTAGAGAGGAAAGTGGTCATGAGGTGGATAAGCATTAACTAGGGAATTACAAGGAAACTTTTGAAATAAAGAAGGATTCAGCTTGAGAAGTTATCTAAAAGAAGTACAAATGTTTTAAATGTGGGAGAGACACTGTGAGTGGAGCATGGTGGGTGAGGTGACTGGATGCTCTCAGGGTGTGAGGCTATGAACCTGCATGGGCTTTTCATTATATGGACACTACCCAGTGTGATTGTGCTGATAGTCTACACAATGAAGGACTGGCTCTCAGTGAAGGTTGCAGTTTTTGGGTTATAGGGGTAAAAGCATGTTGTTTATCTGCAATTACTGTGTACTGATAAGTGCTCGTAATATCCTCTCACTGCCCCTAATTAAACTATTAGTCCATACTGGCATAACTGTTGGTTCATGTAAACACGTGCACCTTCCTTGATGAGAAAGAAGAACGACCCCATGGAAGCACAGTTGACAGTACTGTTTTGCATTACTTTCAATTGTATTGTTCTTTCCTCTCAAGTGTTAAGTTGCAATTCAGTAAAGAGTACATCTTTTTCCACCTGATCATGATATTTTCCTTAAAAGCCAGAGAAAGGCTTTCTAGTATATTCTGAGGGGAGATTTTTTTCCTTAATGTATGGCTTAAGATCTCTACAAATTCAGCTAACAAAACAATCACTCCGTAATTGTGTTGATTTGTACAGAGAGGGATAAAATTCTTGAAGCCATAGTACAAAATGAAACAGGGTGCCTGATCAGAGGCACTTAAGCCTTCCAACTCTGATGAAAATGTTTAACTTAGATATCTAAACTTTGCTCTATTGGCTAGAGTCACAACTCCCTTACTGCCCACCTTCACCTAGTATTGAAGATGGTTGGAATACATGTGCTTAGTACTTCAAGATACAAAAGATAATTTGCATGTGAGTGCTTGCTGCACAATAGTTTTAAAAACTAAACCAAAGTGTTTCTACCTTTACTTTAGACATTACGAACAGCTGAAAACAGAAATAAAGTACCTGTTAAGCTGTTTTCCTTAGTCAATATTTTTGCTTCATTTTTCTTTTTTTGGTGTTTTTTGTAGTGTGCCTGACTGCAGTGGGAAGTTTATTTGATAGCTGGTAAATACTTTAGAAACAACAAATAAAATGCCACAGCAATAAAAATGCTACAAAACTGACTAGGTCATGTTAATTTCAATCATAAGATCATGGCATTTGAGTTAAATCAGTTATTGATTTTGCTTAACGAATCAATAAACAAGCTTGAGATAGTAAGACAAAAAACAAAACAGAAGCAAAATATTGAGATATTGAGATGAATCTCATTAAAGGTCCCAAAATTATTTTCTTTTAGGGATCCATTCTCTTCTAGCAGAATAGTATCAAAAGCTGGAGGTAGACTTGATCAATCAAGGAAGGATTTCGGAGAGGAATAAGTTATTTGTCTCCTATCAGAAATTTTTTCTATTTATTTTATCTATTACAGTATACAGTAAATGTGAGAAAAACTGTGTGCTTGTTTCTTCTGAAAGTATTTGCAAGTTTACTACAAACTGGCAAAAATATTGATCAGCTGGAAAACAGTCATAAGATCCCCAGATACCAGAGCTATTATATGAAAGGTAGGTAACTGCTTTTATTTTTAATCTTCCTTCACTTTCCTTCTAAGTGTGTAGAAGTTGAATGCTTGACTTGAATGCAAGAATAGTAAACAGAATTAAACATAGAGGTGTTAATTTTAATTAGAAAAGCTGTAATCCAAACTGTTGATCTAAGCAAAAGCATTTTCATATGCATTGATGAGTTTCATGTTTCCCTGAAAAAGAAAGAAAAATACCAATTACTTACAGAGCATGACTAGCTTAGCAAATGACAACTATAAGAAATTAAACTGTACTTTTTAGAAATGTATAATTAGGATTTGAAAAAAGATCAACTAAATCAGTCAGTTCTGTTTTCCATCAGAAACACCTCCTCATTACTTAACATCTTTATTCTTGTTGGGTAGGATCTATTTGCTAATGTAACACTATAAAGTCTTTCTGGCAAAATAGAATCTTGCTCTATAAATGAGATGCTGTGCTCTACCAGAAAACAAATTTCCAAAGTGAGAATGAATAGTGCAGAAGATGATAATAAAGAGACAAAAAGATGATTCGAGCTGTACATTATTTTGATTTCCCATTCTTTGGTAATCCACAAAAAAATAATGTTTTGTGATGAGCTCCTGTGAAGTGAGATGTTTCTGTTGCTAACTAAAGAAAATTTGGCACTGCAACTTTTTTTTGACTTGTTAGTTTTTTTTCTTCCTGAGTGCTTGATAGTTCAGCATTTTCCCCTGTTTCAGTCTGCTACACTTTCCAGGGACTGAAAATTGTTTCACAAATGTATAATTATTCTAATCCAAATATTACTTAAATAATAAAAAGCAAAGTAAGGAACCTTCACCAGATTTCATGTAAATTTGTAAGTAAAAATCTGATTATAAACCAAGCTCCTATTTACCCATAAGTCACCAGTGATTACCAGTATATTTCAGGCTTGGTTTGTGTAAGCAGTTTTCTGGTCAATTTAATAATAAGACAAATGCATGCACTGGTAAATATAGTAACTCATAACTGGAGTCAGTATAGTGAAGAGGCAAGATGCACTATCACCATGCCACAGATAGCTTTGTAGAAAAATTCTCCAAATTAAAATTATAGTGGAAAAATGCATTAATGAAAGCGAGGTCCAGTAAGAAAAAGTCTCTAGTTTTCCCAAAACAAAGTGTTCCTGTTACTACCTTATAAAAGAGGCCCTTAAAGAGAACATTTAGGTATTTCTCTGGTGCATACCCTATTATATAATAGCTCACAGTTTGGAAGGATGATCATTACCCCATCAGAACAAATTAAGAACATTTCAGCTGGAGCAGCATTTAGCAGTTAAATTGCTCCCTGCTTTTGGAAGGGATGAAGAACACCCACAGACATCACTAATTTTTCACTGCATAGCACAATTATTTTTCTTAATCTTTTTTATACAATTGGCCTAAAGCATCTTGTGGATTATATGAAATATAATAGAAAGTGGAGTAGGGCTCAAATAACACTCTGTTTTATTAAAATAATTTGAAATATTTTTAAAAGTCATTATAATTACATAAATGTTTGTGTCATTTTTGTAACAGAGGTTCACTTTGTAAATATATCTTTAGTGTATGATATGTGGAGAACATAGCACTTGTGTTATTGTAGAATGAGAGCAATTTTTGTTTAACCAAGCGTTCAATAAAAGGTTTGTTTAAACTTGGCTGTGGCAATCCCAGATTTTAGTGAATCAAGTAATGACTAAGCAGTGCTTGCATTTTCTTTTGTTCGTAATGCTAATGTAATGCATAACAATAACTCATCAGTTCTCTTAACTCCGAATTCAATTCAATTACTTAATCATAGGAACATCATTTTATTAGCAACTCTACAAGATATTGTTAGCAAAGACAAGCTCGTTGTCACCTGAAAACATCACCTGTTCCCATATGCTTTTCCAGCTGCATTTATAAAATATACCCAAAATTTTATTGAGTGATCTGGGGCACAGTATTTTCTCAAAGCATGGATCAGAAATCCCTGTGACATTACTTGAAAGGACAACAGATATTAAAATGTTTGTGGTACCCAAAGACTTCCAAATGTTACTCACAGTTAAGTTTTAAAGCATGGTTACACTCATCTCCAATCCACAGTCTTTTCTGATGGTAAAGACTAACTTTTTTCCTAACCTTTGATGAAAACTATGGCTCTCCTGTTAGATCAGAGTTAGATATCAGATTTAAATTACCATTTACTTTCTGCTATTTGTATGGTATTTTTCTCCCAATACCTATGAACATTTAGTACCTGGAGAAAAAAAATAAAAAAAATTGTGCAGACTGCCTGAGAGAACTTTATACAAAATTCCAAACTCCAGAAAAGTGTAGGCTAAGCTCTAAAATGAATGTTAAAAAAAGGATCTTAAAAGAAAGTGACTTATATCTACAAAAATGAATCATAAAAAGATCCTCACTCTGAGCTTTTGAAATTTCTTTTTAACTTTCTGCATCACACGTTATGTTAGATAGTGGGAAGGTCTCAGTATTTTTGTATTTTTTGGAATACATAAATAGGAATCACCTATATAGACAGATAGCAGAAATAAAATGTAGAAAATGTTGCAAGCTTTGATTTGGTCTGTATTGTACTCCAAATTTTTAGTATATTGTGATGAACAGGGAAGAGTGAAGGATAAAACAAACTGAAAGATAATCAGTGAGGTCAAGTGTTTTTTACACACACATTTAAAACACCTAGGTGACAGCAGCAAGATTTTTTTAATAGACTTATGGAGGCAGGTGATTTAACCTGCTCATTAAAGAAAACAGATAGATCTGCTATCTGGTTATAAAATACAGTCACTTGAGCTAGGCTGACAAGCAAGTTTGGCTTGTGAATTATTTCCATTCTTGGACATTTTTTAAAATTAAAAATTCCCAATGTGTCTGTAAGTTTTCTGAGCCTCAGTAAGATTAGGCTGCTCTAGAGCCATGAAGCTGAAGATCCTTTGAACTCAGAAACCCTGACTGTCTATCAACATTTGAATTAACTAGTAAGGGAACCAAGGAAATTAATTATTTCACCAGTACTGTTTCTGTAGAAGACCCTTAGGTCCATGACGATCATGACTGCAGGAACATGACTAATTCATACCCCCATGAAATTCTGCTGCCTCTGATATCTAGGATTCAACAGGCAGAAATGTTTCAATGGGCTGAATTTAATATTATCAAGTTGTATTCCAATGTAAATTATATAAGAAACAGGTGAGATTAGTTTTATGACCTGTACCTGTAATAGTGTAGGTATCTCCCCTCTCCCCTGACCTCCCTCCTGTCTTCAAATAATATTAATTAATAAAATTAAATTTTTGTGTTAAATGTTTAGGCGGATGAGTTGTCTCCATAAAGAACAAAATCTTGAGCTGTGCTAAGTGGATGAATATCTTGTCTCCAATTCTTCAACACAGCATTTCTATGCAATATTTTTTTATAGTAACATCCTCTGGTATATCCTTAGGAAACACTGAAATCCTTCCTGGAGCATGATACTGTTAAAGTACCAGAGCCAGTTTTATTTCTTTGTGCCAGTTCTAAAGTTTAAATATATTTATTAAATCCAGGAGAAGTTGTGCCCTTATTTTAATGCTGTTCCTAAACAGAATTTAGTAAATAAAATCTACTTTATTAGTGTGGAAATACACTGCAAGACAGATGCATAATCAATATTGATAAACAGCATATGCCCTGTTTGGCTGCTTGAATATTGAAAAAGAATGATTTTCAGATAAATATATGATACATCAATGAACACACATAAATTTCCTAGATAAACTCTTAGTTTATTCATGTGTATGGTTTCATTAAAAAATTGAGTGATCTTTCATTAATATTTGTGCTGGTTTTGGCTGGGATAGAGCTAACTTTCTTCATAGTTGCTGCTGTGGGGCTATATTTTGGGTTTGTGCCAAAAAGAGTGTAGGCATCACAGAGTATTTTTATTGTTGCTGAGCAGTGCTTACCCAGAGTCCAGGCCTTTCTGCTTCTCACACCACTCCAGAGAAGGCGGGGATGGCTCAAGAAGTTGGGAGGGGACACAGCCAAGACTGCTGACCCCAAATGACCAAAGGGATGTTCCACACCATATGATGTCCTGCTCAGCATATAAAGCTGGGGGAAGAAGAAGGAAGGGAAGGATGTTTGGAGTGATGGCATTTGTCTTCCCAAGTAGCTGTTAAGTATGGTGAAGCCTTGCTTTCCTTGAGTTGGCTGAACACCAGCCTGTTGATGGGAAGTATTGAATTAATTGTTTTGCTTCGCTTATGCCAGCAGTTTTTGTTTCACCTTTTATACTGTCTTTGTCTCAATCCACAAGTTTTCTCATTGATCTCATCTGATTCTCTCCCCCATCTCACCCAGGGAGAACTGAGTAAGCAGTTGTGTGGTGCTTAGTTTCTGACTGGGCTTAAACCACAACAGCATTATAGCTTTAAAAAAATACACCTGAATTGCCATACCCAGTAGTGTAATTTGAAAAATCTTTAAATATGTAGTAGAAAAATGCATAGTTCAGTCTTTTCCATATTTTGACACCTTGTCCATTCTTAAAGCTTCCGTGTGGATTACTGCCACTGTACAGCAAGATAAACCTACTCAACAAAACTGTTGATCACTGGAAAAATCAGTGCGTTGAAATTTGCTGTTACCTGTCAAAGATGTGGATGTGATGAGACATTAACATTTCTGATACAGCACTTCTCTAGCAAACTGTCATACCAACATGAGGCGGAACTACATCAGCCCATTGTCAGGATAATTAGAAAAATGAAATTGGGAAAAAAATATAAATGTAACTGTCATCCGTTATTCGTATAATGGACTTGTAATTTGTCTCATCCTTACTGAGTAGTGTTTTTTTTCTTAGGGGAAAAATAAAAAGAAGAAGAAAAAAAGAGAACAATTTGCAGCTATATTTTGTAGTGCTTAGTTAGATTGTCAGGAAATTTGGAAACCCTGCTCTATCACAAGCTGGCACCATGAAATTGCATGTATCAACTTTATTATTGGTGCTTAACACTGACATGATATTATATGTGAATTAAATAGTGTGCAAGTAAAGAAAATATTTTGCTGATATTGTGGTAGCTGTAATTGCTTGATAGAGTAATAATACAGTAATAATAAGTAAGTTAGAACATTTGAGGTTATAGTATTTGTTCAGTTTAACAATACTTGTAAAATTTAAATGAAAATGCTGCTATGACACAGTGTAATTTTAAAGAATATCTCTGGAATGTCTGGAGCACAGCTCTGTGTTTCAGCCTTTGTAAAAGTTTTGTGTTACTTCAACATTCCAAATAAATTCCTTCATTATTTTGTTATCTGGATAATAAACTGAAAAATAAATTTGGGTAACAAACCTAGTGAAATAGCAGAAATTTGGGCAGAAATAAATTTTATAAGAGTTTCTACTCCCTCCTCCTTTGAAAGGGTTGGGTCAGCTGTGTCTGTGTCACTTCTGAACAGCTTTACAACTTCCTCTTTGGAGCTGGAGCTGAGGGAATTCCCACAGCTTCCCAACAAATGGCTGTAATACGTCATAGTCCTCTCTATTCCACACTCTAACATAGACCTTCCTTTCCATTTTTGAAACTCACTTGCCTGATCTGCAGTAGGTTTTGAGAAACTCCTTTGTCACAGTTTAACTCAGGATCGGCAATTAAACAAATGACAATAGTGCTTTCTGTCCCCTCTCACACAGATAGGGAAGGAGGGAGGCTTCCAGATTGATAACTAAACTAAACAACTTTAATGAAATACTAATGATAAAAGAATATGTGTACAAATATATACCAGTACATACAGGAACGCGCAAAACCCCTATTGCTCTCCCCAGCTCCCAGCAACTCTCATGGCACTCCCCCTTGCTACGAGGCGGTCCTGAAAAGTCTTGGACCACTTCTGGAGGTAGCAGCAGAGCAGACAGGAGCTGAGGGTGGAGCTATGAGGGCCAGGAATGCATGGGCCTAGGGATCAAAGGAGATTGATAGACCGAGTCCTCCCTGGATGCCAGCCATGAATGAAAGAAGAGAGGACAAGAGTTCACATCCATGATCCCTGAATTTATACCAAGTGTGATCTATACATGAATGGAATAACCTGTTTGGCCAATTTTGCTATCTGTCTAGTCTGCTCCTCCCTATGAGAGGGTTGTAGATACAACTCTTCTGCTCCTTTAGTGTCTGAAGCAGCTGATCTGACTAGTGGAGCAAAGTGTCCTTGGTCTCTCAGCAGTAATTATAAACATTCAGGCGTTGTCAGTCCATCAGCTGGAAAATTTCTTGTTAATTTCAGCAAGTGTGCTGCTTAAAGGAGAGTTCACCGAAGAAAAAAAATAATCAGTAAAAAGAATATTGGTTTAATCCTGGCTCAAACCAGGACATGCTTAAAAGCTGTGTTTTATATATATGAGCACTGCTGCTATCTTTTCCTTTCCTTAATCTAAACATACTAAAAAGTTTAATCTTTCTTCTGTTGTCAGATTTTCCAGACCTTTGAAAAGCCTCTTGCTCTCCTTGGGACTCTCTTCAGTTGAATCACTCCTTTTAACTTCCATTGCACCGAATTGGAAATGCTAAGAGTTTATCAGCTCTGAACACAGTAAAATCACAGTTTTGTACTTGACATCACTATTTATAGAGCCAAGGATTATGTTTGCTGACTAATGCCATAACTTATTACCCTAGAGACTCCTGTTCTCTGAATACAGACAGCTGTTTTGAAGTATCCAGGCTTATGTGGCTCCTATCAATAGTATTAGTAATGACAAGAGGAAATATGTTCAGATTTGGATTTCCATTTTGCTTGCAATATAAATCTTGGTGGAAATGCACAACCAAAACAGTATTGACTTATTTTCAAAGGCTTTATTAGAGGATATTCAACTTTCTTTAGCCTTTTAAGGCAATAAATATATTTAGGTAAGATATTCTAACCAGACAGAACTTTTCTTTAATTTCAAAAGATATGCATCATATAGCACATAAGTATAATGTCACACAGAAAACAAATTACATCAATTTCTTTGGAACATTATTGCTTTTTTCATATTGTGTCTTTTCAAAGTTGTAGTGTTGAAAGAAAATAAATTTTATTTCATGTTTTATGCAAGTTTTACTCTTTAGAACAGTGGGTGTATTTGCTGAAAGCTGAGATGTTTTCTAGTATTCGTTTTAGCTATTTTAATCTCACCTAGAAATAATCCTCTTCTGTGATAACCTCCACTTCAGAATCAAAACCTCAGAGATCTAATACCAACATTTTAATGTGTTCCCTTTGCAAATGGTATAAAAGACTCAGTGTAATGAAGAAGCACTATCTTCATGAGATAGAGAGGTACTCAAAGTAATTCAAATGCTGTTTATTAAAATGCATAGCTAAAATGAGAAGAAATAAAAAGATAAAAGAAACAATACATTTTCTTCATACTGGACAAGAAGTAAAATATTGGATAGAAAAGTTTAAAGTGGAGGGGCTGACTGGACCAATAGCTCATAGGAGGTCCCAGAGTTCATTAAGCTGAAAAAGCTGCTATTACATGAAATAAAAAAACCTCTACCATTTACATTCAAGAGACAGGGATTACAGAATGACTCAGCTGCATCTCCATGCAAAATTCATGTTCTTCAGTTCTTTGTTTACAAATAACTGGTTCATATTAAGGGAAAAGTAGTATAGATCTCATTTTGAAAATGAATGCACCTGGACAGGAAAAGTGACTCCAAGTAGCTACTTTTGTACCTGGTGATGTGAGGGGTGACACAATTCAGCTTTTTGGAGCAGCAAAAGAGCACTGTGCAGAAGAGATCAAGCCAGCTCCTCAGAGATTGCAGCTGATTGTCACCTGACTAATTGAAATTCCTCTGCAACGCTGGCTGCTGTGAGACTACTGTGGAGCTGGCATCAATATAGCAAATACTGTATCCGTCAGTCCTAACCCAAGTGAAGGAAGTTCCCATAAAACACATCCCAGCAGCACTGGGAGGGCTCAGCTCACTGAAGTCATGGTGGATTGGTCTATCAGCCTTGGTGGGGATGGTGCTGTGCAAAGTACTGGCTGTCTGCCCTGTGACTCAGGGGTTCACTCTCATTGTGCAGTCTTCACCTGAGCTGAAATAGTTTGTCTTGCATATCCAAAGGTGCAATATAAATACAGTTATAAATGTAACATGTAAATGAAACATTAGGAGTGTGTTATATAAGTAAGTTATAATCGAATCATAGAAATACTCAGGTTAGAAAAGACCCTTGGGATCACCAAGGGATCACCAAGTCCAACCATCACCCTATGCTACAAAGTTCTCCCCTCAACCATATCCACCAACACCACATCCAAACGACCCTCAAACACATCCAGGGATGGTGACTCAGCCACCTCCCTGGGCAGCCTATTCCAGTGTCTAACCATTCTTTCTGTGAATTTTTTTCTCTCTACAATGATCTTCAGGCAGTCGTAGAGACTGATGAGGGCTCCCCTCAGCCTCCTCTTTCTCAAACTAAACATTTCCAGCTCCTTCAAGCGTTCTTCATAAGATTTATTCTCTAGGCCCTTCACCAGCTTTGTTGCCCTCCTCTGTACTCACTCCAGCACCTCGATATCTCTCTTGAATTGAGGTGCCCAAGACTAGACACAATACTCTAGGTGTGGCCTCACCAGTGCTAAGTACAGGGGGACAATCACCTCTCTACTTCTGCTGGTCACACAATTTCTAATATAAGCCAGGATGCCATTGGCTTTCTTGGCCACCTGGGCACACTGCTGGCTCATATTCATCTGCTTGTCAATTAGAACCCCCAGGTCCTTTTCTGCCACACACTTTCCAGCCACACTTCCCCAAGCCTGTAGCATTGCCTGGGGTTGTTGTGGCCCAAGTGCAGGACCCAACACTTGGTCTTGTTGAAGCCCAGACCGTTAACATTAGCCCAACGATCCAAGTCTCTCTGTAGAGCCTCCCTGTCCTCATGCAGATCAACACTCCTGCCTAGCTTGGTGTTATCTGCAAACTTACTGATAATACACTCTATGTCCTTCTCAAGATCATCGATAAGGAAGTTAAACAGAAATGGTCCCAACACTGAGCCCTGAGGAACACCACTTGTGACTGGCCCCAGCTGGATTTGACTCCACCACTCTTTGGGCCCAACTGTCCAGCCAGTGCTTGATCCAACAGATCATATGCTCATCCAGGCCATAAGCAGCCAGTTTTTTAATGAGAGTTCTATGGGGAACCATATCAAATGCTTTTTGGAGGTCCAGATAGACAATATCCACAGCCTTTCCCTCATCCAAGAGTCAGGTCATCAGGTTATAAAAGGAGATCAGGTTCTTCAGGCAGGACCTGCCTTTCATAAACCCATGCTGACTGGGCCTGATCCCCTGGTTATCCTCTATATGTCTTCTAATAACACTCAAGATAATCTGCTCCATGACCTTCCCTGGTACCAAGGTCAGACTGACAGGTCTATAGTTTCCCAGATCCTCCTTTCTGCCTTTCTTACAGATGGGTGTTACGTTTGCTACCCTCCAGTCCATTGTTCTGCAAGTTCTGCATTTATTTTATGAATGTCACACACGTTGGGCACAGGTGAGGAGTCCACCCTAAAAAATAAAGTGAAAATTTGAAAAGGGGTTTGAAAATTAATAATTAGCACCAGAGTTTAAGAACTGGTCTTTTTTTTGAAAGTGTTTTTGTTTTTTTGGTTTTTTTTCTTTTCCTTTTTTTCATGACTACATGCCCTCACTTGTTGAGTTATAGAAAAGAGAATACATGTTTTGTCTGGCTTATACTCTGTTCACTTCAAGATGTTAACTGAACCATCAGTATGTATCTCAGCATGTCCTAAGCATTAACTCTTTGTATTGTTCACAGGAAATAGGCAAGTTTTTGTATTTTCAAAGCTGAACTCAAGGATATTCTTGGAAATAGCAAGCTAGTTGAAACATAAAAATGTCATGGAAGTTAGTATTGGAATTTTTGCTTTATGAAAATTGCATTTTAATTTTAAGCATCTGTAAAGAAAAGGTATTGAGAATTATGTTAACAATTTGGGATTATATATCTATAACTTCAGCTAGCATTTAAAAAAGATGCAAATCTGGATATTTTAATACCACATCTGCAAATGTCATTAAAAATATTGGTACTTTGAATAGAAGTTTTAGTGTTAAAATATTTTTGTGTGAAAATATTATTTCTTTGAAATAGCAGTAATATTGAAAAAATGAGAAAGTGAAAGTAACAGAATTGGAACTTATGTAACTCAATATAAC